>NC_143054.1:201781785-202105357 GCF_052426305.1 Pelodiscus sinensis | reverse complement strand
CACTAGGAGCTCGCGTTGCAGTACCAGGAGTTAACGCTGGCTGGGCGATCTGCCCCCTGGATGGCGGTGGCGCCGGGCAGCTCACCCTGCAGCTCCAGGAACTGCGTCTGGACCGGGGTCTGCTGCTGATAAACCAGAGACCCAGACGGCAGGGGCAGACTCGGTTTGTATAGCCAAGCCTGCTCTGTCTAGGTGGTCAGCGGGGCTGTCCCCAGCGGGGAACAGGGCCCAGGGCAATCCTCCCCACTGCCACAAGCCCTGCCCCTTCCCCTTCCCCTGCCGCCTCCTGCCCCTGCTCCACCCCCGCCCCACCTCTTCTCGCCCCTGCCCCATCTCTGCCTCATCCTCTTCCCACCTCTTCTCTGTCCCTGCCCCACCTCTGCTCTGTCCTGCTCCATCCCTCCCCCAAGAGATGTAACTCGGGGGGGGCCCGGGGGCCTGGTGTGGGGCAGCAGCTGGGCTCACCCGCCTGCACTCGCTGGGCAGTGGGTGCCATGGGAAGTGGAGTGACCCAGCAGCAGCTCCGCTCTGCCACCATCTCCCAGCTTGTCCGTGGCGGTGGGCAGTGGAGCACCCCAGCCCGCCCTGCTCTGCTTTCCCGAGCAGGACTGCGGACAGGAGGCCTCGGGCAGAGAGACCAAGTGAGCCGGGAGGAGCCACAAGCATACGGGTATCCCAGACAGCTGCTTGCATGGTGCCGGTCCCAGCCAGAGTCCAGACGCTGCCCAGACCTGCCCCACATTGTCACCGTTGCTTAACACCACCCTCCCGTGCTCTGACCATAACCTCGCCTTCTAGTGAGGACATGCTGGAAGGTGCAGTCTGAACATCAGAATGGCCACTCTGGATCAGACCAAAGGCCCATCCAGCCCAGTGTCCTGTCTGCCCACAGTGACCAATGCCAGGTGTCCCAGAGGGAGTGAACAGAACAGGGAATCAACACGTGATCCCTCCCCAGTTGCCAATTCCCAGCCCCTGACAGAGGCTAGGGACACCCTTCCTACACAGCCTGGCTAATAGTCATCAATGGACCTAACTTCCATTATCTAGTTCATTTTTGAACCCTGTTAAAGTTCTGGTCTTCAAAACATCCTCTGGCAAGGAGTTCCACAGGTTGACAAAGTGTTGTATGAAGAATGCTTCCTTTTGTTTGTTTTGAACCTGCTGCCCATTAATTGAATTAGGTGACCCCTAGCACTTGCGTTACGGGAAGGAGTAAATAACTCTTCTTTATTCTCTTTCTTCACACCTGCCATGATTTTATGGATCTCTATCATATCCCCCCTTAGTCATCTCTCTTCCAAGTTGAAAAGTCCCAGTCTTGTTAATCTTGCCTCATACAAAAGCCGTTCCAAACTCCTCCTCATTTCTGTTACCCTTTTCTGAACCTTTTCCAATTCCAATACATCTCTTTTGAGATGGGCGACCGCATCTGCACACAGTATAGTAGATGTGGGCGTCCCATGGACTCGTAAGGAGGCGTTATGATATTTTCTGCCTTATCTATCACTTTCTTAATGATTCTCAACACTTTGTTTGCTTTTTCAACTGCTGCTGCACACTGAGTGGGTGTTTACTGAGAACCAGCTCCAGTGATTCCAGAATCTCTCTTGAGTCATAATACCCAATTTAGACCCCATCATTTTATACTCAGAGTTGGGATGATGTTTTCCAATGTGCATCACTTTGCAGTTATCAACATTGAATTTCATCTGCTACTTTGTTGCCCAGTCACCCAGTTTTGTGAGATCCTTTTGAAGCTCTTTGCCGTCTCCTGTTGACTTACCTATCGACTAATTTTGTATCACAGGCAAATTTTGCCACCTCCCTATTTACCCCTTTCCCGCAGATTGTGAATGAGTATGTTGAATAGGACTGGGCCCAGCAGGGCCCCGTGGGAGACACCACTAGTTACCTTTCTCCATTCTGAAAACTGCCCTTTGTTTCCTGTCTTTCCGAGAGGGAGGCCAGGTCACCTTCCACCAAACGATGCCCACCTGCAGACACGACCAGAAAGCGAAAGGCATTTCTGCAACATTCTCGTCCCTTTTCCTCACCCCTCGTTCCCGCCCAGAGAATTAGGCTCTTGCCTCTTTGTAGATCACTGTTGTACTGAAGCGAGACAAGGCAATACATCTTCCTGCCTCCACAAGGAAACCCAACCACAGGGATGCACCATTGCCACAGCCATGTTCTGTTGCCCCTAAAATACTATCTGTCCCCCCCGACTCAGTTGACAGCTCCCTCTGTCTGCTTTGGCCAGTGGCCTGTTCTGTTGCCACTCGATGGACCAGGCCACACAGAATGACTTCTTCTTTCTCTTTCTTGTTTTTAATTGCCCTGCGCCCCAAGCCATAAGTTCCTTCGCAGGCTGCAAGCCCAGATTACAAATGGGCTATCTTAGTTTTGGTTTCTTAATCAAAATCTGCGATGAACAGCACACACAGCATGGTGATCCATGCCAAGCTGGGGTACCAGGCCTGCCTGCTCAGAGTTTGGCTCTGATGCTGAGGGATCCCATAGACTCCGCCTCCTTTGTTTAGCCGATATTCCACTTGTTGTGATTAGTGCGTTCACCAAGACAGTCAAATAGCTAGACTGTTGCTTTTCATGGTGCCCTAACATGGTCCAAATTTCCAATGTACAACAGGTCACAACCGGTCTGACCTACTAACAAGTCTTCGACCAGTCCCTCTGCCATGCCATGTTTCGTACTGCCTGCCGCGGTCCTGTGTTGCTCCCTGTGACGTAGTGGGGGGTACCTTGCTGGTTGCTAGGCTTGGGTTGTGAGTGACTTCCACTGGCTGCTGGCTGCAGCACGGCCCAGCAGGGCAGGGGATGAGTCATTATGCAAGGGGGCTAAGAACCTGTCTGACCAGTTATCTCCCAGGGAGCGGAAAAATGGGAAGAAGGGGAGTGGAGCCCTGGCTGGGAGGCAGGGCTGGAAAAGAGTGGTAGTTTAGGTCTGGGAAGCAAGGGAGAAGGAGCTAGGGTAGGGGGCTGGGATTGTAGGGCCCAGCCACCCTCCATCTCAATGGGGGGCACTGAGGCCTTCTAGCCCCAGTTCCTGTAACCAGATTACATCTGTGCTGTGCTGTATCCTGGAGAAGCAATAAACTCCCTCTATTCTACTGGCTGGTGGAGTCTGTCCATGCCACTACGGGGGTGCAGGAGACGGGAAAACCCCACTGCGCCATCACACTCTCCTCTTGCCTTTCTTGTTGCTTGCACTAGAACTGGAAGCAGGTGGTAAAAAGCCACGCAGAGGCCAGGCCTCTAAACACATTCCCATGTAACGAGCCGTTGTAACGGTTCCATGCTGCCTCCCTTGGCACGGCTTTCGGGAGTTCTGCAGTGCGGCCTTATGAGCTGCTATGGGCCAGCGCCAGGGCAGACGCCTCCTTGGTGATTGAAGGAAACCTTTCAAGCTGCGTGTTGAACCGAAGGGAGAGTGAAACCAATGCAGTAGCGTCTGTTTCTGGTTCTCGAAACCAGATGTATCAGCACCGCGATCTGCTCCCTGTAGTCGGAGCAAGGCCACCGTCTGATTCCGCTCCCGCCTCTGTGTCTCAGACAAGAGACTCACGGGACCAGGGGCCGGTGACCGCCTAGTCTGCCTAGGCTCCCTAGGGCGCCGCCGGCCTGGGCACCCGATGATGACGTCACGGCCATTGATGGCCATGCAGGTGGGGGCGCTGATCGCGCCTTCTGCCTGGAGCGCCAGCTGCCGCCGCCAGCCTCAGGCCGCTCCTGCACAAGCTGCTGCCTGGTGCCCACCATGCCACATGGAGAGATCCAGACGCCAGGCCTGCGGCTCGCCCTGGGCAAGTCCAGCAACAGAAATGGGAAGGCGTGTGGTGAGGCCAGCCCCGGGGGAAAGGAATGATCCCCTTGCCGTAGCACAGCGGAGCTTGAACGGGGAGAGGACCGAGGCTGGCAGCTGCCAGAAGTCTTTTGCTGACAGGCCAGGATGGTGCTTTCCTCTGTGCCATCCAGGCCCAAGCCAGATCAGCTGTAACGCTGCAGGGATGGATTCCCTCTTGTCTCCTTTGAGTCGCGGTTAGAGCAAAGACGCACCCTTGTTCTTAAGTTCTAAATCCATTGCCACTGATAACCAGGTTTGCCCACTTCACCCTCGTTACAGGCTGTGGGAAGGGCAAACGCTGCAGAGCATTCTCCGTGAATATTCCTGTTTTAAAGGGATTTCTTTCCGGGTGCCCTTCTTGTATTTTGCATCTCAAGCATCTTGGGTGACAGTATTTTCACCTCCAGCGGTGGCTGGAAAGCGAGTGTCCAAGTTGCAGATAGGGAGCATTCCTCTCCAAAGTGCTCACTTGGGCTTGATCCTGCAGACACTTAGCACAAGTGCGTCCACAGCATCCGGGCCCAGAGAAATTGCACTCATCCAATCAGAGAACAGACACACCAGCATCTGATTTGTGTGACCAACCACAGCTCGTCAACACAGCTTTATCATCAAACATGGAATAACTTAAAACGGGGGCTGAACTCTGCAATCAGGCCAGACACTAAGGGGGAGAAGTCAGACTAGTTGAATTCCTTTACAGAAGCTGCAGTGTGTTTGCACGGTTCATGCAAAGAAGAAATCACTCATTGGTAATGATTTGCCAAACCAATCACTGTAACTGCAGCCGTGTCAATTCCAGGGCTTGGCGAGGCCAGCTGGACACAGGAATATCTTTTCCTGGACCTCCTTTGTTGTGCAGAGAGACCAGTTTTTAAGCTCTGTGGGGCCAACACTTGAGAATTTCACCCTCAACTGCAATACCTTTGCTCCATTTAATAAACCTCCTTTTTGAGCTAGCAAGAAAACTCTGCAGAAGCACGTGTGTTACTTTGACCTACGTCCTTTCCGGTGTCCAGAGGTGAAAGCATGGACAATATTTCAAAACCATGGAAGCAGTGGGAAGAAAGGAGTAGGTGGATCCGGTAAGTCAGTTGCAAATTTTGCTGACCTTTTGGAAGTCTGAGATTGTAAGAAGCATTCAAAAGCAAATACTGTAAAGTTCTAAAGGAAACATATGTTCTGCTGCATTCCGGTGTTTATTTCTGGCATCTATTCAAAAAGGCATTTATAGATCTTTGGAAGCAAAGTCTAATCTTGGAATAAATCAGTTTAATGAACCAAACCCAAAACAATTTTTGCAATTGCATCTAGCAAAACAAAGAATAAAACACCATGATTATTTCCTGAAACCTCTCTCAGACATAGCTTAATAACATCTGCTGCTTCCTTGGCAAGAAGAGAAAAAACAGCTCAAAGCAGAATCTTTTTTAAGACGTTATGGGCTTCAAAATAAATCTCTCCCATTGCTCCAGAACTGTGTCCTGTACCCAGGCCAGCAGCACCAGCATGTGCCCACAGTGACCTTATCCAGATGCAAATAGTGAGCTCCCTGGAACATGGCTTGTCTGTATTTTGCATTCAACACAGAAGCGACCATCTGGCAGCAGGTGGTAACAAATATCTAATAAAACATCATCATCAAATTCTGCTAATGAGTGTACTCAGATACCAGAGTTGTTTGCTGCTTTTCCTACAGGACTTATTTCAGCTGAGTCGCTAAGAAACCATGGCTACAACATACTGACGTTCAGCATCCTCCTGGAAAGAAAGACACCAAAACTACAGGATCACGAGAAATGCTAGAAAGGGGCAAGTCCGTGAAAAAGACACTTGTCGGAAAAGGTTGAAATATTTAGATTTGGCTCGGAGACTGTCGCAATGCCATAACTAAGCTTGTCAGGATTCGATTTTTGATTTAAATGGATCATTCCAGCAGATGTTATCAATTTGCTTATTTCAGTCATTTGATTTAAACTTTCCAGAGCTACAGGAAATGATGGGGCAGTCAGACAATTATTCAGTGAGAAAAGAGGCTGAGATTCAAGAAGCGAAAGCTTTCAAACGATAGAGCACGACGGCCAACACCACATCCAAGTGCACAGTTGATCAAACCCTAACACGTCCTCAAGCAACATTTCTCTTCCTGTGCCTGTTTGCAGAGGATTATCGCTGGATGTTTCTCCCCGTTCATGCGTGTGCAGTGAAATCCACGTTTCCCCCCAAAAGTCTAACCCTCCCACGCCTGCGCATCAGGGGGAGGCCTGCAGGCCTCGGGATGCCAAAGGAAGCAGGAAGCCAAGACACCGGGTTGGGTCAAAGCAGAGCTCTAGGTAATAACTGAGCCAGAGAGGGGGTTGGGGAACGTGTGGCCACTTCCAAACGCTCCTCACTGGAACCAGCAAAACCCTCCCCGTCGCTGGCAGTTTGCGAATTGCCCGGGGCCTTGTTTTAACTGTCCCGTCCTCCCCGCTTAGTGCAGAGCACCGCGTAGCCGACTGCAGGTCCGCACACTGAGCTGAGGGAGTGGCCCTCGCAGAGCACAGCCCCCCACTGAGCACCTCACTAGGCTCCGGGCAGCCATCTGCTCGCACCGCCCCTACACGTGCTCTTGTCAGGCTGCAGTTCCACCCTCCTGCTCCCGCGCAGACAGAGCCTCAGGCTAGCTGTCTCGCGGAGAACAGCTCTGTGTGTGGCTGCGTCGCCTGTGAACAGGGGCAGCTCCTGCGGCTGGCCCTGCCTCCGCCCACACAGGGGTGCTCCATTGCTCCATGGGGGACGCCTGTGCTGCTGTCATGGCACCCGAGCCTTTGTAAAAGCAGGAGGCCACCGAAATGGAGAGGCTCAGGGGGCCAGGCCCTCCACTCTTTAACAGGGGCCTAATTTGGGGGCCAGAGGGCAGCATTGCCGCCCCCAGATGCAAGCCTTGGGCAGGTCTGGCGTGGCAGCAGCAGGAGCTGTGCTTTGGGGGGTGTCAGTCGATGGTCAGGGCAGTGCGTGGTGTGTGTTATACACCTGAGTCTTCAACTGCTGGGACACAAGGGCCCGTCGCAGTGGGCAGCCTAGGGAAGGCTGAGAGGTCCCCCACAGATCTGTCCCCTGGAGGCGACACGATCCAAACGCCCAGCTCTGCCTGCGTCTGCTCCCTATGACTGGCTGGAGTTCTTTTTAAATTGTGCTTGGTTCTGTTACAGCAACTGAAGGAGTCAGGTTAAAGCTTAAACAGTTACAGGTTTATTAAAGAGACTTCTAAATCATATGGTTACAATGGCTATTGCTCTATTTCTTAACTGCTAGCAAATATAGATCTTAAAAATGGTTACAAAGAAAATAAAGATAGAAAATAGAAATAATGGTACCAAGTGACAGCTTAATCTTTAAAGAGCTCTAAGTCTATGTGTACACTTAAGACAAAGGACATATCCAGGTACAATTTTTACCCCCTTCTGTGCCTCTCGACTCCAGCGTATCAGGCCAGGGCCGGTCCCTCAATTCCTAGGAAAGACGAATATGAGGTGGGCGTCCCCGTGGAACCTCGGGAGGCCAATCACCTAACCCGACCAGCAGATAGATGGTAGATTGACACTCAGAGTAAGTGTGCTGCTGGGCCCATCTTTATACCCATAGGGGCCCATATCCTCTGTCTTATCTAAGGTGCCAGACCGTGTTGGTCCGTCTTTGTGACGCCAGTTCTTACAAGGGAGTTTCAAGTTAATTTACACTTGCAAGATAGATAACTAAATTGTGAGTACTGGACATTCTTTACTGGGAGGGAGATTCCTCCCCCCGCGGACGGCTTTGTGTTCGTATTAATATAGGTGCCAGCCAAGGCAGTTCTCGCAGCCTCGAGGTCAGCAATTGGCGTATCTCTGTTTACAGCCATCCAGGGTCACTGTGAGCTAGCATATCCAGGCCTCCTGTCAAGGCTTCAAAGACTATGCTGATTTTACTGCTCTGTGTGTCCTGTATGCTCCAGGCGAGCAAAGATGGATGTTACGGGGGGGTGGTTCCTGTCTGGCTACAGGGGGGCAGGGAAACTGATAACAAGATCAGCCTAGAGCAGGACCAGGTAAAATGTTGCCCGCAGGCTGGATGTGGCCTGCCAAGCTGCTGGATCCAGCCCCACTCCCCAGCACAATCTCACTGCTCCCATTGGCTGGTTTCGGGCCAATAGGAGCTACCTGTCTGAAGAACAGGCAGCATGCAACATACCCCTCCTCCCCATGGGCTCGCAGCTGTTCAGATGTACATGGCCCCACAGCTGGCTGTTCTGAGTGGCCTGCCATGCAGGGGACCTGCTGAGTGGGAGTCGCCCAGGTAAGTGTCTCCTATCCAGAGCCTGCCTCTGCCCTCTGACCCCACATAACCCAAACCCTCAGCACCCCAACCCCTGTCCTGTGTCACTTCCCCTTCCTGCCCTAGATCACAACCCAAACCCCTGCACCTCCTCCTGCACGCCTGTCCCAGGTCACATCCCCCTCCTGCACCCCAAGCTCCCTTGTGCACCCAGGCTCCATCCGAGACCCTGCACCTCCTGCATTAATATCATGGAAGAGTGCGGCCCTTGACCACTTACAAATTTTTGGAGTGGGCCCCCATTAAAAATTGTCCACCCTTGGCCTAGACCTAGAGTAACGTGGGGTGAGTCTCGCCTCTCTGCATCTGGGAACAACCTCTTTTGTCTCTCTTCTGAGTTCTGGATTCGAAGGGGTTTTTATTGCAAACTTCCAGCAAAGGTTATTTAATTTCTGCACGTGCCCTTATGACAGGGAGAGAAACACGTGTCCAGCATTATGTAACGGCTTGTTCTCCCCTCGATTGTCTTGCATGAGGCCCTACTCCTGGCAACATTTCATGCAGATGCTTAACTGTATTCATGGCACTCGCCTTTCTGATGCCAACAGCTTGCCTCAGGCGAGGCGAGGCGAACATGCATGTGAGTGTTTGTAAGACTAGGACTTTAATTTTTTCAAAAATGTCATGTTCTTTGTATTAAGTAACTGGATTCTGTTTGCGGGGTTCCTGTCTGAGCATTTTAATTCTACCTCTCTCGGTGAAAGCTGTCTGCAATGTGCAACTAAGGTAAAAGAGAGTCACCCTAGTAAATGTAAGTTATTCTGTCAAACGAGCCTAGCAGGACTGTTTGGACACAGCAGGAATGACCTCGCCCCTCTTCCAGCGTGTCCTGGTAGCTCTGTTACGCCAGCCGTGCCTCTTCCTCCTGGCCAGCAGGTAGGTTGGATTTGTTTTTAATTTTCTTTCTGTTTAGAATCACTAAAGTGCCAGGACTCCGCTGCCCATTCTCTACAATGACTGGAGAAATGGGGGGCAGTCAGCTCTGGCCTTTTACCAAGCAGTGGATCGAACAGGGAGTGGCATCGCCATCTGTCGTCCTGCCGCTCCTCCACCCCCCGCTGCTCGTCAAAGGCAGGCACGACAGAGGCACCACAGCATGCCAGAAGGGCCTTTCCACACTCGCTCCTCCCACTGGCAGCTCCAGGCTCCGGTGCTGGGCTTGGCTGAGGCTGGTACTGCTGGTAGGCTGGGCCACCAGACTCCATTGAATCAGGGTCACAGGGCGGACTGATCAGTGACGCCCCTTGGGTGGTTTCCCTGCAGAGAGGAAGTGATGTTGAAAAGGGTGGATCTCCGCCAGGCTGGCGGCTTCTGAGAACTTGCTTGGCCAGCTGCGGATGGTTTACAACACACCCCGTATCTACCGGCCAGTGTGGGGGCCCTGAAACCCCAGGCAGGAATTACAGCCTGATTCCCAAGGGCCAGCTGGTAGCCAGGAAGCTCCGGTACCTTAACACGTGGAAGAAAGATTGTAAAATTCGCCTTTCACGAGAGACTGCGTGAAAACTGCGTGAAAGCCATGGCTTTGGGTGCGACAAGGGATGGATCACGTGATGATTCCCTGTTGTGGTCCCTCCCTCTGGCGCACCAGGCACTGGTCACTGTGGGCAGACAGGACCAGCTGGGCTGGGCTGGGCTGGACGGACCCTTGGTCTGACCCCGTCTGGCTGTTCTTATGTTCTTGGCTCGAGATAGTAAAGACCCACTGAGAAACTGCATTACGAGACGGTTGTATTGTAGCACCAAGCACTCAAAAGCGAGGCAAAGGCAGAAACTGGGTTGCCTGAACAACCTTCGTTTTCCCCGTGCAGGTGTGTGCTTGTGCTGCAGTGTTTGATGCCAATAGCACGGAGTCCAGAGAGAGTGTCTTATGGAAGGCGTTTGCCTGTTCCCGGCTAACAGCGCGCTGCAATGTGAACTTCTGCCGAGACGCCGAAATGACAGATGCTGATAACCACAAACCAGCTGTGTGGCCATCTCCATGGCGCTTCGCTGGCGCTCTTAGGGAAGCAAGAAGCGTGTGGCAGGGTTTTGCAAGGTGTAAATGTACCTGGTCCCTGCTATTCAGATGACCGAGAATGGCCTCTTGGTGCAGGAGGGATTTTGTCATTAGCATTCCCAAGAGGTTCTGTGAATGGCGCAAGACAGGACGCCACTTCGGGTGTGTGTGGGGCAGCCACCGTGCACTCCGGGTTGGGGCTGGCTTTTCATCCCGTTCCCCCGACGTTGACGGAGTGAGGGGAAAGTGTCTGCAATCCGCGCGCGCCTCTGCCGCCTGGCTGGTGAAGGGGGGAGAGAGGTAGGAAGAACAATGGGTCCATGGCCTGAAACCCAGCGGGCAGAGCCGGGTTTCCTTGCCAGTCACTGGGGACGTGGCACCGACTGGGCAGGCTCCTGGCAGGACTTTGCTGCCCTGGAAGGGGAGGGCAATGTTGGCCAAAGCATGAAGAGCGAGCACCCTAAGGCAGGAGAGACAGGGGCGCGGGAGTGAGCAGCACAAGGGGGAGTCTGACCTGGAGGGAGCGAATGCCCAGAGCTGCCAAAGCCAGGTGAGCCTGTATTGAGTGCGAATGCAGCGGCTCTGGGGCAGGCCAGGCAGAGGAGTGCCCGTTCCCCCTGCTGAGAGTTGGCAGTGGTGTGTCCATATCCTGACTGGTAGGGAGGGCAGAACCTAGAGGGCTGCGTGCGGCCTGATGGGCTAATGTCACTTCTCCAGCGGTTTGCACTGCCTGCAGCCGGGGTTGGCCCCAGGAGAGGGGCGAGGCGAAGCGTGTGGGGTTCCTTTCTGTTGTCTCCAAGGGTTGCTCCGGCACTGGGAAAACTGACACAGCAGCGAATGGTCCTGCCGCACCGTGGAGACTGATGGCCACTTCGCCGGTGGCATGAGCTCTCGTGGGCTCAGCCCACGTCTGCCCACGACGCCTTCGGCCCACGAAAGCTCACGACACCAGCTCCAGGTGCGTGTGGCCAGTCATCGTTCCTTTTGATCGTTATTGTTGGAGCAGCTTCCGTGGAGCTGGCGAGCGGTTCTCCCTCCCCAGCAGCAGCTGGCCCGGGAAGAGGTACCGCCTCCCCCGCGTCCCTCGCTGCGGGCGCCTGTGCTTTGCGAAGGGACACCCTGCTCTCCTGAGGGACCGCAGGTGGGGACACTGGCACTCAGGTTCCCTTTCTCTTTTCCTGTGGCCACGGGACTGCATGGGGGGAGGGGCCCATGCCCGCCCCACGGAGGTTTTCAAACGGGCCTGGCCCCACCACGGAGGGCGTGGAGGAACATTTGGGGAGCAAGCAGCAAGCCCAGGCAGGGCCCTGGAAAGGAGCGTCGCCTCCAACCCCCGATGCACCCGCCTCTGGTGGGCGTGACCCCTGCCCCCGCGCATTAGCCCAGTTTGACACCCGGCTCGGTGGGAGGCTGTGGCGGCGCGTCGGGGTCCCCCACCTCCTGCACCCCCGTAATGGCATGAACAGACTCTTCCAGCCAGTAGAATAGAGGGAGTTTATTGCTTCTCCAGGATACAGCACAGCACAGATGGAATCTTGTTCCAGGGCAGGCCTAGGATACCTCAGCCCCCTTGAGATGGGGGAGCCTGGGCCCCTAAATCCCAGCCCGTTGCCTAGGCTGCTTCCTCCATGATACCAGCCAGAAACTCCAACTCTCTTCCAGCCCTGCCCCCAGCCAGGTGCTGGTCTCCGCCTCCTCCCTTTGTCTCTCCCTGGGAGGCTGAGCCTGGGTGTCTGGGTGAATCCACAGTTGGGAGAGTCAGTGAGGATCTCCCATCCCAGCGCAGGGGGACCCCGGGTCACAGAGCAGGCAGCCCCCGACTATGCCACAGAGGCCCTGGCCAAGTCGGCACCTGCTGAAATGGCTGCAGGGACGGCCCTATGCTGCTCGGTGTGCCGGGTGTGGACGTGATTCTTCTCTAGGGAATGGAGGAAGTCGGCCGTTTTTCCGGAGCCGGGCGCTGTGACTCTCGTGTGTTTGCCTGGTTGTTATACACAAGGAGTCTTTCGGTGGGGTGAAACTTGGGGGAGCACAAGACAAATCAGCCTCTGGCAATGGGGGCAACTGTCCGGAGAGGCGGAGAGCCACCAGGGCAGCGTGTGACAGCAAGCTAGACAGACACCCGCTCTGGGGCAGCGCGCGCTGGTGCCAAGAGGGGCCTCGGAGACGCACACTTGCATCCTCTTGGCAGCCCTGCTATGGTCTGGCGGCCCAGGCATCCCTCGCTCAGACAGTTAGCAGTCCAGGCACAGCTCTGCCGGGCGTGGGGCAGGACTGATGAATGCCGAGGATGCTGCCACAGGTCGGTGCATTAGGTACAAATCTCGCCTCCCTGAGAAGGATGCAGTTGAAGTTTTGCAGAACTTCCCTCGGTGTTGAGCAGGGGAGCCACAGCCTCCTCGGGCCCTTGGACACGGTGGGAGAGGGCTCCGTGCTCCCAAGGGGCGGGGCCGGGCAGGGGCGGGGCAGCCTTCCGGAGTGCGGCGTGCCCCCTGCCCAGCCCTGAGGAGCACGGCGCTCCGGCATTGATTAAAGAGCCCAGGGCTCCGGCTGCTGTCGTTCTCACAGTGGCAGGGCCAGGAGCCCTGGGCCCTTTTGCCCCCCTCTGTAGGCGGCCCTGGTCTCGTTACAGGAGTGCCATTTCCTCACACTGGTGCTAGTGCTGGTCTCTCCCTCAGATCCATTCAGTGCCTCTCTCCCTGCGCCCCAGCCACTCTGCTAACCCACGGTGCTGCCATGATCAGTGGGCTGGGTCGCCCAGCGCGTGCGCGAGCAGGGCCAGGCCGCAGCCCAGGCTCGGGCATGGTGTGATGCGTTGCGTGGGAGGGAAGCACGCCGCAGAGATCCGTCAGCCTCGCGCCAGAGGTGACACTGCATCCCAGGACGAGATCGCGCCTCCTGCCCAGTGGCTGCAGTGCGGTGAATCCCCAGCAGCAGGGACAGGAACATCCCGCCGTTGAGTGCCTAGGATATTCAGAGGCTGAATCCGTCATGAATGAGCTGTCCGCCCAGCAGAGGTGCTTGGGAATTTTCTCTCTAAATCACTGCGGTTTGGAAGTGGAAAATGTCCTTTCCCTGAATCTGAAATGTATTGGCAGAAAGCTTCAGGCAACAATGAGGTTTTCAAAATAGCAACAACTTCATTTTGGGACGTCTCGGCATTACCCTCCGTCGGTCCTGCCGCCGTGCTTCCTGGGAATTGTAGTTCGGGCTCCCGTCGGCTTGGACCAGCACAGTGCAGTGTGGAAGTCCCGTGTGCGCAGTGCATGCTGGCAGATCGAGTCCAGCCAGCCCTGGGGGGGAGGAACAGCATGTGGCATACACGGGGTGGGCAGGGAGGGTGCAGGCAAGCTGCACAAGCAGCCTTCGTTCTGGCATTTCCCAGTCTTAGGGTGCTTGGCTCTGCAACCCGACTAGTCTTTTGAATACCCTTCCACATGTGATGGGCTGTGAGACCCTCTATCTTGGAGTAGTTTGTGTCTGGGTACTTTTTTGGGTCTGTCAGTTGGTTTTTTCACTTCTCCAGGTGGGTGTTTCAGTTTTAGGAATGCTCTGTAAAGATCCTGTAGGTGTTTGTCTTTGTTTGTGGCATCGGAGCAAATACGGTTGTATCATACGGCTTGGCTGTTAACAACAGACTGAGAAACGTGTCTGGGATGGAAGATGGAGGCATGGAGGTAAGTGTGGCGGTCAGTGGG
Source organism: Pelodiscus sinensis (assembly GCF_052426305.1). NCBI lineage: Eukaryota > Metazoa > Chordata > Testudines > Trionychidae > Pelodiscus > Pelodiscus sinensis. The sequence continues at coordinate 202,091,439 of NC_143054.1, read as the reverse complement.
TTTCCGATACAGGGTAGTGGAGATTTGTCCATTATTTAACTGTACTGGAGTGTTCAAGAAGTGGCTCTCTCGTGTGGACTGGTCCAGGCTGAGGTTGATGGTGGGATGGAAGTTGTTGAAATCCTTGTGGAATTCTTCAAGAGTCTCTTTTCCGTGGGTCCATATGATGAAGGTGTCATCAATGTAGCTCAAGTAAAGTAGAGGTGTTAGGCGGCGAGAGCTGAGGAAATGTTCAAGGTCAGCCATAAAGATGTTGGTATCTTGTGGTGCCATGCGAATGCCATGGCTGTGCCGCTGACTTGGAGATAGAAATTGCCTCTGAATTGGAAGTAGTCGTGGGTGAGGACAAAGTCGCAGAGCTCTGTAATCAGGTGTGCAGTGTTGTCATCAGGGATGGTGTTCTCGATGGCCTGTAATCTGTCTTCATGTGGAATGTTGGTGTAAAGGGCTGCTACATCCATGGTGGCCAGGATGGTGTTTTCAGGAAGATTACTGATGTTTTGAAGATGCTGCATGTGGTAAACATGAAAGTATCGTTCTCCCAAAGGCTCCTCAGGGCTGGACTATACGAAAGAAGAAAAGGTAGCTAGGAAAGCCTTGGTAAATGCCGTCCTTTGAGGTGTTCCCTTTTCAGAGAGCTTAAAGGATAAAATCTTTTATTAAAGGTTCTAAAATATGCCGGTTATCTTATGACCAAACCTGCTACCCTGGGACCCATTCCCATCCTGCTGGGTGAATGAATTGAAAAGCAATTTCCAGGCATCCATTATTTACTTTAAAAATGAACATTTCATGTCGCTACATTAGAAAGGCTGGTCCAGGACACAGACAGGCATGGCTGAAACAATCCGCGCAAGTGTAAGAATTCCTGTGTTATTCCTTTGAAAGGTTAGAAAATGAGCAGTCCGAAGCAGTGGGCCTTTACTGGTAGCTCTTCACAAAGCTACTCACTAAGGGCTAGAGCCGGTCAACATTTTTCCAATGGAAAGACTGATGCCAAAGTTGAAATGTTCCATGGGACTGTGATGATTTGGATGACATTTTGTTTTAAAAAAATCAGAAAGAAGCACTTTGATAAGGTTGATTAAAACTTTACCAGGACAGATTGTTTAGCTCTTTAATTTCAGTTGTAGATCAGTGTTTTGTGAAACCATCTACCATATGATTTAAAAACCAGTAATGTACAAATAAAACATCCAAAACAAAACAAAAAGCTTGGTTCTGATTTCCTGACAGTCGGATTAGCTGCACTTTCACTGCCGTCGATCTGCACAGCAACTGACAATCTGGAGGGAGCAGCGGCCTGACCCGAACGCACAGAAGCCCTCAGGACTGTGCTGACCGCATCTGATGGGCGATCCCTGGCCTCCAGGGAAATGTCTCACTTTGCACAAGCAGAGACTGGCCGACAGTCCAGCTGTTACTTTTCTGGCCTTCCCTAGTGGCAGCGGGCTCAGGCTACCCAGGGCAGGGAAGGTGGAAGCAGAGCATGTTGGTGCTGCTAGGAGGGGGAAGTTTGTTGCTTGATCCCCTGGCGAGGATCCGTGCTGGATTGAAATCGCTTGATTGTTTGTTGGTGTGATGGCGTGTTGGGGTTTTCCCGTCTCCTGCACCCCCGTAATGGCACGGACAGACTCCACCAGCCATAGAATAGAGGGAGTTTATTGCTTCTCCAGGATACAGCACAGATGTAATCTGGTTACAAGGCAGGCCTAGGATGCCTCAGCCCCCCTTGAGATGGGGGCGATTGGGCCCCTAAATCCCAGCCTGTTGCCTAGGCTGCTTCCTCCATGATACCAGCCAGAAACTAACTCACTTCCAGCCCTGCCCCCAGCCAGGGCTCCACTCCCCTTCTTCCCATTGTTCCGCTCCCTGGGAGATAACTGGTCAGACAAGTTCGAAGCCCCCTTGCATAATGACTCATCCCCTGCCCTGCTGGGCCGTGCTGCAGCCAGCAGCCAGTGGAGATCACTCACAACCCACTGCCCAGCATAGCAACCAGCAAGGTACCCCCACTGCGTCACAGTTCTCCCCCTCCGAGAGCGAACTGAGCAGGGTCACTCCGCTCGTGACCTAGGGAAGTTTAGGTCCTTTGCGTGGGAACCCGCCCTGGGGGCACGGGTGCTCCCCTTGACTCAGGCCGGCCGAATTGGCTTCCCTCTGTCCACTCGCTGCACCACTCCAGGGGGACTGGCACAGGCCTGTCCCCTGTGGTCGCACCCACCCTTCCACTGGCCTTGATCTCTGGCCAGGGTCTCTCAGGCCGGGGCCATGAGCTCAGCGAGCCTTCCCTGGACAGCCAGGGCGTCTTCCACCCCCGCCGCTCCAATCAGCTGGGCCTTGGTTGCGCTCCGCACAGGCAAGCCCCTCTCTCTGCACAGCTCCACCAGCTCTGCCTTCAGGAGTCGGGCGTAGGCCATCTGCCCGCTGGTCCCGTCGGTGCAGACTCACCAGTCTAGTGCTGCAGCGCCCACGATTCCCAGGAACCGCTTCGCTCTGTCTCCAGCACACCTGGCTCCAGGGCTCTTGCTTCTACTGCGCCTTGTCACTTGCCGCTGGAAGCTCCATCCACGGGGTGCAGTGCATCCCACTTCTGACACCAATGTGATGGCACGTTGGGGTTTTCCCGTCTCCTGGGCCCCCGTAATGGCATGGACAGACTCCACCAGCCAGTAGAACAGAGGGAGTTTATTGCTTCTCCAGGACACAGCACAGCACAGATGTAATCTGATTACAGGGCAGGCCTAGGATGCCTCAGCTCCCCCTTGAGATGGGGGAGACTGGGCCCCTAAATCGCAGCCCGTTGCCTAGGCTGCTTCCTCCATGATACCAGCCAGAAACCTAACTCCCTCACTTCCAGCCCTGCCCCCAGCCAGGGCTCCACTCCCCTTCTTTCCATTGTTCCGCTCCCTGGGAGATCACTGGTCAGACAGGTTCGAAGCCCCCTTGCATATAATGACTCATCCCCTGCCCTGCTGGGCCATGCTGCAGCCAGCAGCCAGTGGAGGTCACTCACAGCCCACTGCCCAGCATAGCAACCAGCAAGGTACCCCCACTGCGTCACAGTCGGTTAGAAGGTGAGTGTTGAAGCGATGTGCTGTAATGTCTGCTCCCGCCCCAGGGTGCAGTGGCTGGCACGCCCCACAGCAACGTGCTCTGGAGTGAGATGGGTAGCTTGGCCGCAGTGTTTATCAGCCTCAGCGGCGGGGTCACCGACGTGCACTGATTAAATGAGCTTCCCCCTAAAACCTCCCTGCATCACAGCAGAAAACCAGCCTCGTTCACCACTGGGAGTTTTCAGATTCGTCCCTTCTCAGAAGGGGGGCTAGCCTCTGGGAAAGGCAGCCGCCAACTCTCCTCTGCGCAGGGCTCCATCCTCTGGTGACGGGTTTCCTTGCAGGACAGGAGCAGTCGCACGAGCAGCGACAGATCACTGGCTAGTGGCCTCTGCCGCGCTCGGCCCGTGCGTTCCATGCACACCGCCGGCAGGCCCGGCGCCAGGTGCTCTTACCTGATTCACGAGGCCCCATCCTTGGACCGACGGTCAGGGGCCTGCCTGCCTGCCTGCCTGCCTGGGGGAGCAGCCCTAGGAGAGTCCGTGCAAGAACCACTCGAGGCCAGGAAACAGGCTCACAAAATAACGTACCCAGGAGCAGTGGCCCTGTGGCACCCTCGAGACTAACCCAAGGACAGAAATAGCACCCTGCGCTCGCAGGCACAGCCAACACGGCAGCTCAGTGTGTTCAGATTGGTGAAGGCAGAGGCAGCGCGATGGCAGCTTGTAATTACCTTCCCGGAGGAAAACTGCTGACAGCAGCAGGCTGTTGATCTAGCGCACGCAGATCCAGGCTTCCGTCAGCCCTTGGCACACTCATCGGTCTCCTGCACTGCCACGGCCTGCATCAGAGGCAGGCGCCATCTGCATGCAGTGATACGCCTCTGCCTCCTCCCCCTCTTCTCCCTCCATCTCCCGCCCCGTCCTTGCCTCCCTCCGTCTCCCTCTGCCTCCCGCCCTGTCCTCTTCTCCCTCTGCCTCCTCCCCCTCCTCTGCCTCCCTCCGCCTCCCGGCCCGTCCTTGCCTCCTTCTGCCTCCCGCCTCGTCCTCCCCTCCCTCTGCCTCCTCCCCCTCCTCTTCTCCCTCCGCCTCCTGCCCTGTCCTCCTGCCTCCCTCCACCTACAGTCCCGTCCTTGCCTTCTTCCCCGTCCCAACCCGTCCTCATCTTCCTTTGCCTCCCTCTGCCTCCTGCCCCATCCTCTCCTTCCTCCGCCTTCCGCCACGTCCTCACTTCGCTCCACCTCCAGCCCTGTCCTCACCTCCCTCTGCCTCCCACCCCATCTTCTTCTCCCTCTGCCTCCCTCAACCTCCAGCCCCATCTTTGCCTCCCTCCACCTCCTGTTCCGTCCTTGCCTCCCTCCACTTCTCTCGTACCATCCCTCCAGCACACTGGTCCCCTGCCACCTGGCTCACTCCCTCGGCCTGCACGCTCAGGGCCTGCTCTGGCCCCCAGCCCCACATCTGGCAGGCAGATTAGCACAGGAACTCCCCTGCGAGTGGCCAGGGAGCAGGGCGCGCCCCGGGGAGGAGAAGCCAGGAACTGGGCTTCTCTGGCAGACCTAAGGTGTGACCTTCCTGCCTCTGGAGCTATGGCGAGTGAGCTGGGCACAGCCCCAATGGTCCTGTGCTGTGCTGTATCCTGGAGAAGCAATGAACTCCCTCTATTCTACTGGCTGGTGGAGTCTGTTCGTGCCACTACGGGGGTGCAGGAGACGGGGAAACCCCAACGCGCCGTCACACGTAGCAAGCTATGAAAATGGTGCCTCGTACCTTCCAGGCATGGACAGCCCCATGGTACCAGTGAGCTGCTGTACAGCCATCTATTAAACACTCTGCACCAAGAGCCAACCTCCAGACATGAAGAGTCTAGGAACTGTCGTTCTAAGAATTGCAATTAGCAGCCCTCATTTACTAAACAGCTGATTAAATTTCACTCTGTTTGATTGCAAGTGGGCAAACTGTATTGTATGAATCTTAATAACCATCATTTATTCCAGTTCAGCCCAAAGATTAGATTTTTCTCTCTTGTTAAATGAAGGAAATGGAATATGTAACTATGGAAACCTTCCATTACGGCGCACACGCTCCTGGGAGAGAGTGATGGAATCGTACCTGCCTGCAGACCCCACGCAGCTCACAGACGCTGTGCGACTTTCCAGGGAGACTGTTGGACTGGCGGCTTTCGTTTGTGTTTCAGTTAACACAAAGCGTGGGTGAAGGCCTGAACCCTGCGTCCGTTCTAAGCCGAGGTGGGGGTGACACATGGCTCACGGCAGGTCAAATCTTGCCTCCTCTCCTGCCTAAGAACGTCCATTGTCGCTCGCCACACGGTCTTCTGTGGCGATACTTTGTTTTGCTCAGTGCACTTCCCCAGCAACGTCTGCACGGCCGGATTCACTATCCTCTTCTTACGAATTATTTGTACCCTGGTAACGCCTAGAGGCCCTCGCTGCGACAAGGCCCTGCTGTCCACATGTGCAGCAACAGACGAGCTTTGGCCAAGAGCCCCAAAGGAACTCGTGATGCAGAGCATGCTACTGCCGGACTTTTAGGCATCTAGAAATTCCAGGAAAAACACTGGGACCCACAGGCCTGTGCTGGGCACCTGGCTCCCTGTACGATGGGTGAGGAGCCAGACCTAACGGGTAGCCACCTAACTAGCTCGTGGGAGCTGCTGAGGAGAGAGGGGCTTCCCTGCAGCCTGGTCTCAGGGGCTGACCTCTGCTCTGCCAGGGATACATGAAGCAGGGCAGGGTGGATGTTCCTCCTCCCAGGGCTCAGAGCCTGCCTGGCTCCAGATAAAACAGCCAGGAGTAGGGTTCCCAACTCCCCTGGACCAGATGCCATTGGCACAACTGGCAGTCAAGGAGGGAGGGAAGGCCTCCGGGAGGTCACCGGGGCGATGCCCCATTTCACTCCCCACATGGCTGAGGGGGAGGGCCCTGGACCAGACGCCATTGGCACAACTGGCAGGCGAGGAGGGAGGGAAGGCCTCCGGGCGGTCACCGTGGCGATGTCCCGTTCCACTCCCCGCATGGCTGAGGGGGAGGGATCTGAACAGGGATCTGCTGCCGAGGTGAGCATAGCAGCATCTGGGCAGCATGGTCTCTTGCTTGATGGCCCGTTGCGTGAACCATTAGTCAATTCAAGTGTGGCGGGAGAGCCTGAGGCAGCCCCACACCAGCTGCACCTGTCGCCCGAGCGGCAGGGCCCTGACAAGCGGTAAAGCCCTCGTTACAGGCCTGCTGAACATGGGTCTCCCCCAGCCTGGGTGATGCCGTAACCCTGGGCTATAAGGCAGCAGTGGGCATGTGCCGAGGGGGACACGCAGACAGTGGGGTGCTTCTCCTGCAACCCCCTAGCCGCTGAGGGAGGACAGGAGCCCACTGAGCAAGGAGGCAGCTGGACAGGAGGTTTGTGCATTGTGAAATGAGTCCTGGTTTATTTGGGCATCAGCTTTGCTGGGCTTTCTCCGCTGCAGATGCAGATTCACCCTGCGAGCCTGGTACTTGTGGGTGGCAGTGATGCCGACAAATGGGACCGAATTCTGGGGTGAGGTGCTTAGCCAGGCCCTACACCGGAACACGGTAGGAGGGAGCAGACGCATTATCCCAGGGGGGCAGGCCCTTTAAGGGCAGCTGGTCCGGTGCCTGGGGCCAGGAGAGGTGCAGAGCAGCACAGGCACTGGGAGACGGACACCCACAGTGCACTGTGTCACATTACTGAGTTGGAGGGTGTGACGTAATGGGGGTACTTGCTGGGCTTTGGTGACCCCTGCTGTCTGGAGCAAGACCCAGCAGGGAAAACCTCAGTAGGCAGGGGTAATGCCAAACTTGTTGAACCAGTGGCCAGACACCCCCCATGGAGAGGAACAAAGGAAGGTGGATGCTGCCCTGGCTGGGGGGCAGGGCTGGAAGTTAGTTTAGTTGGTGGCTGTCTGGGAGCATGGAGGAGACAGCCTAGGGAGAGGAGCTGGAGTTTAGGGGCCCAGTCTCCCCCCAACTCAAGGGGGCCTGAGGCATCCTAGCCCAGCTCTGTGACCAGACTACATCTGTGCTGTGCTGGATCCTGGAGAGGCAATAAACTTCCTCTACTCCACTGGCTGGTGCAGTCTGTTTGTGCCATTTCGGGGTACAGGAGATGGGGGAACCCCAACACGCCGTCACAGAGGGAAGCAGCCAGATCACTGCTGCACCCCTAGGTGGGGGTGTTGGCCCCAGAAATTGGTGTGGGGGGAGCCATGTGGGGTATTGAATGGGAGATTATTGTTTGTTGATCTTATGTACGCTATTTATGTGAGTGTATAATGTCTGTGTGTGTAGGTAGGAATCTGTAATCTGTGTGGAAGCTGAATATTTCTGTGAATGTGGTTGAGCATTGCTATGGACAGGCTGAGTAGTGAAGCCCTGTGGAACAATGGCCCTTGATGGCCCAAAGACACACCTAAAGCAGGAGGGCGGAGACCCAAGAGCTGCCAGCAGAGAGGCTGAGGACCAGGTGACCTGCTACATACTAGAAGAGGCCAGGAAGGAGTATAAAGAGGCCATGTGGTCGATGCCATTTTGTTCTCAGCTCAGCACTTCATCCCAGAGGCAGCACTGCAGGGATTGAAGAGCCCAGAAGACCTGTGAACCCATCCTGACCTAGGAAGTGCAATAAGGACTTTTAACCAGCAGCTGCAACATCTCTGCTAGAGCCTGCATCGAGAACTGGGAGATTCGGTGCATGTAACGTACTGTACTTTAATAACCTTACTCTCAGGCTTTTCTTTCTTGTAATAATAAACCTTTAGATATAGATTCTAAAGGATTGGCCCAGCGTGATTTGTGGGTAAGGTCCAGAGGGTAAATTGACCAGGGATCTGTGGCTGGTTTCTTGGAACCGGACAGAACTTGTTTGGGGTAGGTGGGATTGGGTGCTAGGACCCCCCACCTGTGTATAGGCCCGGGGCCATCTGGGGCACGGATATTGCTGGGGTGTCGGAGGGGTTTTGCTCGGGAGGCTTCAGGCAGGCTGCTGAAGCGCTCTGTGAGACTGGTTTGTGGCCTGTTTGGAGAGGTCGCCAGTCAGGGGGACTGTAAGGAGCCCCGGATTTGAGCAATTCGCCCTGAGCGGATGCCCTCAGCTGTGCCCAGACACGGCCCGGTCCGTCACACACTGCTCTCACAGGCAAGGGCAGGCTGCCCACAGGGTGCGCTATCTCGAACTACGGGACATGGCGCTTCAACTGTACAAACGGGGGTTAGAAATCGACCCAATGAATTCGCCCTAATCTCGGGGTGTACACGTGGCCTCATAAGAACTGAACCCTCCCTCATCTCCAGCTCCGTTCCAAGGGCCTGGAGTCAAGGGGCGTGGATCTTAGCCCAAGCCCAGGCTGGAGCTATCACATTCGTCTTACACGCCTCAAATTGCTATTGAGGAAAACAAAGGCAGCATAATACATTTCGTTTGCAAAATGATAACAGAAACGTATTCGGCAGGAAATAGCTTTAAAACAACATCCAGATTTACAGACAATATGCAATACAAATGAGCGTTAATGTTAGCAGCTGTCAAAAATGTACCAAATTGCCAGAACAAAGAGGAGAGAGAGACAACTGAGTTACTAAGACATTTGAAAACCTAATCCAACGCTCACTGACTGTTGTGTGGTGGCATTTCACATCCACTCTTCGTTCTTTAATGGAAAGACAGGCTGTCTTCGAACATTTGTCTAGGCTCCATTATCACTCTGTTGTCTTGCTCTCTTGGGAAGTACAGTTCACACATCAATCATTAATACTGTTTTAAATTTATAGAGCAATTCAATTTTCACTAAAATATTAGATCAAACTCAACTGCAAGTTATATGCCCAGACAATAACCCTCCTGTAACTGATTTCGTTTTTCATATTGTCAGGCCATCAACGGTAATTGAATTTCCATCTATCAGTCTACTGAAAATAAATAACATGATAACATAATTGTGCTCACACTATTTCGGTATTCACTAACAAACGGCTGAAGACAGGGCTGGTGCCACATACCTGCAGCGTCTCTCCTTGTGCCTTACAGGTGTCCCTGCATGTCCGACAGTCAGCCTGCCCTCTCTTGGGCTGGATATGAGAGCCTCCTCCCAATGCCCTACACAACAGAAAGGGCCTCAGCCCGGTTAAACCTGCGGGAGGCTGATGTCTCTAAAGCCAAGCGGCATGAATGGAGGTGGACAGGTATTTATGGGGAGGGGGAATAATGGGGCAGTCGTGGAGGAGAGGGGGGGCATACTGAGCCGCTCTGACTTCCCCCTAATAACCATGAGTTCCCTGCACTCCCCACATTGGAGAGTCTGGTCTGTGTTAGTTCTTCTGATAGGGATCGAATGCTTTTCTGGGTGTGTACGTACCCCCTCCCCCTCCCGTCCTGACAGCATCAGAATGCTCAGCAGGCCTCCCAAGGGCCAGACGCAATGCTCCGCCCCCTTGTCATCTACCCAGCCGAGACAGGACAGGCACCACGCTGCTCCCCATCCCCAGAGCTGCTCTGCAAGGTGAGTCGGATGAACCTAACTCCCCCCAGGCGCCAGCTGGCTTCTTACAGGGGAGCCTGGGCTTTGCAAGCCTGTGACGCTAACTCCGCTGAAGTGCATGCAGGACCCTGAGTCATGCTAAACCAGTCTAGCACGTGAGACTAGGCGACTCTTCAGCTCTCACCCACGTGCTGCTAAACTCTGCCTTGTCTCAGGCTGTGCCGTGTGGCAGTGGCTGCATAGAGATTCTCTTTGTCCTACGAGTATTTCATCCTCACAGGCATGGAGAAAGGCCTGGCCTTTCACTGCGTAGCTGTTCTCCCCCCACGCCTAAGCTGGGACCAGGTGTGCTGGGTTTACCAGGTGGTTGCCTGTGCTGCTGCTGCTCGGGTCATGCTGTTGCATGACAGAAGCAGAAATCTTCAGCTGAAGAATAATTTCTAAAGCTGCATCTTGGACAAGGGTGGGCAAAAGGGCCTTTGCGGGCCGGAGCCAGCCAGCCCTCCAAGCCGGTAGATCCAGCCCATGGAGGCCCTGCTGCTTCCCCGGCCAATTAGGATCTGGGGGCGGAGGAGTGTGCGAAGCCGCCTCCGCTCTGCCAGGAGCACATGGTGCTTTGAAGCGCCACGCGCTGCTCACAGGAGCTGGGAGAGCAGAGGAGATTTGCATGTTTCCCTGCCCAGCCCTAATTGGCCTAGGGGCAGGGGAGCCAGAGAAGTCGCCTCCCATTCCAGGGGCATGGGCACCTTGGGGGAATGTGGGGTGGGGGCAAAGGCACTCCCTCACCCCCAGACCAAACATTGTCTGGGAGTAAGGAACCCGGAAATATCTTGGCCATGCCCCTTCTGCTCGATACTCCACCCCTTCCGCTCAATGCCCTCCCCCTTCCTGTGCAGCCTGTGGCCACTTCAAAAACTTCTGAAGTGGCCCCAGGCAAAAAAGTTATTGCCCACCCCTGCTCTTGGAGCTGAATACACAGATCATTGTTCAAGGGATTGGATCTCCGGGCTGAACAAAGCCCTTCCTCCATTTTTCACATACAATCTATAGTGTGACAAGAGACCAGCTAAGAAAACAATATGCAGTAATTCTCCTTAACACAAGAGAAAATACGGACACCTCTCTATTCCTGGCATCACGGCTGTATCAGTATAACAAGGTGCAGAGTATTTAACCATCATTTTGCAGGCTGCTACATTTTGTTATTTACTTACTTTGGAAAAGACAATCTATTTTCTCCTATAACTAAATTATATATAGCACATGGATTTCCCAGTAGGATAGCCTGTGCACTATTAATCAGAGAGGAAAATGAATTTATATATCAAAATTAATAACTGAAATTAAGTATGGAGGTGAAAACAGCTGCTATAATTTCTGATGAGCACATTTATTTTACATTCGCCTACATAAGTATTTAAAGGACTCAAATAATGGTATCCAGATATTATAGGTGTAAGCAGAAGTGAATGTAAATGGGTGCACCCAGGTGCTCAGCTCCGGCAAGAGCTGTCTGAGCTGCTGCAGGAGCCAGCAGGTAGCTATTTAAAGAGCTGGCAGGGACTTGATCGCAGTCGGACAGTGCCTGTAAGAAATGTTAACTTACTTTCACTACTGGGTATAAGTAGGATCTGAAGGAATACTTCCCTGACAGCTAGCTGGAATGGGAGAGAAACTCTGGGTGTGTCTATGTAAATACAGTTTGCTCCTGCTTTGCTTAGGTTTGTTAGATATTCTACAGATGGAGTGATATTTTGATCATTGTAATCAACTTAATTTGTGTCCGAACACCAACTATGTTTGTATTAAATGCAGGGATCATAGAATACTAGGACTGTAAGGGACCTCGAGAGGTCAGGGGATAGGTAAAATATGTTTATAATTTTGTGGAAATACAGAAAAGCAGCACGTTTCTAAATTATTCCAAATGCAAAGGCTCACCATTAGCAAAAAGAACCTTGCTAAGCAGGGGCTCAATTTTCACCCCCCTCTATAGGAGATAGGGAAGATTAGCTTAGTTTAGATCTAATTGAATTGGGAGACTATACCCCCTTTCCTGCCATGAGGGCAGGGGACTGGACTCGATGACCTCGAGGTCCCTTCCAGTCCTAGTATTCTATGATTTGACCTGTTCTCTCTTCCCATTCTCTACATGCATACTCTGTTAGAAGAATCTGTATTTTTATGATAATGATGTTGGAGTTGTTTCTCCTGCTTTCCTTGCTAAGGCCTTGTCTGCACTAAAAGGAAGATCACTTCAGCTCTATGTCAGTTGTATATCTTATGTCAAGTTGCTGGGCTTAGTATAGACCTGGCCTAAGAGTTTAATAGGTAGCAGCTTTAAAATAAACCCAAGGAAGGTTTCCTCACGCAACACACAGCCAACCTGTGGAACTCCTTGCCAGAGGATTGTGAAGCCCAAGACTATCGGGGTTGAACAAGTAGCACGTTTACATTGCTGTAGGCTAGGCCCCAGGGGCTCGGAGGGGGATGGGCGGGGGGTAGCCGCCTGTGTGAGCAAGGGGCTGGGTCACTGGTTACTCCTGGGGGGCTGGGCTCAAGGCACTGGGGAGGGCGGGGCTGCTGGAGCTGCGCCCTGCACTGGGCCCCCTGCAGGGGAAGCAGCAGGCAGGACCCCCAGGCCCCGCCCCCTCCTCCTACCCCAATGAGAGCGAGGCTGGGGGGGTTAACGGCCCCGCCCCCTCGCCCAATGAGGGCGGGCTGAGCAGGGGGCTCGCGGCAGCTTTAGCGCGCCTCAGCCGAGGGTTAGTGGGGTCCTGATGTAAGGCCCCCGCGGGGCTGCCCACCGCGCTGCCTGTAGCGCCGAGCGGGCCCCTCCCCGGAGAACGCGGGCCGCCGTGTGACGCGTTGTGCTTCCCCGGTCGGTGGCAGTTTCTGCCGCACACATCAGCTCGCCCTTCCCCGCCAAACCCTCTTTCCTGTCAGGCAGTGGGGCGGCCGCTCCCTACGGCGGCCGAGGGGAGATGGCGGCGGCCGCGGCCAGGCGCTTGTGCGGCGCTGGGGTCCTGAGCGCTGCCTGGAGAGGTGAGGCCGCTCGCGCCGCGTCCTGGCGGGACGGCAGCCCCCCTCCCCCCGCGGGAGGTGTCGGCGCGTGGCCGGGCGGGTCCCTCGGCTCCTCGCGCCGCCGTCGGGTAGGAACGCGGGGCCCGGAGCAGCCTCTGTCAGCCCCCCCCGTCACGTGCCCCGCCTCTGCCGCCTTCCGCGGCAGCGTCCCGATTGGGCGCGAGCGCCCCCGAGCGGCGCGGCCGGGCCCTGCCCTGCTGCAGTGGGGGGGGGCGAGCGCCCCCGAGCGGCGCGGCCGGGCCCTGCCCTGCTGCAGTGGGGGGGGGGGGGGCGAGCGCCCCCGAGCGGCGCGGCCGGGCCCTGCCCTGCTGCAGTGGGGGGGGGGGGCGAGCGCCCCCGAGCGGCGCGGCCGGGCCCTGCCCCGCTGCAGTGGGGGGGGGGGGGCGAGCGCCCCCGAGCGGCGCGGCCGGGCCCTGCCCTGCTGCAGTGGGGGGGGGGCGAGCGCCCCCGAGCGGCGCGGCCGGGCCCTGCCCTGCTGCAGTGGGGGGGGGCGAGCGCCCCCGAGCGGCGCGGCCGGGCCCTGCCCTGCTGCAGTGGGGGGGGGGGGCGAGCGCCCCCGAGCGGCGCGGCCGGGCCCTGCCCTGCTGCAGTGGGGGGGGGGCGAGCGCCCCCGAGCGGCGCAGCCATGCCCTGCCCTGCTGCAGTGGGGGGGGGGGCGAGCGCCCCCGAGCGGCCGGGCCCTGCCCTGCTGCAGTGGGGGGGGGCGCCCCCGAGCGGCTCCCCGGGCGCCCCACGCTCGGTCGAGACGGCCGGGGCAGGAGGACGGTGCCTTCCGCGCCAGAGGAGGAAGGAGCCGGGCACGTGCTTGGGGGCAGCGCAACGACACGTGCACGCTTGTTTCCCGGCTTACTGCACCTGGGCCCTTGGTGCTGGGTGGGAAGGAGCTCAGGGTATGTCTACACTGCAAAATTAATTCGAGCATCTGGGGGAGGGGGCAAAAGAGGCAAAGGAACAGCAGTGGTTGGCTGATTCCCGGCTCACGCCCAGTCCCAGATGCTGCACCACTCTGTAAATATAAATATACAGGCACATGAAGAGAAAGGAGTACCAATCAAGAGGAAGGCCAGAGATAATGAGGTCAATTCAGTCAGGGGGGATGTGACCCACTTCTAGTAGCTGATGCGGAGGTGTGAACACCAAGAGAGGAGAAACTGCTTTTGTAGTTGGCCAGCCATTCACAGTCTTTGTTTAATCCTAAATTGATAGTGTCAAATTTGCAAATGAATTGTAGCTCTGCAGTTTCTCTTTGAAGTCTGTTTTTGAAGTTTTTTGTTGCAGGGTGGATACTTTTAAATCTGCTACTATGTGTCTGTGGCGGCGCGTCGTGGTCCCCCGCCTCCTGCACCCTCGTAGGGGCTCGAATAGACTCCACCAGCCAGTAGAATAGAGGGAGTTTATTGCTTCTCCAGGATACAGCACAGATGTAATCTGGTTACAGGAACTGGGTCTAGGAGGCCTCAGTGCCCCCCCTTGAGATGGGGGGGGGTGGCTGGGCCCTACAATCCCAGCTCCCTCGCTAGCTCCTTCTCTCCTGCTTCCCAGACTGAAACTAAAGACCGTCCCTTCCAGCCCTACCCCCCAGCCAGGGGCGGCATTCCACCTTCCTTTGTTCCTGGGGGTAACTGGTAGAACAGGTTACTTCCCTGTCCCATCAGCTACTCGGCTGGGCCGTGGTACAGACAGCAGCCAGTGGGGATCACCCACAGCCCAAGCCTAGCAACCACAAGGTACCCACACTATGTCACAGTGTCCAGGGAGATTGAAGTGTTCTTCAGGTTTTTATATGTTACCATTCCTAATATCTCATTTGTGTCCGTTTATTCTTTTACGTAGGGACTGTCCAGTTTGGCCAATGCATATGGCAGAGGAGCATTGCTGGCACATGATGGCATATATTACGTTAATAGATGTGCAGGTGAATGAGCCCGTGATGGTGTAGCTGATGTGGTTAGGTCCTATGATGGTGTCGTTGCTGTAGATATGTGGGCAGAGTGGGCACTGAGGTTTGTTGCAGGGATTGGTTCCTGAGTTGGTTACTGTGGTGCGGTGTATAATTGCTGGTGAGAATTTGCTTCAGGTTGGTGGGCTGTCTGTAGGTGAGGACTGGCCTGCCTCCCAAGGTCTGTGAGAGTTGAGGGATCATTGTCCAGGATGGGTAGTAGATCACTGATGATGCGTTGGAGAGGTTTAGCTGGGGACTCTAGGGCTATGTCTACACTCACAGCTTCTTGTGTGAGAAATATGCAAATGAGGCTAAGGGTGGAATATCGCCACGCCTCATTTGCATACCTAATGAGCCACCATTTTTGCAGAAGAGGCTCTTGCACCAGAAGGAGCTGTCTACACTTCCCCTTCTTGCGCAAGAAAAGCCCTCTTGTGCAATGTCACTATTCTTGCGCAAGAAGGGGAAGTGTAGACAGCTCCTTCTGGTGCAAGAGCCTCTTCTGCAAAAATGGTGGCTCGTTAATTTTGTGTGCTCTGCAGCAGCATGATGTCCCTGATGCTATGGGGGAGCCCTGTGCCTTGGGGTCCAGGTCCGGGCAAGCCGGGGATCATATCTGGCCCTCAGGCTTAGATTTCCCACCCCTATCTTAGAGGGAAGAGTCCCCAACCTTTATCATTTTCTACTCTCATGCATTCTCTTCCACATAAGGCTTCCCTGTTTTTATCTTAGTCTCAGGAAGTACCAAAGTTACATGATTTATGCTGTGTATTTTAAACATTTCTAGGTTTCTCAACCATGAGTTTCCAGGTTGAGATTTTTTTTATTTAAATTGGATATTTTTAATTTTTCAAATCAATACAATACTAAATTTCTCATTTAAAAATGTTACAATTAAATCTCATCACAAACATTCCACACGTACACTTAGGCCTGGTCTACGCTACAGCAGAAGGTCGAATTAAGATATGCATCTCCAGCTACGTATCTTAAATTGAGTTTCCATGCCATCCACACAGCAGGAAGACTTGCAATAAGGCTAATGTTCCCGTCACCTTCCCTTATTCCCAGGGATTTGGAGCAATCAAATTTTTGAATCCCTCCACTCCAGCTCCGCTCCGGCACCAATAGTGACTGCTGCAGCTCTGCTCCGACTCAAATTAATTTTTAACTAAATAAAAAAGTGTATCCTGTAATTTTGAAAAAACATTTTTATTCAGAGTTTTAAAACAATTTAAATGTCATCAACAATGATACAAACTAGAATCATTCATAATTCAATCTGTAAAAAATTATTGCAGCAATCAAGTCATCTTTCATAGCGTGCCGCAGATCATTTAAAATTAACTTTAAAGCTGAAAACAGTTGCTCTACACAAGCTTGAGTTGTTGGCATGCTCGAAGCAATTCTACAGGCAGCCTGAATGCAGTGTAGGTAGCTGTGAATGGCCTCAAAAACAGACTTACTTTTAGCTTACCAATAGACTCCATCACCTCACAATCTTACCAAAAGTTTCTCTCGAATAATGCTTCATTACAATTATGAATCGCAGAAACTCGCCGGCGTCTTTCTTGTTTATCCAGTTCCTTTTCGAAGTCGTCATCTTCTGAAGAATTGGTGCTTGAATTATCTCCATTTCCCTGTAATGGTTGAAGACGTCTCAGGGATGGACGCTCGAACAAGTTCAGAGTGGAGACAGAAATTTGAGAACAACCTGCTATTTCTGAAGGATGTGAACTTTCCGAAACCGTAAATTCGATTGTTGATGACTCCTTTTGTTGTGTTTTGTTTTCTTCAACCTCTTTCGCCGAGTTCAAATGTAGCAATAGATTTTGTTTTTCGAGTCGTCGAGCAATATCAAGGAACCCTTCCTTTGCCTTTGGTATTTCCCTTGAGGTAAGAAGAATCCGATGCCGTGAGTCAGCGTAAACTCCATCAAGGAAATGAATATTGTCAAAAAGCTTCTCTTCGCATTTCTGCATGGAGGATAGAACTCCTTCTGCAATTTGTCCACCATTTTCTTGCAAGAATTTTGATAGTTTTCACCATTCCTTCATTAAAACTCCTGGGGTTACATTGACAGCTTGAAGATTCACTGTTGTTTGGTTTGGCTTTGCCAAGAGGTCTCGCAAGTTCTTCACTTGGTCTCATTCAGCTTTTGTTAACTTGAGGTCTCTTATTCCGGCGGCAACCACTTGTTCACAGTAAGATTGAAAAACGAGAAACCGATCAATCATCGCAAATGTTGAACCCCAGCGAGTCAGTGTCCAATGATTGAGTTACCCCATGTAGATCAAGCAGAACACTTCGAATACTTGGGGTTTGTAGTTTGACTACTTGTCAAATTTTTGCCAGAATTTTCTTCGCATGTTCTTTGTTCAGTCCATCCCAGATTGCCAACTGAAGAGTGTGAATACCACACCTCATCAGTTGGACTTTTGTGTCGTACTCATGAAGCCATGTTGGAAGTATGAGGCTAAGGTCATTAACCCATTGTGCAGCAGCATCCATGTTGAGTTCAATTTCATCCATTCCTTTAGTTCCTTCATCCGGCAAAATAGCTTCAGTTCTGTCCACATCCCTGTTCTCAGAGGTAGAAATGGCTTCATCGTCTTTGCTGAAATTTTTGATGGCACACATCACGTTTGCTGCATTGTCAATGCAGGTGTTCAGCACTTGCATTTCACTGATCCCAAATGTTTCTAAGATAGCTTTTACTTGACTTTTCATGTAGGAAGAATTGTGATGCCCTTCAGTGTCGATTATGTCCAAGGTTTTTACCACAGCTTTATCTTTTCCTTCTTCGTAGTACTGAGCATTGATTGCAAGGAAATTTCTGTTTCCACATGTTGCCGCACCCATTTTCAGGTAGTACAATTTTTGCTCCAAAGCTTTCTTGAGCTCTTCGCGACCAGACTCAGCTGTGCTGACAACTAAATGACGAACCGCATTGTGCCCCATCAAAATGCCAAGCTGCCAACCCATTTCACCTGCAATTTTTTGCAATCCCTTGTTCTTTAGCCTGAAGGTAATGAGCAGTGTTGAACTGAAGCAAATCATTTCTATCAGCCCTTCACGGAAAGTATTGGCATCCATGGTGACTGTAACCTTTGAGGACTTCAAATATGAGTCAAGTTTTGTTTGCTGAATTTTGGCATTCTTTTCAGATGAAGCTCTGCAAAAAATCTTTTCTCCAGGAGTTCTCTAAGAGCCAGATGAATGTCGGTTAGCCGTTTCAGCTTTCTGTTTTGCCTCATCTTCCTGGTCCTTTTTTGTAACCCCAGCCGCATAGTTTTCAGGATGGTTACGTTTTACATGCCGCCAAAGGTTGAAGCTTTTCACGGCACTTGATTCACTTGCCTTGAAGCTACATGGTTTGAGCTTGCCATTCACTTCCTTTTCCACCTGGCACGTTGCCGCTTTCTTCTTTGCTTTTCCCAAAAGCCCAAATTTGGGCTTTTCAAATTCAAAAGTAAAGACATCGTTGAAATCCTTTTCCGTAAATTGGCTATCAATTATGGGGGTGCAGATTGGATTTTTTTTTTTTTGTTGAGGCTATGGCCAGATCTTCTTGTGCTGCTACCACATCCAAATGTTTCTTGTTACGATCTTCGAAAAGCAATGAACAAAAGCATTACATTTTTTATAGTGTACTTGCTTGTGATATCCTAACCACTTAAGGTACTTCAGATTTATTTTGGATTTTCTGGACAAATATGATTCCATTTTCTTTTTACACAATTATTATTAAAGTGTATATTAATATTTTAACACGTTTTTGCAGTTTTAATGAAGTAAGAAGTACTTTTAATATACATAATTAAAATACATTTTTATTTATAAATTGCAAGTTTTTCTTATGAAATTTTGTGGTAAAAATATTCAAAATATTTTCCAAGTTTTTTAATTAATATCTCAAAAACGCTTTAATATAGATATATCAATGAAATTTGGTATGTGCTGTAGCGTTAGTACATGCTATCGCTGTTCTACAGCATTAATTGTTGGGAAGTAACAAGGCTACACATTTCAAGGCTGAAAATAAACACACATTAATCTAACTATCTAACTAATCTGCGCGAGTACGTACTCACCTAACCTTGGGTGAAAGCAGTCTGCAGTGCTGCCGGATGTCTGATGATTATCTGATTCTTTAATAAAACATATCTCCAAAAAACTTTGTAATTTTGTATCTGTACATTAAATCTTGATTTTGGCCGAAGTGAGAATAACTATGACATATTACGTAAAGTGGTATGTTAATATCAGTTGTTATACAATATGAAACTTTTTGGCACCTTTAGGAATTTCTTGACAAAATATCATTCATTTTGGATTGAAAACGGGGAAAAAAAACCTGGAGCAGTGGAGCAGTCAAGATTTTCTGTGCTCCAGCTTCGCTCCAGCTCCGGGCAAAAACCTGCAGTGCTCCATGCTCTAGCTCCAGGCTCTGCTCCAAAGCCTTGCTTACTTCTCATGAGGAGCAGAAGTACAGGCACTGATGAGGTCACCCTCTGAGTTCAGTTCAGCAGGTCTTCATTTGGCAGTCCTCTGTAGGCTTCCAGCAGAATGAAGGCTGTTAGTGAATTTCTGCTCTTTGTTCCTCAGAACAATGTAAAATCAATAATGCCCATCTTATAGCAAAGCTGGAAACAATCAGGCCAGTTGTGTTTCTGATCACAGGGACAGAACTTTCCTAGGGGTAGTCTAGGAAGGCTGAAAGACTGTAACTGTGCCCTATATCTTCTGTTCAACACTTGCCTCATCATGGAGTGCCAGGGTTTTCTGACCTGATCATCCTCTTGTCTCCCTCTGGGCCCACACAGGTAGTTTACCCTGTCACATGCCTCTGTTTTGAACTTACATTTCCTAAGAAGGCAAATTGCTTAGCCCAAGTTTCATCATAAAAGTTCATGTTTTCAATAAAAAGAGTGTACCAGTAGGCTTCAGAGTTTCACACTGAGCACTTGTGACTTTCTGGAGTGTGACATGAGGTAAGAAACAGGTCACATATTGGTTTCTATGCAAATGAAGTATGGAATGGAAAACACAAGGTAAATGAGTTTATTGACCAACAGAAGTTAAGTAAGATTTCATATTTTCTATGTAGCTATCTTGGAATTTGATCAGTACATCTGTGATTTCCGTACATTAACTTCTCAAACATCGGAGTTGTTTCAGACTGGAGCTTTCCATTCGGTACCCTTGAATTACACCTCACCAATTTTAACTTGATAGTTCTTCGAAAAATAAATCTTATGAATGCAGATCATGCTGCTTAAACCTGCTTCATGCAGTGTTTTTTCTTGCAAGGACAGACTTTAAGAATGCTTTTCTGTATTTAAATTGTGTAGAAAATAATTAGAGCAGCAAAGGGGATTATTAAACTGCCACTGACTATAAAAATTAATTAATGCCCAGGTTCTGCAGAACACCACATTCCATAGTGAAATAAATTTCTTAAATGTTAAGTTAATTTGCTCTCAAGAATATATTAGGATGTAAGTTAGAATGGAAAGCAAATGGTAGTAATTTCCAACCCGTGGACATGGATCATAGTCCTTATGATTGCATTCCTAGATTCGAAGTGTTAAAGTGATGTATTATTAAAAATAAGGGCAGCATACTACAAAGTTCCACCTCTTCCACAACAACTATTCTTCTGCATATACAGTAGATTAAAAGCTAGAGCCACCATTTTAGAATAGCAAGCAGAGCAATTTCCTCCCTTGGCTCAAGTGAAACCAAGTTTCTTGGGATTTGGCTTTGGCCTCTGGTGGTAGGACTTGGGCTTTGGCTTTCTGCCTAGGCACTCAAAAATGAGGCACTCAAATGCACTCAGCTTAGTATTTAGACTTCTAGCATTTGTATACAAGCACTTATAAAATGTGTCAATATTTAGTAAGTGCATGTATACTAATATTAGAAGTCTAAAAATGCCTGGTAAGGTGCTTCTTTCACCAATAAACATGTTTATTGTCAAGATCCAGACTCCAGAAACACATTTTTCACAGTGCAATAACAGCAATGATGATCTTTCCTAGTCTACTCAAGTGTCTTGTATTCTGGAATTGGCCCACAGTCTACCTGCTGACTAACCCTGATCTAGAGTATACCAACTTGAGCTAACTGTTGCTGTGAAGACAGGCCTTAAAATTAAAATCTTAATTGCTCTATAGTATGTCTGCATTCTAGAAGTAGTCAGAGGCAAGATGCTTTTTAGCGTTTTTAGTACAGAGCAGATAACCCGTTATGTGCATTCTTAGAACAAATCCTGACTTAAGTGCTGCCTTTTGGAAAAGTTACAGAAAGCAACTTGTGCAACTAATGCATATGTTTGCATTGCAAAGTGGGTTTTGTATCTAGATGTATGACTTTCCAAACTGTTTCCCCTCCATAAATATTTGTCCTTTTTCTCTGCTTTTTAAAATGTCCATTCGCTCGGTGGGAGTATGTGCACAGCAGTGCGTGGGTATATTAAATACCAGCAGTCAGAGATTCATAATGTGGGAATGGTGGGTTTCTGCTGTATCTTCCTTTCTTCCACTGCAATTCAGAGACCAAAATAGTCAGAATATTGTCAGCAAAGCTGCTTTGGGTCCCTGGATGGCTAAGTGTGATTTTCAGCTCCAGGCTGGAATTCTCTAGCTGTAAGGGCTTGTGTACGCATGGAGTGCTGCATCAGGTAACTGTATCGCAGGAGCACTTGGTGCAGATGCTGCCCATGCTGACTAGAGAAGCCCATTCGTCAGCATAGCACTGTGTGCACCAGGCATTGGGTTGGTAGACCTATGGTGCTCAGGGGACTGGATTTTCTACACCAGTGGTCCCCAACACGATGCCTGCAGGCACTGTGGAGTCCGCAGGCGCCATGGCGCCCGCTGGGGTATTTATGTGCACCCACCTAGTGACCGGGGCCGGCCCAAGCCATTCTTGTGCCCCTGGCCACGGGCGCCCAGCGCATGCACGGCTTCTGCCTCCAGGCGTCTGGCAGCCCCAAAAGGTTGGGGACCACTGTTCTACACTCCTGAGCGACTTCGTTGTACTGATATAAGTCCCTAGTTCTTACCATAGATTGCAGCCTGATAGCTGCCTCTGTACATAGTGTTGTAGGCAGGGGGGTGAAATCATGGCCACATTCAAGACAATAAGAGTTTTACCATTCATGTCAGGGGAGCCAGAATTTCACCCAGGATGCTTAGAAAGTCCTGCTAGGAGTAGAAAGGGCTAGGAGTGTAGTGCCCTGGCAGCTGGTTCCTGATCCCTAGGCCTCCTGAGACCAATCTGACTTTTCCCATGACTTTTATTGTTATGATTCCCGTGTTCATCTGGTGTATTTTTCCTTTCCTCTTTTGATGCTTGACTGACGTACTCCATCTATAGAGCCCTGTGTGGATACAAAGTTGGTATCTGCAGATGCAAAAATAATCCCTGGTTATCTGCATCCACGTCTACAGATGCAGATGCCCGTGGATATAAAGAGTCTTCTTTGGGCTAACTATCCCGTTCACTTTTAATGCCTCTCTGGAACTGTTGTGGGCTGCTTTTTTAAATTTTATCTTATTTTTAAACCAATCACTGTTATTCCCTGATCTTGTTGTCTCTGCATTTGTGTTCTTGGACTCCCACGATCCCTTCACAGTTGGAACGAGGCAAACTGTAATATAGTGTATGGAATTTTTTTAATGGACTTAGAATGTAGAAAAGCAAAGAAACACAGCAAGGTCATTTTCATTAATGAATGTGCTTTCTTTGCTCTTCTATATTTTGTTTTCAAATGAATATTTTTCATTTTTTCTTACTGTGCTGTACAGTACAGTTTCATGTTGTGTAACCATGATCATTTTGGTTCATGAAGGACATTTACAACCAAACTAGTTAACATGCAAATGACCAATGCCACAGCAGCTTATTCACTTTGATACGCATTATGCAACTAAGATCAAAATCTAGCCCCCAGGGTCTGTGCTGTCCTAGGTACTAAAAGCAGGTTTGTTCTCTGTTGATTAGACGTTTTAGTGTGATTAAATATAAAATATTCTTGATTGTGTGGGCACAGATCGTACAAACGAGGCAGCATTTTCACAGACATGAAGAATCTGAGTTTCCTTAAGAGCTGGTCATCTGCTGCTGCGGAATTATTTTTGTCAGTTGAGAAGATGCTCAGGTGTATGGGAAGATCATTATTACTGAACTGGAAGAATTGTAAAGGTTGGAGGAGAATTGTTTTACTGGTGAAGTAGTGCTTGAGGTGTGATTAGATTAATAAATGAGTTAAGGCAGGATGGTATTCTGCAAACCATTTTGAAATTATTTCCTTGATAGCAGTTTGCAGCTGTGGAAGATTTAGGAGTGTAACAAGGGAAATTGGAAATATTATAACACAATATGAAATTACATTTGTACTTTAAATGACTTTTTAATGTGCATAATACCCAAAGCTAAAATGAATCATTCATATAATTACCATGAAAAGTTGTTCCAAAATTAATTGTTCATGTAATGTAGATTTCCTGCTTGTTGTTTTAAAAAAAAAAAAGAGGGGGAGCTGCAGCTTGAAAGAACAAAACTTTAAACCAGAAGTTTGGATTTCTGCATAGTTCAGGTTCTAATAAACAGATTATTTAACCGAATATTATTATACTTTAATATTTATAAGTCAAACTTTAACATAAAGGAATCCCCAATGAATTAACCAGGATTTTAAGAATAAACAAGTAACTTTTCTGTTGCTGTTATTTTTTTAGTATCAATTTCTGGGCAACTTTTTATTTTACAGAAATTTAGAGACGCTCAGACTATTTTCAAAATGGACTTTTTAGAAGTCAGACTTTTCTCAGAAATAATTTGCTTTCATTTAAATAAAACTTAATATTTTAAGGGGATTTTTAAAACATCTGCTGATACAGGGCCAAGTGAAATTAATAAATTGTCATGTGTCTAGGATAATTAATTAATTTCTTCACTTTGAGAAATGGACCACTAGATCAATCCACGGATGTTGCTGGACCAGATTGCTCCAGCAGCAGAGGTTGTGGGTGGCTTGAGAGCGGAGCATGTCCAGTGGTGCTACAGACCTTGCGGGGCAGTGGAGCCAGTCAAGTGGAACTGGTGGGGCAGCAGAGCCCATGAAGCCCATGCGGCTGGCGACAGTGGACAGTCTGCGTGGCCAGGGGCAGTAGCCTGGTGGCTGTGAAGGGAAGGCTGGTGCCCCCCGGAGCTCAGAGGCCTGGCTTCCCCTGGTCCAGCAAATTCCCTTGTTCGGTACCAGTCAGGTCCAGGAGCTGTTGCCCAGACCAGGGAGATCCAACCTGTATTGGAAAATAACAATATATGGCAATGATCAATGCTTATTTTGGGCTTTTAAATCTAGTAGGAAAGATTGAATTTTAAGAATCCAGTTTGAGGAAGTAATTTGGGACTTAGATGATTTATAAATAGCTATATTTGAATGACCTTTTTCAAGGTCAGTTTGCTGTGTGGCTATTTGTATTTTAAACATACTGTTTTCATTTATGCAGATTTTTTAGTAAAAAATAATAGCAAATTCAGATTACCCATGTCAGCTCAAATTTCAAGAAATGCGACCACACGCAAGGGTATAAATAAAATACACTCAACTTCCATTACTTTGGGCAGAAGCCGGAGTGAACAAAACGTTCTGTACCCTGAAAGTCAGCGGACTTACGAAGTGAATTCAAGTCGTATACCTTCTTTTGAAAAAACTCTGCCCTTACACCAGACGCTCTCACCTGGAGACTCGGGGGGGTAGCCCAGTCTGTTCTACAGATACTGGATAGGCCTAGCCCTGTGTGTAGGTGCAGCAACAGAAAAGGTTTCTTCTGTTAGCGTAGAAGTAAAACATTAGATATGTCAGCAGAAGCACTTCTCCATTGACATGACTATGGCTAGGTTGATGGCTGTGCCAGTCAGAAATGTAGGAGTTTTTTCCGTCCCCTGACTGATGTAGCTGTACAGCTATAACTTTCAGGTTAGACCAAGCCAGAGGCTTAGAGTAGATCAGATGCTGTCAGTTTCTGGATGGCAGCTTCTCTTGTGTCTAGAACCCAAACAATGGAGGGCTTTAACTGTCAGTGTCAGCACCTTGAACTGTAGTGATAACCAAGTAAGGCCCGAGTACTCCTTGCAGTCCTGATGTAGTATGCTCTCTGTAGCTAGCACAATTAATAAAACAGCTGCTGTCTTCTGCATAAGCTGCACCTTCTGAATGGTCCTTATGTCATGGATCGCATTAATCTGGTCTGCGGGTGACAAGGACATGGATAATTGGCTGGGTCTGCAGGAGAGAAACAATCACCTTTGTACCAAACATATGAGGGAGGCTTTTTTGGCCGCTTATGCTGCCAGAGGCTCCAGAAGCATTTGAGAATCTGGAAACACATCCAAAAGTAACAGAAGGTGGGAAGGGCCTTTCATTTACGGGCAGACATTCTCCTGCCGCACTTTCTAAATGTTTCCTCTCCACCTGCCTTGCCATATGCAGCTTATAAAATTCCTCACTAAACCGTGACGTGATCCTCATTAACACTTTAGGCAGGCATTAGAGTAGCTCTCTTCAGCTACCTGACTTCAGATTGACAGTTGTCTTCAGATTTTCTTTAGAGGGTACCTGATGGATGGAGAATATTCCTCTAATCCTCTTCCAGTGATATGGAAGAAGTCCTCTGTTGTTTAAAAATAAAAATCGGTGTGTGATACCTATCATTGCTCTCCCTTCACCCCAAGTTCCTCAACTCATGCAGTCCGGTGACAGAAGGTAGAAGTTAGCTGAGATAATTGTGGGTTTCCTACAAAAATCAACCTTTTAAAATCTTTTGGCTGATACTTTCAACCTGAAAATAAACATATCTTTATCCACAGGCTCTGTCTCGTTACCGGTGAATAGGAATGGCTGTCGCTATATGAACCTGGCATGGACTGTAGAGACGCGCTGTTACATTTCCGCTCCATGTAGCGTGGCAATACAACAATGCAGGCAAAGCAGTTTTTTCAACAAATGTAAGTCTTGAAAAAGGCCACATTTTTATAACACAAGCAAAGTTTGTCTAACTCTCTTCTGTTTCTGATACTGATTCTGTCAACATGAAAATCCCATTTTGTACTAACATTTTACATATACTATAGGGCTGCGTCTAGACTGGCATGCTTTTGCGGAAATACTTTTAACTGAAAAGTTTTTCTGTTAAAAATATTTCCGCAAAAGCGCGTCTAGATTGACACGTATGCTTTTGTGCAAAAAGAGCTTTTGCGCAAAAGCATTTGTGGTCAGTCTAGACGCGATTTTGCGCAAGAAAGCCCCGATCGCCACTTTAGCCATCGGGGCTTTTTTGCTCAAAACAGTTCTTCCCTGTCTACACTGGCCCTCTTGCTCAAGTATTCTTGTGCAAGAGGGCTTTTTCCCGAGTGGGAGTGCGAAAGTATTTGCGCAAGAAGCACTGATTTTGTATATTACAAAGTCAGTGCTCTTGCGCAAATTCAAGTGGCCAGTGTAGACAGCGGGCAAGTTTTTGCGCAAAATCTTGCCAGTCTAGATGCACCCTAGTAGTAAACATCAGATAAGATAACTGCAACTGAAAAGCTAATGGGATGGGAAACATTTTTCTTTTCCTTTTTTTCTGTTTACCTTGTACATTTAACAGCATCTGATTTAATAGCTTCCCCTGTATAGTCAGAGTCCAGTCCAACTCCCAGTGAAGCCTTAGATTCATTTTTAGTCAATTAAAAAAAGTGACAGTGTCCATCTAATCATCTGCACAGCTGCAATATTAGACCCACCCTCCCCCCCCCTCCCCCCCCCACTCTTCAAAGACTTGCACATTTACTTAACTAGACACACTGAATAGTTCTGCGGTAGCCAACAGAACTGCTCACTGGGCATTCAGTTAATCCTGACCGCGTGTTCGCAGGGTCAGCTCTCAAGTAACTGGTCAGCTTGTCTCCATTCTTTAGCTATATACTCTGTCAGGTAAGATGATCTATTCATTTAATCTATTTTAAGGGAATTAGTATGATAAAGATGTAGTGTAGCAATTAGTGACCGCATGATTATTTTGTGAATTAGATATTTTCTTTGTTTCTGCATATTGGATCCATATAAATCCAGGCTTAGATGTTTTCTAGGCTCGAAAGCTTTCCACCCCTATTTCAGTCTTTAGATAACTGGATTAAAGAAAAACACTGTTTTACAGTTTCCTGTTTGACTCTGGACATTCTGAGACAAACTGAACTTGGACCTTTCAAAAATAATTGCAGTAACTAATATAGAGTGAGGGATGATTGTCTCGTCTAGAGTCCCGAGAATGTAAGCACGTAATCCCTTCGTGTGTCTGATGGAACGGAAGCCATGGGTGGCCTCAGATAGCCAGCAGCCCCAGTTACAATCATTCCTAAAGCCCAGCAAGTTGCCTAACATCTGAGGGGAGCTACGCGTATAGGTATGGGCTGAGATGCCTGCAGTCTGGTGGCTCTGTACAGAGGTGATTGGAGTTTTAAGCTGGTCCTGTCAGTTGGTGAGACCCTACCACACTAATACCAGCCCTGGCACCTTCTCTTGCAACAAACTCCGTTGCCTGCTTTGTCCACATATTCACTCTGCTTATTCCATTATTGGACTTAACCAATTGAGTTATAAGATCAAGAACACATCTTCCTGCTCATTTAGAAATATAATTTATGCCATCATGTGCCGAAAATGTCCGTCTGCTACGTACATTTGACAAACGTCTCAGACACTTTGGCAAAGAATCAATGCCCACAAAACAGATATCAGACAGGATCACAAAGAAAAAACAGTTTCTTGCCATTTCAACCAGAAAGGGCATTGTCTCAAGGACTTGATTACCTGCATCCTGCTTCAAAGACCTTTTAACAACAGACTTGAAAGAGAATCCTCTGAACTGCCATTCATGCTTAAATTCGACACTTTACGCCTCGGTCTAAACGAAAACATTAATTATCTTATCCATTACAAAGATAGCCTCCCCAATTATTACCTCTAATATCATTAGCTCACAGACATAAACCTTCCCCTCCCCCATGCCCCTTCTGTTCTGAAATTTGATTTGTCCTTTTCATATGTGTTCATTTTTTTTGATTGTGTCCTTTGGTATATATGGGCGTGCCATTTTTCTTCCACATATTGATCTGAGGAAGTGGGTCTGGCCCATGAAAGCTCATCACCTAATAAACCATCTTGTTAGTCTTTAAAGTGCTACACAGTCCTGTTTTTTGTTTCACCTTAATGGTATAGGCCTTGGAGACGTGCCAGACTGCCTCCTATTGCCTCTTTGTCAGTAACAGCAAGCACATCCCTGCCGACATCATCGAGCTGCCAGTAGCATGCCTCGCTGTGGTGAACTTTCTCTCCGCTCATTTACACCCTAACCAGGGTTCCCTCTCATTTTTATGTCCATGTGCGGAATGCATTTTGTTAGGAGCCCTAATATGGAAGTGATGTGTGACACACAACGTCCATATTGGTGCACATCACAATACTCATTCCACACGTGGACCATGTGTGGTGGGGGTGAGCAGGGGCAGAGGGCTGAGGTGTGGTGGTCAGGGCTCTGGCTCAGGTGTGGGCTCTGGGGTGAATCTGGGGATCGGGGTGCCGACAGGGACTCAGGAATAGGATGCGGAGGGAGAGTCAGTGCTCCGGGTGGAGCTGAGGGGGAGAGGGTTGGATGAGGTACAGGGTGTCCTGGGGAGAGAGGACTATCCCCAACAATCTCACTGCAGAAGCTCAGGCAAGGGAGAAGCATCTCTCCATGACCGTAGCAGCTCCTGTGAAGGGCACCACTCCGTGGCCCTAGCACATCTGGGCTAGCCTGTGTGGAGGCCACAGTAGGGGTACCGCAACCCCAGCTGTGGCAGGTCTCCGCTCTGGGACCAGTGGGCAGAGGTGCCTCTGGAGCCAGTGGGCGGAGGTGCCTCTCCCCGACCCAGCCCCCGTCACAGTAGCTCTGCTCAGGGGCCGGCGGGCAGAGGCGCCTCTCTCCACCACAACCCTGAGCCCTACATGCAGGGCTTAATAGGCAGCTGTGAAGCCACGCAGCTTAGAGGGAATTTAGAACCTAATGCACCTAAAATGTTGTTTCTGGAAAAGAAAGTAGATGGCTGCTGATCCTGTAGTTCTCTCCCGCTAAATCTTGTTGCCTCTTCCTCTTTAGAAAATGTCCTCGATTTGCTTAATCAAAACACCCTCAAAATTCAAACTGATGAATGTGCTTTGTACGTGTAACAATGTACAATGGCCAAATCCTTTGGCAGACTGTGCATTAGAAATAACACTGAAAATGCAAGTATAAACATTTTCAAGTGAATGTCAACCCAAATGACTGCCATCTGCAATTCGGGAAGAGACCATGCTGTTCTGTCTCCTCATTAAAGGGTTACTTCTCTCACCACAGATTTTTATAAACATTAACAATCTGTTAGCAAGGTCATCTCTACCTCTTGACTGACCTTTCGAATAGTAATTCTCATTTAAGAAAGAGGAATTGCAGTGATCTTAGACAGCTGGACGTCCAAATCCAGACAGCTGGCTGTCCCTTTCTGACCATACAGTATTTAGGGGGTTTCTCTTAGTGAAGCCCTGGGATGGGTTCCTTAGGGAGGAACCCATCCCATCCCTAGAGGTTTTTAAGTCCTGGCTTGACAAAGCCCTGGCTAAGATGATTTAGTGGGAGTTGGTCCTGCTTTGGGCAGGGGGCTGGACTCTGTGACTTCCTGAGGTCTCCTCCAGCCCTAGGATTCTGACTCCCTGTCCAGTGGCACATCTAAGTTGTGTTGTCCCAAGTTTTGCTTTTTCTCCTTGGAAAGCTGTTAGGTCTAAATATGCAAATGTGCCTAGTCATTGTGCTTGCTCATCTTGAGACATTCTGGAAGGATCTGGTTTTCAGAAAGTGCTGGACGCCTGCCTCCAGAGAGTTGGGCCATTTATAGTATCTTAAGTTGGTCACCCAAAATGTGAGCCTCTCTAGATCAGCAGTGTCTGTGTACATTACCTCGCTGTCATGGCTACTGGTAGATCAGTGCAAGGCCTGAAGAGTCTGCTTTCCCGCCATACTATGAGGTGGCTGTGTGGGTTCAGAGCTTAGGTTACTGCTATCCTTGTCTGTCAGTGCCTAGAATCTCTTTAGGAGAACGTTTGTAATCTGTTGAAACCCTTGGACTCAGATTTATACCGATGTCTGAGGTTGCCTGTAGCTATTACTCAGTACTAACGTGTAAACTTGAAGGTACAAAACCGAGCCTCTTTATTCAGAACAGGTAATATTCCTTGTGGGTCAAAATCTGTGTGCGTTATGTCGGCATTTCCAGATAGTAACCCTTTCAAAGCCTTTGGTGGTGGTGCCATCCAGATACCAAATGGAAATTATTACTTGAACACAGTTTGCTTCTGTCATCATTACAAGGCCCACTCTAACCACTCTTAGAGCCCTGCTCTGGAAACAATGAGGAGACAGCCTGGCCCAGTGATTAGAAATCGAGACAGGGTGTCAGGAGCATGGCTGTCTACCCCTAAACAAGTCTGTCAGTTTCCTTTCTGTAAAAGGAAGGGAATTAATTTTTACCTACTTCACAGTGATCTCAGTTAATTGTAAGGTGCTTTCAGATCTTTTGGTGATAAGAACTAGAAATTCAAAAGACGATAGCACTTTAAGTAGTAACACTGAAGTTGATTATTTTCTTGCAAGGAAAAAGTTCCAAGTGTTGTCAGGCTTCCTAGAAAGCAGATCATTCAGAACCAAAGTTTTTAATATGGTCGTAATTCTGTAAGTTATCACCACGTGGGAGCAAACTCCCTTGGCCGCTGGGCTTCTGCTGCCGAGAACATGAGCCAGTTGTCACACAGGTCTGTGTTCCGGAACAGCCGTGAGACCCAACACTCTGGATGCGCACACAAGCTTACAGAAAACTCTTGGACATGTGTAATGTCAGTAAATGCTCAGCCTGGTATGTTCTGGGGACACTTCCCCCTTGAAGCTCTTCATAAAAGGAGAGTGATATTTAACAGCAGCAAGCAAATGCATTACTGTATTTTAGTCCAAAAAGCTAATTCTGCAGCCGCATTGTGTTTTCTCTAACAAGTCACAATTCTCATATGATAGAGAACTGGTTTAAAGACCATGGGGCTAGAGCTGATAAAGGTATAAACAACAAAGACAAGTAATTGCATCCTGAACGCTAACTTCTTGGCAAAGTACCCAGAGAGAATATCAGCCTTTAATCCAGCAGTATGTTTGTACAGGGTGACTTCAATCCCAATCAGCCATACCTCTTCAGTTACTGGAACAAACACATGTTCCACAACATCTGCTTATGTATACAAGTGCACTACTACTGTGCTACATACAAATCGGTTTTCTTGTGTGTGTATACAATGATTGCTGTCATCCGTAGGGGAGATGGAAAAGGGCATCCAATTCTGAGCCCCTCACTACAGAAAGGATGTGGACGCATTGGAGAGGGTCCAGCAGAGGGCAACCAAAATGATTAGGGGGCTGGAGCACATGACCTATGAGGAGAGGCTGAGGGATCTGGGCTTACTTAGTCTGCAGAAGAGAAGAGTGAGGGGGGATTTGATAGCAGCCTTCAACTTCCTGAAGGGAGGTTCCAAAGAGGATGGAGAGAGGCTGTTCTCAGTAGTGACAAATGCAGAACAAGGAGCAATGGGCTCAAGTTGCAGTGGGGAAGGTCTAGGTGGGATATTAGGAAAAACTCTTTCCCTAGGAGGGTGGGGAAGCGCTGGAACAGGTTCCCTGGGGAGGTGGTGGAATCTCCATCCCTAGAGGTTTTTAAGTCCCCATTTGACAAAGCCCTGGCTGGGATGATTGAGTTGGGGTTGGTCCTGCTTTGGACTCTGTGACCTCCTGAGTAGAGATGTGAAGGATTAGTTGAGTATCCGATAAGCTAATGCTTGTCGCTTCCCCCCTCACTGCCTCGATCAGAAAGAGGCAGCAAGGGGAGGGAGGGGTACTTCAAAGCAGCAGTGCCACTTGCAGCTTGAGGACAGACCCTGGGCTCCATGCAGCGCTGCAGCTTTGAAATGCCTCATGCAGCCCGGGGCTAGCTGGGGTGTCCCCAGGCTGCATGCAGCGCATGGAGTCCGGGATCAGCTGGGGAGTCTAGCTGACTCTAGGCTCCACACTGCGCTTTCGCCTTTGAAGTGTAGCACCAGCCCTAGGCTGTTGCAATACTGCATGAGAACATAAGAACAGCCAGACTGGCTCAGACCAAAGGTCCATCCAGCCCAGTACACTGTCTGCGGACAGGGGCCGATGCCAGGTGTCCCAGAGGGAGTGAACCCAACAGGTAATGATCAAGCGATCTCTCTCCTGCCATCCATCTCCACAGTCTGACAAACAGAGGCTAGGGACACCATTCCTTACCCATCCTGGCTAATAGCCATTTATGGACTTAACCTCTATGAATTTATCTTGTTCTTTTAAACCCTGTTATAGTCCTAGACTTCACAGTCTCCTCAAGCAAGGAGTTCCACAGGCTGATTGTGTGCTGTGTGAAGAAGAACTTCCTTTTATTTGTTTTAAACCTGCTGCCCATTAATTTCATTTGGTGGCCCCTATTTCTTATATTATGGGAACAAGTAAATAATGTTTTCTTATTCACTTCTCCACACCACTCATGATTTTATAGACCTCTATCATATCCCCCCTTAGTGTCCTCTTCTCCAAGCTGAAAAGTCCTAGTCTCTCCAATCTCTCCTCATATGGGACCCGTTCCAAACCCCTAATAATTTTAGTTGCCCTTCTCTGAACCTTTTCTAATGACAGTATATCTTTTTTGAGATGAGACCACATCTGTACGCAGTATTCAAGATGTGGTTGTACCATGGATTTATATAAGGGCCATAAGATAGTCTCCGTCTTATTCTCTATCCCTTTTTTAATGATTCCTAATATCCTGTTTGCTTTTTTGACTGTCGCTACGCACTGCGTGGACATCTTCAGAGAACTATCCATGATGACTCCAAGAGCTCTTTCCTGATTAGTTGTAGCTAAATTAGCCCCCATCATATTTTATGTAGAATTGGGGTTATTTTTTCCAATGTGCATTACTTTACATTTATCCACATTAAATTTCATTTGCCATTTTGTTGCCCAAAGGTGGAGCTGCCCTATCAACTAGTTGAATAGTGAATGCAAAAATGCATTGACTGTTCGACTAGTCAGTTAGTCGATACTTAACATCCTTACTCCTGAGATCTCTTCCAGCCCTAGGATTCTAATGATTCTATGATTCTAAAGCTTTGCATTGCAGAACCCTAACCCTAACCTTATGTGGTTTATAATAGGTGAGGATGGTAGCCACTTCCCTTGTTCATAAATCAACCTAGTAATGTAAAATTATATTGAAGATACTAATCACTGGTTTAGGAGGCTGTGGTAACTGAAAGGCATTTTACTTGGTATAAAACTTGGCATTTGGGTTCTTTCTAGAAATCTCAGTCCATGTAGCTACTTTTTCATTAGCTTATTATACTCTAGCTCCTTTTCTTTGTCCAGATCAGCAGTTCCCAAACTTTTCAGAATCACATCCCTGTTTTGATTTTTGAGAAATCCTCATACCTCCCCACCTCTTCTTTACCATCATCTAACCCCCCATTTTAACAAAAAATTAAATTCATAATTTAAAATTAAAAATAAACACACAAACTTGGTATAAAAATTTATTTAAAAATAAGCACAAATAGTTTTTCTTGGCACAAAAATTTAATGAAAATGTAATTTAACATAAGAAATAGCAGAAACAAAACAAATTTAATGCGAAGGATGATGTTGCATTTTCTTCACGAGTTGGGAAATCCTAGTTTTCAAAGATGAAAGTGTGCAACACAAATGGTTTTTGACATCCAGTTAATTTCTTTGTTTCGTTTTTAATGAGACTAAATTTGAAAAGCTTTTTTCACAGAGGTATGTCAATGAAAACGGAAGAATAATATGTAGCGCTTCTTGAACTTCAGAGTAAGTTGGGAAGTATTTTATCCAAAATTCCTTCACGCTTGAGTTTTCAAAATTATCTTTTGCACTTGAATCATATTTCATTTCAAGTGCTTGTTCTTGCAATACTTCTGGCAATGAATCAACATCAACATTGAATGGATTGTGTACTAATTTATGAACGGGGTTGCTAGAAAAGTTGCCTGGAAAATAGCAGATGAATTCATCAGCAAGGCAGTCAGATGAAACACAATTTTGTTCTTTGCATCCTCTTTACAAAGTTCTTGGAAACCTTCATTTTCAACGGGTGATGAAAATGTCGGAAAAGACAAAGTTAGGCGTCTGAGCTTGAGTTTGATGTTTCCAAAGCTGGATTTTTTCCATAAACGCTTTGATGGCATCATGGTTCGCTATAATGTTTGCAGTATTTCCTTACAGCTTCAGATTTAGGTTGTTCAAAGATTCAAAAATGTTCATGAGGTATGCCGGTGAAAGTTGAAACATTTGGTCCGTTAATGCACATTATAACTTCTTTCTTCTGTTGCTTGAGGAAAATTTCCACTTCGTCTTTCAGTTTGAATAATTTCAAAAGCATGTTACTTTTGGAAAGCCATTGTACCTCAATGTGAAACAAAAGAGTTTTATGATCCACTCCCAAATCCGTGCAAAGAGCAGCAAAAAGTCTCGTATTTAAAGCGCTATTCTTCACAAAATTGACAACTTTGATGACCAAATTCAACAATGTTATGTAGGTCATCTGGAAGGGTTTTAGCAGCCAATGCTTGTCTGTGTATGAGACAGTGAGTCATGGTTCTAGCTGGATTTTTTTTTTTTTTTTTTTTTTTGCCTATGTCACAAATCCAGAGCGAGAGCCAAGCATCGCTGGAGCACCGTCTGTCCATACACCAACCAGTTTTCCCCATGAAAGTCTATTTTCTTAAAAAAATGTCAGAAATTATTTTCATAACATCAGAAGTCTTTGATGTGGTCATCAATTCCTTCGAAAAAAGCAGTTCTTTTCACAGTTCCATCGTTAATGAATCGAACATAGACGAGCAACTGACAGCATTGTGCTATATCAGTAGTATCATCACACTGAATTGCGGAAAAAAGGAGAAGCCAACACTGCCTCCACAAGTTGAAGTTTAAGATCTTTCACTAGGTCATCAATGCGATGTTTCATGGAATTGTAGAAAAGAAAAATTTCTTTCAACAAGCAAGGCTTCACAACAGTTTGTCCTATTATGTGCGCTTTCTTGGCTTTAGCGATGAGCAATGACAGTTCATGAGATGCTTCTACCACTTTGGCCAACGCTTGAAAAGCTCTAGTAGTGTCCAGCTTCATGTGTTTCAAATTTTGAAGGTTAGCAGCAAAAAGCTCTTTTGGTTTGTCTATCAAAGTGTTATGGTTCTTCATCAAGTGTCGCTCAAGACAACTAGAGAACTGTTGTGGCATACTACTCATTGAGGATGATCAGTCCCGGTTTTTTCCATGACAGGGAAGCCATACTTAATTCCTTTTCTTAATTGTGGCCATAATATATTAATATAAAAAATCTATAAAAAATAATTTTCCTGATTCAAATACATTTAACGGATGCAAGTTATTTTGATAAGTTATCGCGAGTGTTTATTTACTACTACTGTTATGTACCGATGCATGCTGCCTTATATATACCCCATCACCAGTCATCGTGCAAGACTGGCTACCTACTCCCACAATAGAGCAGTCCCAAACGCTCCTGCGAACATGTTAGAAAGTTCGAAAAAGTTTAATCACATTCTACATCGTTCTTCGGCCTCCCCACCGACCAAACCGGTACCCCTACACATCAAAAGGCAAAAACACACACACACACACACACACACACACACATATTTGCATTTCGTGGTATGAAATTTGAAAATTAATTTTTTTTTACGCTGATTAAAAACAATTCGTTATGAAAATTTCTCAGCCTTGCACTCCCCCTTGGATTGTCTTCATGCCTCCCGGGGTGTGTGTATGCACCCCCCACTTTAGGAACCGATGGTCCAGATGAACTTTCAATGGGCTAATTCATTCATGCGTGTCTACCCAACGTAAGAAATAGAATCTGTGGGAATAGTAACTGTTCCTTTCCATGTTAAAAGGGGAAAGATCTTTTGAGATAAGAGCATGTCTACTCCAGATGGACATAAATTGTTCCAATGGGAAGAGAGACAGGGATTGACTACTTTTATGGGTGGTTATAATATAAATACCTACATTTGTTCAATGCTGAAGAGCTCTAAAACCAGGAAAAAACAATGTTAAATTTCTACAGTGATGTTGAACAACCTGCATGCTTTGTTATAAATACTGACTAAAACCTGTATGTCTAATCAGAAAAGCAGGAATAGAAAATTACATGTTTATAGCTGAGTTAATTACACTGTGTTGGAGCCCTGAACTTCCTGTCTGATTTTTACCCATGCAGACTAACTTTGTGTTAACAGTTCTGTGTGCTTCAGATTTTTTTTTTAAGGAAAAGGAACTGCTTTGCAAACCTGAATAATGCTCAGTGCCCAAATCTCCTTATTGGTGTCAAAGGTCACTTCCTTGTCACCC
This sequence comes from Pelodiscus sinensis, assembly GCF_052426305.1. Lineage (NCBI taxonomy): Eukaryota > Metazoa > Chordata > Testudines > Trionychidae > Pelodiscus > Pelodiscus sinensis. The sequence continues at coordinate 202,055,277 of NC_143054.1, read as the reverse complement.
TTTTTTTTAAAAAACTCTTTAACATTGGAAAGTTTTAACCATCTTTTTTTATAATGAGGTCAACTGGCATGACCTTTGAAGTGCTGTAGCACGAGTACAGCATCCATTAGTGAAGTTCAGGATCCCATTTTCTATTTTAAGCTGCTATTCAGAAGTAAAAACATTTTTCCATTGTTTGACAAAGTAAAGTATTCATAGCAGTTTTCATTTGTTATTAAAGTGACAAGAGTTAGCATATAGCCAGATAAGCTTGTGGTTGGATTTGCTCAGGGTTTGGATCATGCTTTCAGTCTTTACATTTTTAGGTTAAGAATTCAGTCTCTTCATACTGAATTCCCTTTGGGCAAATCACTGAACCTTTAATGTATATATTGAGTTTTGAAATCCTAAGATGGAACATACTATGGAAGGGCTAAGTCTTGTTCATCTACAGTGGAGCAAGATTATTCATTGTGCTACATGCAGGAGCAGGAAAGCATCTTTCAGGATAGCTTTTTCCAGCTCTAAAGTCCTCTCCAGGAGCCCATCAAACAGCACAGTTGTAAGTAGGAAGTAGCTTCTGGGTATCAGGAAATTGCCAATGGCTTCTCAGATGGACAAACTTTGCCTTCTCTGCATCCTGATCAGGTCTCATGGAGCCAAATGATAAACCTGCCTGTTTACAAAACTTTAGTGATGTCACTTACAAATAAGTGGATTTCTTATTGAGACACTGAATAGCCACAGCGTAGGTATGGTTGCTGATGTGTCTACAATAGATGCACTCTGTACAAATCTAGCTGATCACTGTTTCTACATTACCTATGGGAAACTGTTCCCACTGAGTTGTAGGCAATCAGGGTTCGCTTTATTAGCAAGCTATCGTCTGTGTCTGCAAAGGAGAAGGCGCAGGCATTGTCATCCCACTGGTCCTCCTGGGTAGCAGTGAATGAAAGCAGACAAACATTAGGAGCTGCTCAGTGTGACACTGGCGAGTAAAAGCTAGTGTCTTACCCCTGCAAAGACCTGTGTGCATACAGACCTCCCCCCTTGAGGTCAGTGTGGCAGAGAGTCCTGAAGCGAAGTTAAAGAATGCTATTTAAATACTGTTCCAGCACTTCCATAGCTCTTTTGGGGTCTGAAATTTGATGTGGGCCTCCACTCCCACTGTGCTGACAAATAAATCAGCAGCAATATCAATAGTTCGTTGCCATACACAGTTATTGTCTATTCAGTTTTAGAATTGTCCTGGAAATCCACGTAGTGCTGGATGAACACCTGGGCTACATCTACACTGGCATGAATTTCCGAAAATGCTTTTAACGGAAAAGTTTTCCGTTAAAAGCATTTTCGGAAAAGCACGTCTAGATTGGCAGGATGCTTTTCCGCAAAAGCACTTTTTGCGGAAAAGCATCAGTGGCCAATCTAGACGCGGTTTTCCTCAAAAAAAGCCCCGATCGCCATTTTCGCGATCGGGGCTTTTTTGCGGAAAACACTACTGTGTTGTTTACACTGGAAAAAGACTTTTGCCCAAATGGGAGCAGCATAGTATTTCCGGAAAATCACTGACGATCTTACATGCGATCGTCAGTTGCTTTTCCGGAAATTCAAGCAGCCAGTGTAGACAGCTGGCAAGTTTTTCCGCAAAATCAAATGATTTTGCGGAAAAACTTGCCAGTCTAGACACAGCTCTGGTGTTTAAGGGAAGAAGTCTGCCACTAACTTTTAGGCTGCAATGTGCAAACCTTGAACTCATTCCGTATCTGGGATTCTTAATGCTCCTTACATTTCCACTCCATCGATCCCTAGAAGGCTTCTGTTCTTTCCTCCTTCAGCCCCTGAGTAATCCTCAACTTATTCAAACTCCCTGAATGTCCAGAAGCTTAAGTAAATCCTCAGCAAAACCCAAGCTGTCTCTTAGCACAATTTTGGAGTGATTTGGTAGCATGCTGTCTAGAATGCCTATAGAACAGACAGTAGGAGAGATGGCCAGATATGAGTTCTTCAGGAATCTCCAAAGAGAAGCAATAAGATCTTCAGGGGTTGAGAGTGGAGTCACCAGTAAAAAAGGAACAAGGCCTTTTTGAGCGTGGGATGTGTGCGACTTTTTTTTTTTTTTTTTTTATAAACTTAGCATTTTATAACAATTTCCATCTAAGAAACTAAGTCAGTGGTTCCCAAATGTTTACTGAGGTCTTCTCCAACTGCATTTTGTCTCTGGTTGTTACTCACAATTATACATATGTGCCCTGACATCACACCCCTAATCTTGGGCCTGTATAGAAGGGAGCCACTTGGGGGTAGAGGATGTTTGGAGAGGCATAGGAACTGCTGCTGCAGGCAAGTGCATTGCTCTCCAACTAGCCTATCTTCAGGGCACCTCTCAATCTGCTCCAAGTATTTTAAAGATTTCCACAAGCATATTTAAACACTGTGAGTGTGCTTCACAATTAGATTGCTACTTTGTAAGAGTCTAGTTCGGAAGATATCTACTTAATGCTGCTTTTGGGACTAAACCAATTGAGAGGAGTTGATGTTATGAATGCAGCTGGCTAAGTTTTTGAAAATCCTCTAAAGGGTAGACCTCTGCTTATCCTTCTTCAAATCTGCACAGAGAATTCTGCAGACAATTTTGGGTTATTACCCCGGGATTATGGAGGGAAATAGAATCAATCCACATCTTTATCTATTTTTAATGGTAGGCTTCTGTTCTGTGGTCAGACATTTAGTGATAAATGATAAAACTTCCTCCAGCTGTTCTAATGAGTATTTGCTTGCAAATAAGCATTTCACATGCAATTTGAAAATCACACTTAAGCCATTTGCTTCAGAATTGTTCTTGTCTATTCAGTTGAGAGATGTAGGATTTGGTTCTGTGCCAGATGATCTGTAGAATACTTTGCATTTACCTAGCACCTTTTATCCAGAGAAATCAAAATGCTTTACAAATGCACATTTTAAGGGCAGTCCTGAGTGGGAATGGGGACCGGAAGCACAGAAGCAAAGGTCTGGATTAGAAAGGCATGCTACATTTGCTCAACATTGCAAACCTGAAGTGGTTCACGTGTCCAACTTCCATTTTCAAAAGTGACTTCAGTGACTTAGGCTTAGATTCCTGAGAGCCTGTGTCAGTCTGAAAATGGTACTTAGCCATCTGCAGTGCTGAGGGGAGTGGGGCTTCAGGTGAGTGATTAGCTGAGAGGTGGGCAAATACCAGCTTGCAGGCCAGATCTGGTCCACCAGAGTTAGCTCCTGGGGAACACCCACTGCTATATTTACCTGCATGGCCAGAGGGCCAATGATTGCAGCTCCTATCAAATTCTTTACCATAAAAACTGTATCAGAGGCCATGAACTCTGGTCCCTTGTTTGCTTTCACCTTAGACAAAGTTCAGGGGGAGACCAGCATTTCTCAGATTGGGCCTCCTGACCCAAAAGGGAGTTGTAGGAGGCATGGCTGTATTGTCGCCTTTACTTTCCACCCTGCCTTCAGCGCTGGGTGGCCAGAGAGTGGGGATTTCTAGCCAGGCACCTAGAAATGCAGGTGGTGCTTTGCCAGCGCTAGTGTAGAGGTAAGGGTGGCAATACCATGCCACACTTCCCTTATTCCTACACGCCTCCCTTCAGAGCTGGGTGGCTAAAGAGTGATGGTATTTATAGAGGGGCCAGCGGCCCAGAAGTAAGCATGACCTTCCCATGCCATCTTTTCTTCTGCACTGCTTTTGGCGCCACTCTGGCTTCTGGCCACCCAGCTCTGAAGGCAGCATCACTGCCAGCAGCAGCACCATAGAAGTAAGGGTAGCAGTACTGCCGCCTCGCATACAATAATCTTGCAATTCCCTCCTCATCTCCTTTTTGACTCAAGGTTCTGACAATTGCAGCACTGTGACATTTCATATTTAAATAGCTGAAAAAATGAAATTCACAATTTTAAAAATCTTATGACCGTGTGAATTTGGTAGGGTCCTGTTTACAATTGCTGGCAAATTCATGTCAGCTGAAAAAGTTTTTAAAAGCTGTTACAATAAAGAGCGGGAAAGGGTCGTTTGTACCTTAAAATTGTTTTTTTATGGAAGTTTTCTTTTAATTTTTTTAAACATGCATGTCAGTGCAACATTTATATGAATTTAAAGCTGTTAAATTCAGACTAAACATTCCAAAGTCAAGTGTTTTTTCATCTGTGCCTTTCTGGAGTTATTTAAGTTTTATAGCAGTGTTCTCTGCACACCGTAGTCTGATAAAAAACCTTATTGCTGCTTGTGGGAACACCACATCTAGCAATGCTTTTGCTACTAATGGAAAATACTGCATTTCTTACTCTGATTTTTGTGTGGGAGTGCATGCTCTGGCTAAGTGAAAAATCAAATGAGAAATTGGCTACGTTATTGGGGTGGATTTCGTTAGCTCTGTTTTGATTTCCTTTCGACTTTTGCTTTTGCCTTTTCTAGCAAATATAATAATCTTTTCAGCACCCTTGTTGGTTTGGTTGGTTTTTTCGGTAACATGATTTCACTGCATTTGCTACCACCCGTGGGGATGCCATGACAGAGAGCTTTTCATTTCTGATTTAAATACAGGAGGCCCCCAAGATGCGACCGCCCAGGTTCCGACCCCCCGCACTTACAAAAATGGTTGTAAGTGCAGAAGGGGCTGGAAACCCCCAACTTACGTCCTCTGGAACCAATCGCATCGCAAGTCGAGGGCCTCCTGTATTAGATACTTTGTTGTGATGGGGCCAGCCTTTGAAAAAGCTCTGTCTTGTCTTTGATGCTATACATCTGGACTTAGAGTAAATCAGTATCAGTTACCTAAAGAGTCTCTCTCGCATTACAGATCGTGCAAGCAACCCCTTGCCTCTAAAAGCAATGGTGAGCAGCCTGTGGCCCATGGGGTTCTGTGTGCAGCCCACTAGAGATCTTGTTTGCCACTGGACTCTCACAGTGTTGCCACATTCTGCTGGTTCCTGTCTGTGTGGGTTTTTCCTACCAGTGTTACTAAAGTGACACACACTTCAAGCAAGGGCATGTGCTGATTGCACACAATGTTGACTGTAAGGGCCACGCAGTCCATCAGCATCCAGTCAGAGCGCGGCGACAGTTCAGTCAGCACCCCTGCACATTCTAGGGACACAAGCGCTGTGAGCACAACTGCCCTAGACCAGGAGACCATCTTGGTTCCGATAATCTTGAGGCCCACTGAGTGAAAGGGCCCCTCCTGCAGCCCGCTCACTAACCTAGGTTGCCCATCGCTGCTCTAAATCTGCCATGTCATAACTTCAATAATTGTTTTTCTCTTTATTTGCTTGAGGGGGCAACGTATTTGAAATGAAAAAAATACATGGGGGTGTTTGTGTGTTTTACAAGAGTTAACATATTTGCACACTAACATAAATTTGTCCATAAAATATATTCTCAGCTGAAGGTGATACGGTTGGCCTAGAAATCCACATTTATTATAGAGTCTCTGTAAAGAAGATCGTATAGATGATACAGATTAACTACCATGGCACTAGCAAGCATTACGGTGCTGGGATAAAACACACTTTATCATGGCATGTTCACTAACCTTTTGTAAAATGTACCACTAATGTTAGTTCTTTGAATCCCTGCTGTTAAAATCTGGTAAGTGACTCTTTGGGCATCAGGCAGTATTCAGCAAAATTTGTTTTTAAGTGGAAAAATTTCAGCCTATTAAACAATATTTAATCATTATATGAAATTAACTCCTCCTTTCCCCAGCACTAATTAGGGGTGTGAATGGTTAGTCGATAGGGGCTGGAGCAGGGCCTGCTACAGGTGGGGGATGTTCCAGCCCCCATCCGCAGCAGACCTGGCCCAGCACACCAGCACAGTCTGGCCAGAACAGCCCCTGCCCGTGGGGGTGGGGGATACTTATTCCCTGTTTAATCGGCTAATCAGTTACACATAAATGGTTAACCAGTTAACTAACAAAATGGGATTTTACATCACAAACACTAATATTGATACGCGTGTGATTCCTTCCACGTCCCCAATTCATCTTCTTTGTTTCTGCTTTGGGGGAGCTGGGGCTCTCCCTTTCCGAATGAGCTAAACTGTGCCTTTACTCTTGGTAGGCTGAGAGAGATTGGATTTAAAAATTGTGGTGATGTTTGCAGAAAACCGGTCTTAGATAATAGCTTGGTGTCAGCAGTAATTTGCATTCTAATCTTCCTCCCCTTCCAAAGCCTGTGACTCGAGGCAGTCTGCTATCTCAAGGTGGCAAATTTAAAAACTGAGCTACATAAAACCACAAATAACTAACTAACCCTTTTGCAGCCTTGCTAGCATCCCTATCTACATACTGTAACTCCCCAAAGTCATTGTTTGTCCTCAGAGTCAAACCCCCTGTGGTTTATTCCCTGATGTGCTGGCTCCATGTTGATTTTTTTCCTCCATATGTTCTCTTTGGATGCAAGCTGGGCTTCTGTTATGCTAGCTTATGGGACTCGACTTGCACAGATAGCTGACTGTCCAGCCTTTGTCTTGCAGAAACCTGTTAGTTGACTCTTCCTTGGACACAGACTTGAAAATGTATTTTCAGTTCATATATCCAGCTCCTTAAACATCATCCGTATGTCTCGAACCGTGCTTGAGAGGAGCAGTATGCCCCAAGCTACCAGGAGAGCTCTCACGTGACGCAGTGTAGTGATCAGTCCCATGGCAACAGTCTGCTAGGTGTAGTAATTTGATGTGTCCTGTTAGGAGTTACTGTTACAAAGCAGTGAGCCCTTTGCCAGCTGGCACCGCGGTGCTCTCTGCCACAGAAGGCAGTTCCTGTTAGTGCCACTCTCAGTGGCTGATGAATGATCTTGTTTTGTTCTGTCTGGTGCACCAAGGCCACTTGTCCATTACACTGTCCACACTGGCTAGGAGCAGTGTGTGTTTAACGGCAGCATTCAAAATAGATTTTAAACCAGGGCTGCTCAGCTTTCGAAGCTCCGGGGGCCATAATGGTACAGAACGTGCCAAGGGCTGCAACTTAAGTGTGGTTGTATATACATGCAAATAGATATGCAAATATATGCAAGTAGCTTTTCACAGTGACAGGTATGAATACAAAGATTAAGGCAGGACTACACAGCACGCAGGCCCCATGTAAGTCAGTTCTGCTGCTATTAATAAAATGCAATGTTTGCCCAATTTCCACCCATGTGACACACCTTTCATGAGCAATGACAGTCCAGGAATTTAACTAGTAAAATGCTTATCAACAGAAGACCATCCTATTGACTCTTTTTTGCTTTGGCTCCCAGCGGCGGGCCTCATACTGAGCCCTGCGTAAATCCAGACTGCGCGGCGGGCCGCGTGCTGAGCCCTGCGTAAATCCGGACTGCGCGGCGGGCCGCGTGCTGAGCCCTGCGTAAATCCGGACTGCGCGGCGGGCCGCGTGCTGAGCCCTGCGTAAATCCGGACTGCGCGGCGGGCCGCGTGCTGAGCCCTGCGTAACTCCGGACTGCGCGGCGGGCCGCGTGCTGAGCCCTGCGTAACTCCGGACTGCGCGGCGGGCCGCGTGCTGAGCCCTGCGTAACTCCGGACTGCGCGGCAGGCTGCATGCGGCCCACAGACCACAGGTTGAGTAACCCCGTTTTAAAGCATGTGCTCACCTGGGTACTTCCTTTGCCACCGTATTTATGTGGTTTTGCCTCCTCTGCCGTGCCAGTGCTCACCACGTTAGGAACCACTGTTGTTTTGAACAGGGTTTAAACAGTTGATTCATTTGCTTTGAGACCCAATGTACACAGGACCAAAGAGAGATGGGGTATGTGGAGAGAGCAACAGAGAGCAGATACATGCTTTCTAATTTGGCATTAATGAAGGGGAGAGTTGTTATGAATTCCCAGAACAGAGCAGCTAAGGGTTAGTGTCTTCTTTTGGTCAGTAATGTTACCATTATTAACTGTTGTGGTACCACTCTTACAAAAGCCATCTCTTTACAGTGACAGCTGATGAGCTGTGGAAAGGAGTTTTGGCAGAGTCTGGTGCTGGAGCAAGGAAGGGAAGAGGAAAGCGAACCAAGAAAAAGTTTAAAAGGGATCTCAATAGAGGCCAGATCATTGGTGAAGGTAAATGCATAAGTAACCACAGGACTAGTAAATAAGTTGTTCTTACGGTTCATAGTGTTTTTGGGTTTGGAATTAGGGTTCCCAGCTTCCTAAACGCACAAAACCGAAACCCTTGCATTGCCCTCTGCTCTGCCCGTTCCTGAGGCCCCGCATCTGTCCTGCTCCTTTTTGTGGCTCCACTCCCACTCACTCCACCCCCCTTCCCTCCATTGCTCTGGGGGGCTCAGGGCAGCGATTTAGGATGGATGAGGAATGATTGCAGGCTCTGGAAGGGAACTTGGATGCAGGAGGGGACTCCGGGCTGGGGCAGAGAGTTGAGGTGTGTTAGGGAGTGCAGGCTCAGCCTGCTCCCAGAAGCCGCCAACATAACTCTGGCCTCTGCGCATTGCCCGTGCCCACAGGCTCCATGCCTGCAGCTCCCATTGGCCATGGCTCCCAGCCAATGAGAGCTGCAGAGCTGGTGCTCCAGGCAGGGGCAACGAATAGAGCCCCGGAGTCTGGCCCTGGATATAGGAGCCAGACATGCTGGCTGCTTCCAGGAACCATGGGGAGCCAGAGCAGGCACAGAGCCTGTCATAGCCCGGGGATGCCACCAAGTGGACTTTAGTGGCTCAGTCTGCAGTGCTGACCAGAGCTACCACTGTTCCTTTCAGTCTGGTGTTTGCTCACAAAACGGACATGTGGCAGCTCTATTGGTAGTGCCTGTACACAGTGCAGTGAGCACAAGGGCATAATTTCTGCGCAGTCATGCCAGAGTTAGATGAACCTCTCTTCTTTACAGTAGGTGCTTGTGGTGATGATACTTCATTTCACATAGCTCCAGCTTTTGGGACCAATTCTGTCTTGTGGGAAGCAATAAAAGTGACCATTTCAAACCTGTTTTATTAGATTCACCTTGTGCACTGCTGAGTTTTAACCTTCAATTTCCCATTCAGTGTTGGGCAATCTTCTCACGTGTTGTATTTCTTCAGGACGTTCTGGTTTCCTTTGGCCTGGCCTCAATGCGCCTCTGCTGAAAAGTGGAGCAGTCCAGACAATAAGTCAGCGCGACAAAGAGGAGCAGGAGAAGGTACAGTCTGAAATTATCCGGAAGAGGGATGAGTGGGAGAAGAGAAGAAAAACAAAGGTGAAGAGAGAGAGAGGCTGGACTGGAAATTCTTGGGGAGGCATCAGTCTGGGACCACCTGACCCAGGTCCCAATGGAGGTAAGAAGAGTGAATGTAATTTCTTTCTGAGAGAGAGGCTGGGGGGAGGAGTCCATGCTTTCCCAGTGTCGGACTTTTCATTATACGCATCCTGTTCTAGGAACTCAAAGAACACTATCTGGTCGGTATGTAAACTAAAGAGTTCGTCATCTGAACTAGACTGACAATTATTATATTAATGTTCAGCACTGATTGACTGCTTCTCAGTTTAGCCTGTTAGTCTGTAAATGTGAAGCTGCTTTGTGTAGGCCTGACGTCTGCAGCCCTCAATACAAGATGTAGCCATATTTGTAGTGTTCCCTTTAGCTTAGTAACAGAAATAAATATTTCATGTGTTGCAAAAACAAGGAAAGAGCGGCAAATAACATGTCATATTAGAAATACAAGTTATAGGAGATAAGTATAAGACTTGCATATTTAAATCTCTTACACAGACTCAAGACCCTTCATGGCAAGGTGAGCCTAAATTCTGTGCCCTGGGTTCTCTGCAACAGTCTTTTGTGGTGACTAGAAAGTCTGTGGCAGCTTCATTTAAAACAAAAAAGTTATCAACAAATGTGAAAACGAGTAGCAGTCAGCAGAGTAATGCCTGTGAAACAGTTAATTTTGACATTTATATTGTCATGGTTGGGTTTTTCTGGTGCTATTTCACTGCGGTTTACCGGATAGTTCACATTTCTCAGCAGGATTGTTTCAAGCTGTCTGCAGACTCAGATGTAATTCAGCCAATTAAGCTTGATGTTTGGAAAGTTTATTTCAGAGCCATACAAGCATAATTTCTTTTCCTAAACAAAGTCTGGCTTCTGGAGCCTATTTCTGCTGCAAAGGATGGCTTCTGTGGCAGATTTAATGGCTGCAGAACACAGGGAGTCCTTACCAAATTATACGTGTTGAGGTTTTCTTATATTCAGTCCCTATCCCCAATCAGTTTTGGGGGGGCTTAGTATTTGTTTTATATAAATTCCCTACAGTGTGCCAATATTTTCACATAATATGCTGCATGGAATGCCATGCAAAGTTCCAAGGGTGCGTTTGCACCAAAGTCATGGAAACTGGAACCATAAATTCTCTGTGTCTGTCTGTCCAGACTTACCTGCAACTGACAGTGTAATTTTAATGCCCGCTGCCGTCCTTAAATCTCTTTCAGCATCACTGCTCTTGGGTTTCCTCCAAGTGTTGAAATTATTTATAATCATTTCTGAAGCCTACAGAAACTATACAATGGGAATCTCTGTCTTCCGATTAATTTTCCCAGACACATTACCCTGCATGTTTATAAAGTGAATCTCATGTGCCTACTTTCCAGTCTCTCTAGGCCTTTTTTTGTTCTGAGTTGGATACAGAACTCATTCTACTCTGTGAATTCCTAGAAAGCACTGAAAGAGATGCTGTAATTTTCTTCAGTTCTACTTTAAGTCAAAGGTGCATCTTCACTAAAGAGAATTCACACACACACACGCGCGCGTGCGCGCTAATCCGTTAATTAAAGAATTGGGAAGGAGAATTAGACAAACTGTTCATGAAATCTGCAGTAGAGCAGAGAGCCAGTAATCTGCTGCCTTCTAGTCCTACACTTTAAACACACACAGATGTTCTTATTGGGAGAAATTTGAGTGAAAGATTGAAGGAAAGAGGGAACAAAGGCACTTTGCTACAGACAAAGTGCTGTCAAGTGCACAAAATAAACTGAGAAAGGAAAGGGGATTTTTCCCCCACAAACTTTGAGTTGTAGTTATAAGTGTTGGTTGTTACTACAGAAGGAACAGTGTTTTACAGACAGAAATGTGATTTTTTTAAAATATCCAAAACACATTTTTTATTTAAACTAGGGCTGCGCTCCGTGGGGGTAGGCAGCCTGGACTTCCCCCTAGCCACTGGGGCTGGACCAGCCCTCTCTCCCGCTTCTCCCCTGCCTCCCCACCATTGGGCAGGGCCAAGGCCATGCCAGGCCTGGCTCTCTTCCCCCCCCCCCCCCATCCACTGGGAGAGGCCGGGCCGACTCAAGTCTGAGCCAATCCTGGGTCCCATCCTACCCCCAGCCCTCGGGCAGGGCTGAGGCCAGGCCAGCCCCAGGTCTCCCGCTCAAAGAAATGTTTCAGGAAGCCCTTTAAATTGAATACCCTTTAAAGTACTGAACGAAGATATTATGGTTGATTTGAAATGACAAGGGTTTTTTTTCCTGTAGTTATATAGAAATCTGTATCCTATAAGTCTCATGGTTGTTTGCTTGAATCATTGTAAATTGTCTAATATTCTGTCATTCCAAATAGCCTCAAATAATGCTAGTTAATAGTGTAGACATGATGGAAGGGAGCCATTTATAGAAATATTATTCCTCTAGCGGTATGACAGTCTCCAATCAAAGCATGTATGTTCAGGTCACTCAGGGTAGTCGTCGGAGTGATGCTTATGGAAGTAGGCAGCTCGTGCATGCAAAAGATGAAATACACAAATGGATCATCACTGGAACATACTGCGCCCAAGTGTTTATCCCCCCACCTCCAGCACTGCTTCAGCAGTGAAGAGCTCAGAAGAATAGTGTGTGACTTGGGTCCCGGAATAAATGCGAGCTGTGATTCACTCAAGAAATGAGTAACGGTGCCCCAAGGGTTTGAGATGCAATTGAGAGAGGAAGCTTGGTCTTTTCAGCAAGGCACTGTACTGAACATAAGAACGGCCAGACAGGGTCAGACCAAAGGTCCATCCAGCCCAGTGTCCTGTCTGCCAACAGTGGCCAATACCAGGAGCCCAGAGGGAGGGAACACAACAGGTAATCCTCACATGATCCCTCCCCTGTCACCCACCTCCAGAGAAACAGGCTAGGGAGACCATTCCTACCCATCCTGGCTAATAGCCATCGATGGACCTAACCTCCGTGAATCTATCTAGCTCTTGTTTGAACCCTGTTAAAGTCCTAGCCTTCACCGCATCCTCTGGCAAGGAGTTCCACAGGTTGACTGGGATTCATGATGTACCTAGATTCTGTTTCCAGCTTTTGGGTAAATCACTTAACCTTTCTGTGCCGCACTTCTTCTAACTGTTTCACTTGTCAGTTCCACTGTTGTTGTGTGCACAGCCAGGCACAGATGTCAGAGATTTATCTTTCCTCAGCAATGTCTGTGAAGGTGGGTCAAGCTCCTCTGCTGCCGTGTACCTCTGCACGCTAGTATAAGAGTGGAGCCACCCATCACAGCTCCTGTTTAACGCCAGAGCAAATCCAGGCTGGAGTGAATCAGCTGCTTCCCTCACTCTTCTTTCTGCACAGCTGTAAACTAGCAGTGGGCCGGGCATAGTTAGTGTCAGTTCATGTTGATAGATTTAGGGGTAGGTGTCCTTATTTTCTCTTTTGACCCTTTTTTCTTGGTATTGGGAGGGAGCAATATCTTGCTCACTGGCGTTTAAGTTCTGCAGGATCTGCTCAAAGCCTGTGCTAGTCATCCTGCTTGAAACATCAGTGACAGCTGTCGCATCTGGAGAAGTGGCAAGCCCTGTTTAAAAAGCGTGAGAACGAGTGGTGAAGCAGGGCCGTCACACAGGCAGAGCCTCCCAAGAAAATCAGTTTTTGTACACAGCACCCTGCCAGAGATGATTGTGGGTCTTCCTTCTAGCAGGGACCATAGAGGAAGGTCCAAACTCCCCTAACCCTCCGGGAAAAGGCTTCTATTCCCATTACTTCATCACCCCCTAAGCAAAAGGGGCGTTCAGACCTGAGATCTGAACACATCCCTGAAGGAAATAGAATTCTTGGAGTGCTGGTCCCAGTGAGAATTCTGTGGATGAGATCAGCATGCACCTGAATCTAGAGATTTTCACGAGCAGCATCCATTGGCCTGAGATGTGTACACAGGGTGCGCACACACTTACAGTGGAATTGGCATACACCTAGCTCATCTCACGGGACAGTTACAGTGTAGCCTATAGGGCTAGCCTGCTCACCTATAGATAGATGTGGAGAAATTGGAAAGGGTGCAGAGAAGAGCGACAAGAATGATTAAAGGTCTAGAGAACATGACCTATGAAGCCAGGCTTCATGAACTGGGCTTGTTTAGTTTGGAAAAAAGAAGATTAAGGGGGGACATGATAGCGGTTTTCAAATATCTAAAAGGGTGTCACAAGGAGGAAGGAGAAAATTCGTTCCTCTTGGTTTCTGAGGACAGGACAAGGAGTAATGGGCTTAAAGTGCAGCAGGGGAGGTTTAGATTGGACATTAGGAAAAAATTCCTAACTGTCAGGGTGGTGAAATATTGGAATAAATTGCCAAGGGAGGTGGTGGAATCTCCCTCTCTGGAGATATTTAAGAACAGGTTAGATAGACATCTGTCAGGGATGGTGTAGACGGAGCTTGGTCCTGCCTTGAAGGCGGGGGGCTGGACTCGATGACCTCTCGAGGTCCCTTCCAGTCCTATGATAGATATATTCTTAGAGGTGTGTGATTTGCTATGGTTTTGGTTATATGTTTATTACTAGAGGATTTACCCAGCGTTGCTTGGGCCTCAACTCAATGTTTGTTTTTCTTCATTTGACTCATTTCTCTGAAATGGGGCTGGAGATGAGCGGTTCAGTATTCAGGCTGCTCCAGGGACAGAGGACAACCCCAGCCCTCTCTCTTTGCAGTGGTTTGGAGCCAAGTGAAAGGCGCCTCTCCATGGCCGATGCAGCTCCAGCGAGCACAGCTGTGGGGGGGGCGTGTCTCCTAGTTGGAGTAAGTCCAGGTTCATCTCCCCAGCCAGAGTGAGGGATGCAGCAAACTGCACTTTCCCCTTGCTCCCTGACGAAGGGGAACAGCCAGCAGTGTCACCGTGCGAAAGAACAGCTCGGGGCTTGAGCACTCATCGAATCGCAGGGCTGGCAGAGACCCCAGGAGGCATCAAGTCCAGCCCCCTGCCCAAGGCAGGACCAACCCCCCAACTCAATCAGCCCAGCCAGGGCTTTGTCAAGCCGAGACTTAAACACCTCTAGGGATGGAGACTTCACCCCTTCCTAGGGAAATAGTTTTTGCTAATATCCAACCTAGACCTCCCCCACTGCAACTTGAGGCCATTGCTCCTTCTTCTGCCATCCATCACTACTGAGAACAGCCTTGGAGCACTCCACTTGAAACCGACCGCCAATGAGACATCAAGCCAATGTTCACTACCCGTTGGGCCCGACAATCTAGCCAGCTTTCTATCCACCTTATAGTCCTGTGGTCACCAACAGGTCGAGGCCTCGACCAGTCGATCGCGAGGTGTCCTGTCCACCCCGCCCCCATTTCCTTCCCACCCCCGAGAAGCCCCACTACCTACCTCAAGTGAAAATGGAGGTAGTGTCAGCTTCCTGGGAATGGACAGAAGTCCCGCAGCTTAGCGCCACTTCCGACGATTCCGGAAGTGTGCTAGCTGCTCTGCCAGGTGTACTGTGGGAGGGAGCATCGGCTCCCTGCACTGCAGAGGAGGGGTGAGTCAGTCCCGGGGGAGGCATGTGCGGGGGGGTCGGCCCTGGGGCAGGCACGCGCGGGGCTTCCCTGCGCTGGGGGAGTCGGCCCTGGGGCATGCGCGCGTGAGGCTTCCCTGCTCGGGGCGGGGAGGGTCGGCCCCGGGGCAGGCACATGCTGGTTTCTCTCAGGGAGGGAGGAGGCGAATCCTGGTAGGAGGCAGATGCAGGGGACTCTCTGCCTCCACTGGCACCCCACTTCCCTGACCCCAGCCACAGAATGACGTCCCCACTCCCCTGTCCCCAGCCACAGAATGCTCTGTCCCCTGCTGCAGAACCCTGTTCCCTCTCCCTTGCCCCCAGCCGCAGAACTCTGTCCCCACAAAATGTATAATTATAAATGCTTCATTTTAGATTTAAATAGCATAAATAATAAACAGACCATTTATTTCATAACTATAAACACGTGATTTTAATTTTATATATCACATAATTTAAAAATAAACTGTTTATCAGAGTGTGTAAGTAAGGACTCAGGCTAGCAAGTGATGGACAGGAGGAGACTAGAAAGGGCGGGGCTTCAAGGAAGGGGCGGGGCAGTAGAGCTTCGCCTGTTCTGAGATTTAAGAAGAGATCTTGGGTGTAAAAAGGTTGGAGACCTCTGTTATAGTCCATTTATCCAATCCAGATTCCGTAACTTGCTGGAGGGAGGGGGCACCCCAGCCACCCCCTTTCACATGCTAGGTGATTGTCTCTTTTCTGTTTGGTTTTATGAGAAGCAATTCCATTCCAGCCACATCCTATTTTCCTGACACAACCAACCCTTGACCTTGCTTTAAGTTATGGTAAGAGGAAGCTGTATACGGGATTTGGGGACCCTAGCTCTTGCTGTTTAGGAGTTCTTGGACAGACAGACACTCTCAAATGTGTACAGATGATCATAGAATCATAGGACTGGAAGGGACCTCGAGAGCAGAGAGGGCTCAAGAGCTACTCTTAGAGCCCCTGAGATCTACCGGTAGCTCGCGATCTACTGGTTGGTGACCACAGGTGTAGAGGATAAGTTAAGTTGGAACCAAATCTCTTTAACTATTGAGTTGTTACAAGTATGGAGGAGTGTGGAATATGTTTTTTACTTTCACAATTCAGAGTCAACTAACTCTCATTTTAATTTTTCAGGATAATTTAGAATTAGAATTTTCCATGCTTTTACAAAAATAAAAATAAAGAAGCTTACTGCTGACATTTGAAGCTGAAATATGTAGCAGCATTGTAGGTAGTTGTCACCGTAGTTCCAATGCACCACTGACTTCAGTGGAGAAATGTATTCTGTACTGACATCTTTGTGCAACAATAGAGCTTCCATGCCCTGCAGGAAGAAGCTGCTCTTCTCAGTGTAAAAATGTATTCTGAGTGCCCCAAGTAACTGGAATGAGATCAGTGGTTAGTATCTTTATAGCACCTCTGTCTCATTTTCACTGCAACTCAGTGAAGTTTAGATTCACCGTGCCATCCCGATCTTCTGCTGTGTATGATACTGCGGTATGCGCTTTGCTTCTGACATGATCCATCAGAACCTTACTGACAAGCCAAGTTCCATGTTGTTTTTCATACTGCGTAGTTCCAAACCTGTGTATTTCATCATACCCAAGGGGAGATAACATAAGAATATTTAAGCAATTTACAGAATTGTGCAATATTGTAAGCAAATGGGGAACACTTTTTGGGATTGATCTTGTCTTGTTAAGCTTTTTCCAGTGAGGTTGGGTGGCAAGTGTGTTATCTGAAATGTGTGTACCCTAGAAAAGTAAAGGTCCATGTTACCCTATAAACGTGCTGAATGCCTGGCTTAATTTGAATGTAGGGAGCATAGGTTTCCAAATAATTGTGATACTTTAAATTATCTTTGCAGACCACCATAAAGAAAACCAGCAATGCACTTTAATTTAGTGTATATCAGTTGCAAGCCATACCTACAGAGTCTGCATCCTACAGGGGTTATCAATTACCACCTGTCATCCTAGGTCATCTTAGTGTTGTATGCTGTATTGATAATTAGGAGCAAATAAGTACTTCTGTTTCTTTTTTTTCCAATAGAAACTTACGAAGACTTCGACTCCCGGGTAATTGAGGTAAGCGTTGTAAAAATCTTCAAGGATTTACATTTTAAGAAATAAATAATGTTTAAATCCTGCACTTTAATTATTGGCCTCTGATAAATCCACTTTATTGTGATGGGAGCTAGCTTGAGCAAGGGAAGTATGAAACAATCTTCTGTTTCATATGCACAATAAAATCTGCCGGTCTTTTAACTGATGTTTGATCTTCTATGCTATACAGATAGTATCTAGTTCAGAGGCAGCTTTGTATGACATTGAAAAGACAAATGTTTGATGATAAAGCTTGTGCATGCTTTAGCTTAAGGAAAAACTAAGTTGTTTGAGGACAGAACTCGTCCTCTTATTATCTCCTACTACAAAACAAAGCTTCATTATAGCAAATACCAGTGGTTCTCAAACTGCAGGTCACTCCCACTCCCTCCCGCCCCCGGGGTCTTGTAGTACTTTATCAGAAGGGGGGGTGCGGAGCAATGAAGTTGGAGAGCCCCTGGGGAATACTAGAGCTCCATGTGTGAAGAAGCAGAAAGACAAGTCAATTACAGGAGGTGTGCATGGTTGTTCCTCTCCCTCTTTTTAAAACCAAACAAACCCCCCAAAGTTGTGGGTTTTGTTTTTTCTTTTTTCATCTCACAAATGCCTTACCTTAGGTGCTTCAGACCTACTAGGGCAGTGGTTCCCAAACATCTCCCAAACGCCCCCTTTTTTGATTTTTGAGAAACCCTCACGTCCCTTTCTCACCCCCCCCTCACCCCCCCCATAGTTGAGCAAAAAAAAAAAACTGACTGGGGCTGAAAAACAAAAATAGCAGCAAAACTTGGGGGGGGGGGGCTGGGTTGCCTCGCACCCCCCCAATTTGGGAACCCATGTACTAGGGGATACTCTCATCTGGTATAAACCCAAGCATGTGAAATTTGATGAAGGTGGTGTTGGTAACTACAATCTGAAGGCTGATAATACTGCAGCCGTAATCATAGAGATTAGCATGTATTCTCTAGTTGGATATAATTTTAGCACCTTTTCAACTATTGAGGAAAAGGTGTTGTTAACGAACTCTGTTTACTTTCACTGGTCTTTTTATCTCCTCCTCTTGATAAGCAAGCTACAACACTGGCTATACTCTGTAGATTCCCTCAGACCTATCTCTCAATCTTTAGTCATGGTTAAATATTTTGGAATTATTGTGCATCTTTTTCGGTTTCCTGATTGGTTGCTCCTTTTCTACAAGCTTGGACTTCTGTAAGAGTTGCTACGTTACAGTGCATGCTGTATATCATAAGTACTTAGCAAATGCTACGAAAATGTTCCCAGTTGCCTTCGACATTTTTGATGATGGTGAATGTTAGCATGGCAGTTGAATTCAGATTACTTTATAAAAAATTGTGATCCAAGTATGATCCAAAAACTAAAGTTTTTATTTGTTGAGTTCACACCACAGCACTTTAACACTTGAGAGGAAGATACAAACAAGAACAGTAATACAGTCAAATGTTGCAGATCAGGGAACTACACAAAGTATAAATGCGTTTTTTAGACTTCTACACGACATCACATGGGTGGGTTTTGGTTTTGGTTTTGGTTTTTTGCCTGTAGAGGTAGAGCAGAAGCGGGCAATAAGACAGTGGCCGTGGCTGTTGCCATGGTTAAGCCCTGGCAGGCTGCTACTGCTTTATTTACCTCTGCCGGTACAGAGGTGATGGCAGCTCTGGTTGGCCACGGATCACCATTCCTAGCCAATGGGAGCTGCAGGAAGTGGATTGCAGGTGAATACAGTGGCGATGGCCTGCCAGGAGTTAACCATGGTGATCTGGATCCTGCCTTCAGTCTGTTGCTTGCCCACCATTGCAATAGAGCAATGATTCTGAATGTTATTGACGACAGAAGGTACATGCGTTGTCTGTAATTATGACCTGTAGCGAAGAATTCACCTGCACGATTGTTTAGTTGCTTGTTGTCTGCTTTTCTGTGTGTATTTCTATGGAAAATGTTGTTGGCTGTTGTAAGACTTTTAGTTAGTTAACCTTGGTAAAGTTCATTGTGATCCTTGGGTGCCAAGTGAGGAAGTAATGAGAAGTGGTATTAGTTACTAAGTGTTTTTCATGTAAGTTCCTCACCAGCCATGGCTTTAGGGAACTGGTAGGAGAAAGTTATTTTAAAAGATTTAAAACTTAATTTCAATTCGAAAAAAAACGACAGAACTGGAGACTGGTGGGAGGATATAAAGGTTTTATTGCATAGGTCTGGACTGACCCCATTATTTATCAATGGTGGCGTTATTAATGAATGATGTAATTCAGCCCAAAATAGTTAACACTTACCGCTGCCCAGCACATGCCATCCCATATCATGTTTATGCCTCCTCTTATATTAATCGCTCTCTGTTTCATTCACCGTGCTTTAGTTGCTATGGAAACAATGACATTGCCTAGGCCATATGTAGTGATCTTCTTAGATATGGAACAAAGTCGATGTCTGACTCACTTGCATGTGAACAGTGGGAAATATTGTGTCTTTCAGATTGGAAGCAACTGGTTTTAACCCCCCCCCCCCCCCCCCCCAAGAGCAGGCTCCACCCTTTCTCCCCTGATGCAGTGAGGCTTGGGCAGTGGTAGCAGCCTGGCCCCTTCAGCCTCCTTCAGATCTCAGTAGCCATTGGACAGCTATGCCCTGAGTGTCTGAGCCCTGCAGAGGTCATGAGCCCGCTGCCTCTGGAGCTGACCTCAAGGTGGGCAGCCAGACACTTGGCTCACACGATCCCTGATCGCTTGTGAAAGTCTTGGCCCAATGTTTCCTTTCCAAAATCATTCTGCTTCCCCCTCCCGGGTATGGAGGGAAAGGTCAGTAATTTGCTGCTTGCGGCAGCTTCCAGGAGACCAGAGGTTTGGGGTCACATTCAGAGACTTGTGAGCCAGCCTTGGGGCCACATGGAATGCCTGCTCCGAGCAGCTTTTTCCAAGCAGTGAGCTGTGCAAGTCACCCTTTCATAGGGCTGCACAGGGAATTCTTCAGAGGGAGTTTCCAGCTGGAAACTGGGAAAGGAAAAGGTACGCCAAAGGCATAAACCACCATGGTGGCCTCTAAAATCTTGTGTTTGAAAAGGTGCACGCTTGCGAGAGCATAAACTTTCTGCTGCCGCTTTCAAGCAAATGTTCAGCTGGTATTTTTAAAAGGTATAAAAGTGCTTATTAACACGGTAGCTTCAGCCCCAAGCTAACTTGGTGGTTACACCTCAATTATATGCTCCTTAGAACAGAGGTGAATAATGGAAGCCGACTGGCCTGCAACAGGAGCCGTACTCATGCATGAATCTTTGATTTTGAATTACAGATAAGTCCTCTTCACTACCGTTGGAATTCTGTATGTGATTGCAAATGCCATAGGAACTCGCTCACACACTGTGGTGCACCCTATGGAAAGCCTTCTCTTTGTCCTGTGGGAGTGGCTCCCTACTTGGAGGGTAAAGAATCCAGACAAATAAATGCCCAATGGGAAGACGGATCAGATCAATGTAACTGAGAAATTTACCAGGGAAGGAATAGCAGTCTTTGGTACCATCCCCTCTCCCTGAAATAGTGAACAGTGTGATCTCCGTGTATGGTGACGGGATCTCACAGCCCATCCCCTGTCAGTGAAATAGTGAACAGTGTGATCTCCGTGTATGGTGACGGGATCTCACAGCCCTGTCGGTGAAATAGTGAATAGTGTGATCTCCGTGTATGGTGAAGAGGTCTCCACAGAGTGGGGTGATGCTGTTTGAAGGCAGGTGGCTGCAGGCAGCAGCAGAAAGCGGTGCAAAACCAGCCAGGGAGATTCTGTGATGCTGGCTGGGCCCTGCAGAATGTGACTAGCCCAGCTTTGGGATATGAATAATATAGTGATACGCAGGGCTTGCTGAACCGTGGCAAGCCCTGCTTGCCAGCCACGCTGTCCGGCACTCTGTGCATGCGCAGATCGCCCGAACCCGGCTCTTCCAGGTTGTAATCTACTTGCCAAGGGTGAGTAGATTATAGTTTGTCGAGCCCTGGTGATATGTACGTAGCATGCGTTCAGTATTTTATCCCTGGCTCCAGGCTAAAGGTTCTCCTGATGCATCTTCCAGCAATAGACCTGAATACAAGGGCCAGATTCCACACTTGATCTTTGTGCAAATCTCCCAAAGACTTCAGAGACACTTGCTGTGAATTAAGGGGAGTATAATGTCCTAAAAGGCAGGTTGGTGCTTCACTGACTTCTGGCCAGTTAAGTACATAGGAGTTCCTGCAGCTGAGACTTTAACTATAGAGTTGTGAATTGGCCTCTTAAACTGTCAGCCCAATGAAAAGCCTGCGTCTCTCCGAGTGCCACTATTCCCCCGCTGTTAGTATCCAGCAGCTCCATTAGTTAATGCAGTATACATCTAGCTCTATTTCTAACCCCGTTTCGAGAGCTGGGGAAAGCTTAGGACATTACGCTCCCTTTAAACCACAGCAGGTCTCCTTAAAGTCTTTGCGAGAGGTGCACAAAGATCAAGTATGGAGTCCAGCCTTGTACCTGGGCTTTCGTCCTGGCTGTGCCACTGGCCTGCTTCGATGAGTCACATTCCCACTCTGGGCCTCACTTTCCAAATCTGTAAGGGTGAAGGGGAGTGATTCTCACCGTGGGTAGCACTTTGAGAGCTCTCGGGCCTGGGAAATACAAGTTGAACCTCTAGTCCAGCAATATCCGTGGTCCGGCATGATTTTAGCGATGGCCGGATGGCCACTTATCATGGGGGGGACCAAGTTTCCCGCAGTCCCATAAAGTTTGTTGGCAGCCCCCAGTCCCGGCTCTGTGCTGTTGTTTAGCTCTAACTTACCCATGAATGTTTTCTCAGAGCCCGGGAATCAGCGGAAGTGCTGGTGATGCTGCTGGACAATATTGTTCTCCTGGGGTTCGGCAGACTCTCTGGTTTGGCACCGCTCAGGTCCCCAGGGGTAGAGAGGTTCAGCCTGTAGCAGTATTCTGCTTATACCATAACTAACCATTGACTTACGAAGCGTCTTGTTGTGTTCAGCGGGAAAGGAGGTTTGCTTTTAGGACCATCATTGCGTTTCTGCCTTTTGTGTCTTAGCCCATCTCTCTCTGCGCTTTCCCCTGAACAGTGGCTACCGCTTCCCCCTGCACTCTTCCCTCTCTATATGCTAACGTGATCAGCCATGAAATAGTTAAATGTCCACATCCGTGTCTTCATTGGGCTTTGCAGTTAATGTCCCAGGAAGATGGACGGGGTGACAGAGTGCTTCACATGGTTTCTTGCGTCAGGCTGGATTGGTGTAAACCCTGTTCACCCTGGGAAGTCATCTTCACAACCATTAGGACCAGAAACCCTATTAATATTTTTTAATAAAAGCTGAGAGTCAGCAGATTCGGAACCCTCATGGGGCCACTGCAGCCAATCAAATAAAAGCGTTAGCTATTTCCTGTGAGCACCATTGAAACAGTGCTTTAATAGAACCGAAGCACCATGGGGCTGGAAGAGCCCTTGCAGGCCCTGTGCTCAGGCAGTATGCCATCCCTGATGGCTGTCTAACCGGTTCCTAAAAACAGTAACCCAGTACCCAGACTGGCAGCAGCAGAAACTAAGACTGCCCAGTGTGATAGCTTTTTTTGTTTTCTCTTAACACTGCCTTTAAAGAAAGAGGCAGGTGCCCCAGTGCAAGCTTAAACTTCCAAGGAAGTGCATCCATTTCTCAACACACAGCCAGCTCAGATAACATTGATTCAGCTGCACCCATTATCATGAAAAAAGTGTATCTGGGTAATAAATGTGCAGGCCTGTGCATGTGAGCCCATGTAGCACAGATGGGTAGTGTAGTGTTGGAGCAGGTAAGTCAGCCCCACAGTTCAGGTAGCTACTAGATCTCCGTGCAGAATGCTTTCTTCGGGAGCTTCCATCGTGTCCTGAACGCTCGACACTGGCAGATAGGGCACTGTTCTCCGTGCCCTATTTGTTTCCTTTCCTGCTCCTTCTGGGCATTTTTCCATGCTGGAGCTACCACCCTGATGTCACATATGTCTCTCTCCAAACAAAAACAGCTGCAGCAGGCTGGCGACAAGTGTATAAATAAACCCAGCGCCTTGGAAGATACAGTCTCCCTGCCTCCGCTGTTCCCACGGCGGCCTGACTGCTGTGTTCTGTAACTCAGTTGTAAGTTCTTTGAAATAGAAGCTCTTCCTCTTCAGGTGCATCACATTGCCAGTGCCAACAGGGATTCTCATGACAGCAGCGTCAGGGCTGGCTGCGCTGTCGTGGCCCCATCAAGCCCCTCACCTTGGTCCTTTCCAGACTATTGATGGACCCCTTTCAGGCAGCTGATTTGTCTTGCGTACCCCCAAGTTTCACCTCGCTTAAAAACTGCTTGTTTACAAAATCAGACCTAAAAATATGAAAGTCTCACTGTGCACTATTACTGAAAATAGCTTATTTTCCCTTTTTCGTACGGTAGAATTATAAAATAGATCCACTGGAATAAAAGTGTTTTACTTACATTTCAGTGTATAGTATAGAGAGTCATTGTACGAAATGTCAGTGTGTACTGACTTCACTAGTGCTTCTTGTGTATCCTGTTGTAAAATTAGGCAGAGGTCTAGATGAGTTGATGTACCCCATGGAAGACCTTTGGGCATCCCCAGTAGTACACATACCTCTGGTTTAAGAACCACTGAGATAGGGAATGCAAAATGTCTTAATGATACCTTTATGAAGATTTCCAAACGTTGTTTGTATTTATCTAGTGGTTGAAAAAAACATCCTGGAAGCAGAAGTTTCAAATACTGGCTGTCGTACCAGGGCTGTCATCCATGGGTGCAAGAGGCAATTTTCTGTCTTTGTTTTTAGCTGCCTCTTGCCTCCCTGTCTTGTCCCCTTGTGTCACTTCTTCTAAATCTGTACCCGGTTGCCTCTTGGTTACAATGGCACTGGCCCATCTTGTGATATATTTTTTCCATACAGAAATGTTGAATTTGGAATTCATTGGCATTTGAAAGGTAGAGAGGGAGATTTGAGGTGAAAATAGGAAGTTCTCCTGACTCCATTAAAATGCATTGGGTAGACAGGTTGGGGTGGGGGGAACCAATTTTTTTTGCTAATATTGAAATAGCATTTTAAAACTACCTTGGCAATTGACAGAGATGTCCTGTGTGATTGAAAGAGGCAGGGGAGGTAGACTGAAAACTATGTCTGAGTTAACACACTAGCAGATCACTGATGGTTAATCTGAAAATGATACACCAGTATAGCAGTCCCAATTAAAATGCTCTTTCAAGCAGCCCTACAACCTGTTTTAGCTCTCTGCAAAGAAAGGGACAAAAGCAATTCCCCGTTGTACTAGTCCCTGCGTCACCAAAATGTGCAGCTAACTGAGGTTCACTGGCAGCTGTACTCCTGACCAGCCATCTGATGGTCCTTGTTGCCCTCTGCTAAATTGGCCACTGCTCTTTGCACTTAATTCCCCCTCCTCCTCCTGTCCTGGCTGAAAGGATAATCCTGTGGGACAGTGGCCTGCTATCTGTGTTATTGCTGTCACTTCCCCAGCTATTGGACCCTTCCTCTGCTCCCGTGGGAGGTCTCCGGGGGGTCCTGGGACCTGTTTTTTCAGACATGCGGGGTACACAGCTTCCCTTCAGTTGGACTTATGAAGGTCTGCACATCTGAAAAGCCAGCCTAAGTTGGACATCCAAAAATCAGAGGCCACTTCTGAAAATGTAGGTGACTGTTCTGTACCACCATTGAGTAGGTGGCAGAGATGGGAATAGCCTTAAGAATCCTGACTTGATATTGTCTCCTGGTTCACTTGTATTCCCTACTCTGTGTCCATCTGTCCTCTCTTCTAGTTAGTGTGAGCTCTGAGACTTTAAAGTTAGACTTCAGTAAGGCATCTGACACACTCTCGTATGACCTTGTCAATAAACTAGGTAAATACAACTTAGATGGGGCTACTATAAGGTGGGAGCAGAACTGGCTGGATAACCGTTCCCAGAGAGTAGTTATTAATGGTTCAGTCATTCTGGAAGGGCATAACAAGTGGGGTTTTGCAGGGATCTGTTTTAGGACCAGTTCTGTTCAATATCTTCATCAGCAATTTAGATCTTGGCACAGAGAGGATGCTTATTAAGTTCGGAGATGTTACCAAGCTGGGAGGGGTTGCAACTGCTTTGGAGGATAGGGTCATAATTCAAAATGATCTGGACAAACTGGAGAAATAATCTGAGGTAAACAGGATGAAGTTGAATAAGGACAAATGCAAAGTGCTCCACTTAGGAAGGAACAATCAGTTTCACACATACAGGATGGGAAGCGACTGTCTAGGAAGGAGCATGGCAGAAAAGGATCTAGGGGTCATAGTGGATCACAAGCAAAATATGAGACAATAGTGTGACGTTGTAGCAAAAAGCAAACCTGATTCTGGGATACATTAACACAAGTGTTGTGAGCAAGACACAAGAAGTCATTCTTCTACCACTCTGCGCTGGTTAGGCCTCAGAGTATTGTGTCCAGTTCTGGGCACCACATTTCAAGAAAGATGTGAAGAAATTGGAGAAGATCCAGAGAAGAGCACCAAAAATGATTAAAGGTCTAGGGAACATGACCTATGAGGGAAGACTGGAGGAATTGGGCTTGCTTAGTTTGGAAAAGAGAAGACTGAGAGGGGACATGAGAGCATCTCCGGGGCCTCTGAGGATAGAACAAGAAGCAATGGCCTTAAACTGCAGCAAGGGAGGTTTAGGTTGGACATTAGGAAAAACTTCCTACCTGTCAGGGTGGTTAAACACTGGAATAAGTTGCCTAGGAGGGTTGTGGAATCCCCATCTCTGGAGATATTTAAGAGCAGGTTAGATAGACACTTGTCAGGGATGATGTAGACGGTGCTTGGCCCTGCCATGAGGACAAGGGTCTGGACTTGGTGATGTCTCGGGGTCCCTTCCAGTTCCAGTGTTCTATGAGTCTGATTCTCTTTTTGTGGTAGGGACTATTCTTTTGTTCCGTTTGTGCAGCACCTGTTGTGATGTGGTCCTGGATTCTGGCCAGGGCTCATATGCGCTATAGTAATAAGCAGGGCTCGACAAATCAGTGTATCTACTCACCTATGGCGAGTAGATTTCAGCTGGTTGCCCAATTCACCGGCGGCGCACACGTGCGCAGTGCGGGGCTGGCGCATGTGCAATGCGGGGCTGGTGAGTGGATTTTACCACGGTTTGTCGAGCCCTGGTAATAAGCCACTAGGCTATTCTTCTTCTTCTGTTTCAAGGGAATAAATTTAAAAATCCACAACCCCAGAGCTGGAAACATTTTAGCATTGATTTGCACCTCCGATGAACTTGAGTAGCTGCGTCTCAACTCCGGACAGGGGTTTCTCCTATGGAAACATTAACAAACGTTTCCTGCTAGGTGGTGAAATGATCCTAGAATTGTTCCATTCCTCTTTCTTCACTAGGAAAAAAAAAGCCTGTGTATGTATAAAAGTTCACAAATGTTTCGTTGGCTCAGATTGTCAGCCTACGCGACTGACTTGGAATGCCTTGATTGATTAAAGTGTTGTGGTGTTTTGTAGGCTTACACAAAATAGGTTTTTGCTTTATTTAGATAGATGATGTGTGTCCAAAGAGTTGCTTCGCTGAGTTTTAATTCACTTAGCCCTGGTGAAGTTTTGCAGAATTTGTTTTCTAAAGATATTTCATCTTTGTTGTTGTGAGTAAACTAACTGAGGGTTCACCATAGACAGTGATATAATCAATAAATCATATACCAGATGTTGTCATTCTGCACGTTAAGTCATATTTTACACCACTCAGTGCAAATTTCAGACTTGTTTTTCTGGGTTACAATAATCGCTAGACAGTTAAGTTCCATCTGTTTTCCCCCATGGAAAGGGGATGAGCAGAAGTTCCCTTTAACTTAATACTTTCATGTCCTCTTTTCCTTTGTGAAGGCAGTTCTTGCTCCAGAGTGGTTGCCTGAAGTAAACAGACTTTCTTGCTGAGAATAAATTTACAGGAGACGTTGGTCATGGCAGCTGATCTGTTTAGGATGCCCACCGCCCAGAGCATTAATGCTTTGAAGAGAAATAAGCAGGAAGGTACAGTCTGAAAGGCCTTAGCTAGTGAGCAAAGAGAAGTCCAGGAGAACAGGTGACTAGCTACCACTGAGTCCTTGTTGAGTTCCTCAGGTACTTTCCATATGGGCAGTGTCTCGCACTCTGCGAAGCATCCCCGGTGTGTGATGAACGGCCTTCGGGGAAGAGGAGCCCGAGCACGAAGGCTCCCCAGGATGGTGACATGCAGTCTCGCTCCTCAGCTTTGCTTGCCTGCAGCCCCCCAATTTATACTTATGCAGAAAGTAATGAACCGGTCTCTCGTCCTCATTCTGCTGAATCCAGTCATCTGAAGAAGGGGGCTGTGCCCTCGAAAGCTCTTGATCCCATCTCCATGTCTTGTAAGTCTATAAAGTGCTACCAGACCTTTTGTTGTTTTTTAAGTTTATTCGAATTTTGTTGCAAGTAAACCAAGGTCCCTTAGAGGTCAAAAACTCCCTGCAGGGAGCCACCCCGACAGGCTGAATTGTGGGTAAAAGAAGAGATACCTGGTAGGAAATGTCCAGCTCTGGGGACAGAAAGGACAGTTACTCCAGCAGCCAAAACCAAGAGGGAACTGTCCCCTTTGTGCTTGCACAGCTGAAGCCTTCCCTGACTTCTCTGGGCTCTGCCCAGTTCTGTAGGAATGGAAGCACCTGCTTCCAAGCCAGGAGCACTTCCCAGCATTGCTGGGGGAGGGGGAGAGGCATCATCTTTCCTCGCTGGTCCATCGCACCCCAGGTGGCCCTTCTCTGTAGCAACAAAATAGACTACAGCCTCTCCTAGGGCTGTTTTGTTCGTGAGAAGCCTGCTGTCGGCACAGCATAAAATCCTTAGAAGCCATGAACTGCATCTTTCCGTGGATGGAAGTGTGTGGATTTTGAAGTTTATTCTCTAACTAGTGTGTCCAAAAAGAATGCATTTCAATTTGGTCACATCTCCGTTGCAGTAGCTAAAACTAAAATACTCTTAGAGCACCCAAGAGATCTTTGCTTTTGTGTAGCTTTATGGTGTGCTGTTGCAAGTGGCTTTCGCTCTTTCAGCTCCATGGCCAGGATGATCACCAGGTTAGATACTATGCACAGGTGTTGGGTAACATTGGAGCCTTCTGTCTGATAGATGGGGGAGGGTTTTTTTTAAATAGTCAAGGTATAACTATTAGATGGAGTTATAAAACTAACCATTGCACTGTACAGTAAGTACTAGAGCAGTTAAAGTCCATTTCTATCTGCTACGTTATATTTGAACAGCAGAAATGTTTTTAGGAGAAGCAGAAGGCTGTGTGGTTTTAATAGAGTATTATGGATTTCAGCTGATAACAGTAAGAATTGTGGGTTGTTTGAAATCTGTCAGCGGCAGCAGAGATTGCTGTCATCCAAGGCCAGCTGTGAACTCAAGTAGATAATTGAGTCCCATCATTTATATGGTCGGGAGTATGGGATTTGAAATAAACAAGCCTTGTTAGTAGCCATACTTTAAATAGATGGCATAGCCAGTGTGTCATTTGTACGCAGTGCCCAGTGTTCTCCTGTGCTGCTGCCAGGATGAAAGCTAACCTGCAAGGCTGCCGAGTTTGTCCTGCATTTGCCCTGCTTTTCTCTGCACTTCTGTGGAAGTGAGACTGCTCTCACCAGTGGTTTGTGAAGACTGGCTGGTTTAGCTACTGAAACAGAGTAGTAACATTTGGAGGTGGTACCATTTAAAAGAAGAAAAATCTGCCTTAACTTTTCCCTAAATGTAGATTAAGGTACAAACATACTGAGGATTCCTGTGAGCCAGCCCAGAGGTCATTCCAAAGACAAATTGGCCTCTTCTGAATGCTGAAGCATAGGGCTGTTTGTGGCAAGGTAGGATTTCGTGTCCTGGCCCTCCTGGGTGAGTTGGAGCTTTTGACTGAAACCCCATCCTGTACAAGGAGTGTAATAGTGGAGTCGATGACCTGATACGCAGATTCTGATAGGCTAATAGTATAAACCACACACATCCACCCCACCAGTAAATTTTTTAGCAGGTTGGCCAGCAGCCTGGTTCAGTCCTGGCTTGCTCTGGGTCCAGGACCTACCCCCCCCCCCCCCCCCACTGCAGCTCTGCATTTAAAGTGTATTAGGAGCCAGCTGGGCAGGCAGCCTGGCTCAGTTCCAGCTCTCACCAGGTCTGGGAACTCAGACCACCCCCCTGGAAAAGTGCTGCTGCCACCCTGCGCTACTGCCTCTGAGGCAGCAGTGCAGAGTGGCAGGGGTCTTCATGGGAGTGAGGCTGGAGCGCACTGGCTGCCGGTCCCACCCCGGGGAGTATAGTATAGTTGAGTAACTGATAAGAATTCATGAGGTTAATCGACTGTTCAATTAACCGAGATATAACATCCCTATTCTGTACGTCACTTTGCTCATCTGTCAATAATACTTCCGGGCTCACCTTGTTGTTTGCTGAATGCTTTGAGGTCTGAGAATGTAAGGTTCAAAGAAAGCCAAATGGACAGTGCGGCTCGTTATTTAGGGCTTGAGCTAATGAGGATTAATAGCTACGTTACATTTGACAGAGATAACATGCTGGTTTTACTCCTGTAAACGCAAGAGCTCTTCTCCTTTTACCTATAATAAAATCATTTTCTTTCCTCATAATATGAGGCCTTCAGTGAATTGTGTGGCCACATAACCAAAACAGTGTATAACAGTGCACTGCAGCACCTTGCCGCTCAGCAGGGTGAGATTTGGGAAACGAGACCTAGACCATTAATACATCAGCCTGGCATGAAAGCTTGTAAGGGGAGGTTGGAGTTCTTTTGACTCTTGCACACAGGAGAAAGAAAGCTCTAGAAGGAACCCGTGTGCAGTAATAAACAAATGCCCTTGATCAAAGACAGACTGAGTATTGTGCATGACACTGAAGCTGCCTCTATTTGTAGAAACTAGGGATGTTAGTGTGTAGTCA
This sequence comes from Pelodiscus sinensis, assembly GCF_052426305.1. Taxonomy (NCBI): domain Eukaryota; kingdom Metazoa; phylum Chordata; order Testudines; family Trionychidae; genus Pelodiscus; species Pelodiscus sinensis. Next base: position 202,025,463 of record NC_143054.1, on the reverse strand, counting down.
CTTACATGATTAACCAGTAAGATTAACTGATAAGCCCATGTTTAACGACTATGCACCCGCTTGCTGGCTCTGTATCAGTGGTGGTGGGGAGTGGGATCTGGTTCCTGTGAGGACCGGGCTTATAAGCCAGCTCCCCTGCCTTGTACTTTTGCCTCTGGTAGAGAGGCATCAGTGCACAGGGAGGGGGTGGCAGGCAGGACCCTGTACATGCAGGAAGCAGCTTTGTAGCCCCTGGTGGCACACACTAAAAGTTCCCAATTTCCCACACTTCAACTATCAGCAGCTAAGCAGGTTCAAGACTACTCTATGGCTAAAAAGCCAACGGCCACTAGCAGCATGTGAACTCCATGGAGCTGCACTAATAGAAGCAGCAGTGCAGGGAATGGAGGGGGCAGGCGGCACCATGGAGGCATCCCTAGATCTGACTCCCAGATCCTCCTACAAAAATAAACCAAACCAATTTCTGATATTCCTTCTCTGGGTATGGCTTCATTGCACGGTCACCAGGTGGTCACCCCAGCTCTGGCATGATCCAGCTATGCTCGAGTTACTGGCCCCATGCTCCTGTCTCCTGGGCTTTAGTGGGCACATTAAGCAGTTTTTAGTGCTACAGTGAGCTTAGACGCTCTCACTCTGTCTTGGGCACACTGGGGAATCCTAGGAAGGCATTGGAAGACTGTCAGCATTCAGCTAGCTTGGCCTGAACCCTCACTGCAGAGTGTAGGAATTACCAGCCTTGGGCTTTATCCCACTCAGGCCAGCTAGCCTGAGTTGAGAACTTCTCCACACGGGGGACAGAAGTTTGTTCTGTGGATGGAGCTACGTAAAATACGTTGCTGGAGTTGGCTTTCCTCAAGCCAAGCTTGGTGCTGTCTTCACAGAGGGAAGCCAATGGGAGCAAATGCTCCCATCAGCTTCTGAACTGTCATTCATGCTTAAATTTGACACTTTACGCTTAGGTCTGAACAAAGACATTAATTATCTTACCCATTACAAAGATAGCCTCCCCAATTATCACCTCAATATCATTAGCTCACAGACATTTACCTCCCCCCCCATCCCCCTTCTGTTTTGAAATATGATTTGTCCTTTTCATATGTGTTCATTTTTTTGATTGTATCCTTTGGTATATATGATCATGCCAATTTTCTTCCACTATTCGATCTGAGGAAGTGGGTCTGGCCCACAAAAGCTCATCACCTAATAAACCATCTTGTTAGTCTTTAAAGCGCTACATAGTCCTGTTTTTTGTTTCAGCTAGACCAGACTAACACGGCTACATTTCTATCCGTATTCCTCATGGCTGTGAGGAGTACTGGCACCAACTGGAGCCACCCTAAGTATTCAATTTAGCGGATCTTAACTAGACCCGCTAAATCAAACACCAGAAGATCGATCTCTGACGCAGCTAGTGAACATGTGGCCTTAGGCTACAGCATCCCGATTTGTACTGCCATAATTCCTGCTTTGAAACTGTTGCTTTTCCTTCCTTTTTTATAAATATTTTATGGGATTTGGTTTGGTTTCAAAGAAGCGCTCTTAGTTTTTTTCATTTTTCCAGTGAAAGCTGAATTTAAATTTGTTAGCACTGAATAATGAATAAACTGAGGCAAGTTAGTTCAGGGTACACTCACTGTAAGTAAGGGTGAACATACGTCAGCTTAAGGGTTAGCATTAAAACTCAATTGAATCAGAGCCTGGTAAATAAGGGTAATTGTGACTTGATTTCAGTCTTTTTTTGAGCTGTGCTCTTGATTAAAGTAGCAAACTGTTAATTCTGTATTAATTAATTCTGTTGTATTTTAATTATGTGCTTTCAGCTGCATAGTCTAATGCCTGAGCAGAAAGGGAAATCTACTGTGGACTGTGTTCCAAAAAAGGGCTGTGTTCTTTGATTTAGTAAGTCCAAGGAAGAAGATAGAACATCCCTGTCCTCAGATTCTAACAGCCCTGGCTGTCTGTGCACATTATTGAGCTTGAAAGGCATTTACAGAGTTGGAAGGGAGATGTGCTAGCTCTGATTCTGATGGGTGACTGAACACATTTTCCTTCAGAGCTGCTCAGAAACAGCTGACAAGTGGTTTTTGAAATTGCTTTTCTTAAAGAGCCCATTCCATGTGTCATGATTGCCACCTCCTGGATAAGGGAGGAACAAGGTCTTCATGGATTCTGTAATTCCAAAATGCCATCTTTTTGAGACTGTGTATAGCCTCCAGCAATTAGTTACATAATAAATGAAATCTTTGTGATCCACTTCAGACTTCGTCACAAGTGCCTTGTGCCTGCAATGCTCCTTTGCCACGTACATTGGACAAACTGGACTGTCTCTAAACAACAGCATAAATGGACAGAAATCAGATATCAAGAATGGTAATGGGAACATTGTATCCTCCCTGGACACAGGGTTACAGATTTGAAAGTTGCCATTCTCAAGCAAAAAAACTTCAAAAATAGACTGCAATTTGAAACTGATGAGCTGGAATTCATGTGCAAATTTGACACTATCAGAATGGGTCTGAACAGGGACTGGGAATGGCTGTCCCATTGCAATAGGTGATTTTCTGCTTGAGGTATTTTCGACATCCATCCTGATTGAATTAGCTCGGGTGTAACTCTCCTATCTCTGTGCCACGCTTTTCTGTTTCTTTTTCTTTCCCTTCGTGCAACTCATGAAATCTTATGTCGTAATAAATTTTAGTCTTTAAAGGTGCCACCGGACTCCTTGTTGATTTTGGGATGAGCTATTCGTAAAGCTTAGAGAAGATAAAGATGATGCATCTCTAGAATGTGTGTTGAATTTAACATAATTACTGCAATGAAAACCAGACGTGAGGTTTTCAGAAGTTCTCACTGTCACTTTCAGTCTGTTCCCAGTGAAACCGATGGGAGTCTTCTTTTGTTTGTCAGTGGGAACAGAATGATGCCAGTGCCACATGTTTTTTACAGTCCTCGCCCAAATGTTGTGCTATAAGACTGATTTCCTGAGGCACCAATGCTAGAATTAAAAGGGCTGCACTTCTTGAAATATGCTTTATTAACTGTAATCCAGCTGTTACCGACATACTGTAAAGGAATCCTATGGGTGTTTCCAGAAAGCATACCCTTGTACAGGTGTCGTCGTCTTGCTCCTCTTTTTCCAAAAGGATAAGGAAAAGCCTTGCATGGTAAATGAACTGCCAAAAAAGCCCTCTTGTTTATGCATCATGGTACTATTGAGATACTTAATCAGGAAGTACCAGTAAGTAAATTAAAAAAAAAAAAAAAAAACCTCAAGTAGCAAAGGGTGGGAGAAAGGACTTATAGCCCCATTTTACAGACGGAACCTTGGGCACAGACTTCAAGTACTTCTGTGAGGGAGTCGGTGGCAGAGCCAGGAAGTGAGCCCAGCTCTCCTGGATTCCATTGCAGTACTTGGCCACAAGGCTGCCTTCTTCCTGAGGAATTTTATATCCAGCTATTCCAGAATAAGTGGCATTTTCACTGTACTCAGAAGTATTTGCAGAGTTTGTATTCATATCTTTGCCCCTGGAAATCAATTTAGCTGCCACTGCTTCAGTAAGTAGTTTGGGATCCCAGTCTTCAAATGGTATGAATCAATAACTTGATTTGAGCACTGTATATTAGAGAGTTTCTAAACTGTGTGAGTTTGAGCTTCTAAACTTGTGTGAAGCAAGATGTTAATGTCTCTTCACATTTTCATTCTTTTATTCTTTGCTGTGATATTTCGTAAGCAGGGTACTTGAAATTAAGTGCAAAGCTGATCATAATACAGGGTGTTCATTTATTATGTAACTAAACAGTACAGAGGAAATCATAGATAATGTTCATTTTGTTTTAGTTATGCCTCACTGTATTGCTTGTTTTATGTTGTGCACTAGGTAACAGGATTTTTAGCAGACTTTAAATCTTTATGCCTTAAAATCAGTTCCCATTCCAAATAATATTCATTCCCAAAATGTAGTATGTCTGAGGTATCTATTTTACAAATCTCTCTCAAGTAAAGTGACTAAGAGCCTTATAGAAAACTGCTTTGGTTTTTTCCTTTAGGTGAAAAATGTATTTAATATGACAGCAAAGGAAGGGAGAAAAAAATCTGTTAGTGCTCTAGTGGCTGTTGGAAATGGAAATGGAGCAGCAGGTAAGTGTAATAATGTATTTGAAAGATGCCAAGTGAATGATGCTCAGGGTAGGGCTGTGGGAAGAATGTTTTTAAATCACATTCATTTCAGGGTGGGGGAATATTAACATACATACAAATATACCACAAGAAAGAACAATAGAATCAAGGTTTGCAGTGGGAATATACAATCATTGATGATTACAAAAAAGTCAATCAGGGACACGTCTCTTCTGTTTTCTTTTACACAATACAAAGTAATATACTAACAAGATTAGAGTACAATAGTAAGTTACAACAGCCGCTCTTAATTCCTGAATGACACCGCCTATCTCCTTGGCAGATCAAAATGGATTATGTTTGATTTCCTTTTCATGCTGTTCCTTTTTGCTTTGGGACATCATAGTATTTATTATTAAAAAGGACCTCCAGAGCTGGGAGTGGTCATTACAATGATTAAAGCCATTAAGATGGGGAGACCAAACTGAGATGAATGCCCATGTTTTTAAAATAGATTTTACCTTCTCTAGTATATGCCGCACTTGCTGTAACCAGTGTCTGGCAGGCTGGTAGCACTGATTTCTGTACTCCTATGAATTTTTTCCTAGTTAGAAACAAACTTTTATCCAGTTGCCTTCTTATTTTTCTCACCCTGTACCTCAGAATAACCTGACCCAAGTATATTTCTTCTGGCTGAAGTTTAATGCCTGATTTACTAATGATCTTCTCAGCTACCTTGATTAGGATAAGTCTACAACATGTCCTAAGCTACCTTCTTGCTCACAATAAGCTTTGTTCCTTTGTAGAAATTTACTTTTTTTTAAAAAAATCCAGTTTCTGATGGAGTTCCTTTTAAATAGTACATCCAGGAATTTTATTGAAAAATAAAATATCTTGATGAAACCCTGGGTCTATTGTAGTCAATGGCAAAACTTCCATTGACGTCAGCAGCTCGAGATTTTACCATTTGTGTTTTTCTTCTCCTCTGCAGATGTTTATATCGGTTTCTTCAACATGGAAGAAAATTACTATGTATTAGGGCATCAGCGGAAACTAACTGTAGATAAAGTGCTGTCAGTTGTACAAAGAAAACTGAAAAAAATAGAAACATCAGATTGTGAAGTCTAATAATTATTGGCTGTGGACAGGTGCATTTGCAGACAAGTTTTTACAAGCTTCTCAATGCAAGAAGAGTGGAAGACAAGAGGCTGGCTAGAGGGATGTGGTGGGCTTAATTTTTTTCAGAGTGGGACTTAGCTTCCAAACGTTTTGGAAGTGCAGCATTAATGTCATGATGGTGCCTTCGAAGGAGGCATTAGCAGTTTTAAGATAGACATGGCCCCAGTTGCACAGACATCGTCTTTGCAAAGCAAAAGGGAAGAGATCTAGTGTATTAAATCTCCCTTTCTGGCCATATGCAAATGAGAGCATCTTAGGGAAAATAAGCCACCAGTGAAGCTGAACCAGTGTTAGCACTGATGGGGGCCCTAATGCAGCCCTGATAGTTTCTGATGTTTTCATCACTGCCTTGAGCTTACTGTGGAGAAGGGCTAATTAATAAATGCTGAAATCCACCTGAGACATGTCTGCACTTGAGTGCCTGCTACCTCAGCGGGACTGGAGAAATAAGCCTTTTTCTAGCTATCTAGGGTGGGCAAAGGCAGTTTGTCCAGCACTTTGTGTAGTGTGAATGGGCGTCTGGGGAACTGGGTGCCATGTGTCCTCAAAAATCCTCTCCTGAAACAGGGCCAAAGAAATATTCCCCTTTTAGCCCCAGTGCTGGTATCACTGCCTCGTGAATAGAATTGACTCTGACGCCTGGTGAGCACACACTTTTTGTACTGCTCTAATTGCCATGTACGAGGATGATTTCTCCTGATCTGGTTAAACCAGTCCAGCCTGAAGTGTGGATTCCATTACACAGATATTGAAGCACCTGAAGTGGGTTTATACTTATTTCCCTTCCCCATATGGGAATCGCTCTAGGGATATAAAGCACCTTTGTGCGCCTTTCATATGCACAGTAGAGTGCTGTACTACTTGAACGATACCACTATTCAACTTTTTGCATAGACAAGCCTTCCTAGGCAGTTTGCTTAGCCCCAGCAAAATAATTGTTTATAAGAAAAAATGAACCAGTGTACTCTTTATAGCACATTTCTATGTAAAACGAGGGGAAAACGTTCCATAAGGCACCTATGTCTATAAACACTTTCATCTGTCACATTGTGTTTTTAAAACTGAGATACCAGCAGCAAGTAAACTTACACTGAGAATATAAGGTTGAGATAGAAAAGTGCTCACCCTCTCTAAATAAATGCAAGTTTCACCTCTAACGGTTCTTGTCAGTTACAAAAGGTGTTCAAACATATCTGTCCTCTAACAGTGCCTTCTCCCCTCAGCAGCCAGGGCAGGACATTTATTGGGGCATTGGACTAAACTGGGAAGACAAAGCAATACTAGACAGACTTAGCTTTTTGTCATGATGAGCTCTCCAAACAAACTGCACGACTGCCCTTTGCTATGCTGAGATTATTTATTCTTTGCCAGTTCTGTTTCATGGGAGTTAGCTGTTGACCTTGTCTCTTATCAGAAAGGCCAGGGCTTTATAAAGCCCGTTAGTAAGCGACCAGGGAGCTTTGCGAACAGGGGCAGCTAACAGGGAGTTTCATGAGAGAGTTTAGATGGCGAGTTCAAAGGGGGCTAGGTACACTTGACATTCTTTAAAACTTTTAAACTAAACTAAAACCAAAACTACCTGATTTAAATAAAAACCCTATCAATAATCTAATTATCTGTAGGAGAGAGGGAGAGAATGCAGGCAGAAGCTATCTGCAGAGGGCTATCCTGTTTATTGCACCCAATGTAGCATGTACAATTACCTGCTCTGTGGGTGGGTGGCGTATGTGTGCATTCGGTTCAAGGAGCTCCTGTCCCTCAGAGACACGTACAGGATTTAGAGGCCAGGGTGGCTGAACTGGAGGAGCTAAGGAAAGCACAGAGGTACGTAGATGAGGCTTTCCAGGGCACTATAAAACTGTCCCACCTCCAGTCACACAGCCCCTGTGCTAAGGAGGATGAAAAGCTCAGGGAAGGAGAACATTCAATTGGAGCAGAGGGAAACCATCCCATAGTTGGGACCCTTCTTCCAGATGATGTTGGGGTATTCTCTTGCACTGACGATACCTCTCCGGAGTAGGGAAATCCAGTAATTAGGAAGAGGCAGGTGTTAGTAATGGGGGATTCGATCGTTAGAAACATAGATAGCTGGGTTTGCAATGACCGGGAGAACTGTACAGTGACTTGCCTGCCTGGTGCAAAGGTTGTGGATCTCTCGAGACCTCTGGATAGACCTGTGTAGTGCTGGGGAGGAGTTGGTGGTCGTGGAACATGTAGGTACCACTGACATAGCGAAGGGCAGGAGAATGGTTCTGGAGACCAAATTTAGACTGCTAGGAAAGAGACTGAAATCCAGGACCTCTGTGGTGGCATTCTCCAAAATGCTTCCAGTTCCACCGCAGGGCCAGGTAGGCAGGCAGAGCTTCAGAGTCTCAATGCGTGGATGAGACGATGGTGTAGAGAGGAGGGGATTTGATTTATTAGGAACTGGGGAAACTTTTGGGAATGGGGAAGCCTATACAGGAAGGATGGGCTCTACCTAAGCCAAAATGGAACCAGACTGCTGGCACTTAACATTAAAAAGGTTGTGGAGCAGTTTTTAAACTAAGAGATGGAGGAAAGCCAACAGGTGCAGAGGAGCATGTGGATCGGACAGAGACATCTATTAGGGGAGGTTCTATTAATAGAGATGCTCTGTGTTCTAGTCAGGAAGAGAGAATGGAAGAATGGGTCATATCAGATGACACAATCAAATGAAAAAGAGTCTAACACATCAGGAAATGGCAGACCTAAATAGTGACACATTTTTAAAGTGCTTATACATAAATGCTAAAAGTCTAAATAGTAAAATGGGTGAACTAGAGTGCCTAGTTTTAAAGGAGGGTATTGATACAATAGGCATCACAGAAACTTGGTAAAATGAGGCCAATGAATGGGACGCAGTCATACCAGGGTACAAAATATATAGGAAGGACAGAACAGGTCATACTGGTGGGGAAGTGGCACTATACTTGAAAGAAAATGTAGAATCAAATGAAGTAAAAATCTTAAGTGAGCCAAAATGTTCCATAGAATCTCCATGGATAGTAATTCCATGCTCCAATAACAAGACTATAGCAGTAGGAATATATTATCAACCACCTGACCAGGACAGCAATAGAGACTATAGAATCAGAGAACACTAGAACTGGAAGGGACCTCGAGAGGTCATTGAGTCCAGTCCCCTGCCCTCACAGCAGGACCAAGCACCATCTACACCATCCCTGATAGATGTCTATCTAACCTGCTCTTAATTATCTTCAGAACTGGAACTCTAGAGATTTCCAGAAAGCGTTTGACAAGGTCCCTCACCAAAGACTCTTAAGTAAAGTTAGTTGTCATGGGATAAGAGGGAAGGTCCTCCCATGGATTGGTAGCTGGTTAAAAGACAGGAAACAAAGGGTAAGAATAAATTATAAGTTTTCACAGTGGAGAGAGGTAAGTAGTGGGGTCCCTGCAGGGGCTGTCCTGAAACCAATTCTATTCAACTTATTTAGAAATGATCTAGAGAACAACAAATAGTCTAGCAGCACCTTAGAGACTAACAAAACATGTTGATGGTGATATGAGCTTTTGTGGGCACAGCCCACTTCTTCAGATGACTGGAGTATTAAAAGCCCAGATCCAAGAATAAATAGGGGAAGCGGTGTGGGGGGGGGGGAAGGGGGTATAGTGTATTAGAGTGTTCATATTACATGAAGCTGAGAGAGGAGGTGCAAATTGTTCTTAAGCACCCATTGTTTGTTTGTTTGTTTGTGTTAAGTCATTCGCATGTGGAAGGTCGTGTGCTCGCCAGGTAATATCTTTATTCAGACCTTTGTGATGGGTCCCAAACCTGGACATGAAGTTAAGTTCCAACACTTCCCTGTGTATTTGGCTTGTGGAATTGGTCTGAAACAGCACAGTGACTTTGAGATCCATTAATGAGTGCCCGGACAGGTTAGTGTTCTCCAACAGGTTATTGTGTGTTGCGTTTTCCGATATCTGATTTGTGCCCATTAATTCTTTCCCATAGAGACTGTCCTGTTTGGCCAACATACACGGCAGAGGGTCATTGCTGGCATTTGATGACATTATGCATGTGCAGTTAAATGAGCCTCTGATGTACTGCCTGATGTGGTTGGGTCCAGTGATGAAATTGTTTGTGTAGATGTGTGGACAGAGTTGGCGCTGGGGCTGATTGCAGGGGTGGGTTCCTGGATAATTATGATGGAGGTGTACTGCGAGGTTACTGGAAAGAATTTGTTTGAGGTTAGGGGGTTGTCTGTAAGCAAGGGTTGGCCTTTCCCCCAAGGCTTGTGAGAGTGAGGGATCATTTTCCAGAATAGGTTGTAGATTGTTGATAATGCATTGGAGGGGTTTAAGTTGGGGGCTGTAGGTGATGACAAGTGGAATTCTGCTGTTTTCTTTTTTGGGCCTGTCTTGAAGTAGTTCATGTCTAGGAAATCTTCTGGCTCTGTCGGTCTGTTTTATCACTTCTCCGGGTGGGTATTTCAGTTTTAAGAGTGCTCTATATAGATCCTGTAGGTGTTTGTCTCTGTCTGTGGGATTGGAGCAAATCCAGTTGCATCTTGGGGTTTGGCTATAAACAATAGATTGAGAAATGTGTCTGGGATGGAAGCTAGAGGCAGGAAGGTAAGTGTAGTGGTTGGTAGGTTTCCGGTATAAGTTGGTGGAAATGCATCCGTCATGTAATTGGACTGTAGGGTCAAGGAAGTGGATCTCATGTGGACTGATCCAGGCTGAGATTGATGGTGGGGTGGAAGTTGAAATCCCTGTGAAATTCTTCAAGGGTCTCTTTCTTGTGGGTCCATATGATGAAGATGTCATCGATGTAGAGTAAGGGTGATAGAGGGCAATTGCTGAGGAAACGTTCAAGGTCAGCCATAAAGATGTTCATATTGTGGGGTCATGTGGGTGCCCATGGCTGGGCTGCTGACTTGAAGACACAAATTGTCTCCGAATCAGAACAGAGGGATGGCAAAATTTGCAGATGATACCAAACTGCTCAAGACCAAAGCAGAATGTGAAAAGCTTCAAAAAGATCTCACCAAACTAAGTGATTGGGCAACAAAATGGCAAATGAAACTTAATGTTGATAAATGTAAAGTAATGCGCATTGGAAAACATCATCCCAACTTTATATACACAATATGATGGGGACTAATTTAGCTACTGTGACACTTTGGTTTGGTGATATGATGGGAGCCTCAAGAGTTAAAGCCGACTACCCAGTGAAAACTGGATGATGGTGAAATAAATGATTTTTATTAAGTGGAATGATTTTTTTTAATCAAAACTAACAATTAGCAAATGGTTTTTTAAACTAGCAATTGCCCAATGCTTTTACAGGGTAGAAAACCCTAAACTTAGCTGTACTTAACTACAGGCAGTTCCCGGGTTACGTACAAGATAGGGACTATAGGTTTGTTCTTAAGTTGAATTTGTATGTAAGTCGGAACTGGCTCCAGATTCAGCCGCTGCTGAAACTGATCAGCAGCTTTCTACAGGAAGCCCTAGGCAAAGTTGCTCTGCCCCCGGCTTCCTGGAATCAGCCTGATCAGTTTCAACAGCGGCTGAATCTGGACTCCTGGGACAGAACAGCTGGGGTGCTGCCGGGTAGGTCCCCGCAGGACCAACCCGGCAGCACCCCAGCTGCTCTACCCCAGGCGTCCTGCAACAAAAACCTGGTCTGCTGGAGGGGGGGGGAGCGCACTAGCTGTGCCCCCTCCCCCCCAGCAGACCAGGGAGACCCGAGCAAAGCCGCGGAGGTGCAGAGGTCCCGCCGCCTCTGCGGCTTTGCTCCTGTCTCCCTGGTGTGCTGGGGGAGTCCCACCCAGCACTGCAGGGAGACCCGAGCAAAGCCGCACAGGCGGCGGGACCCCGCTGTCCGTGCGGCTTTGCTCCTATGCCCCGGAGCAAAGCCGCAGAGGCGGCGGGGTCCCCCGCCTCTGCAGCTTTGCTCCTGCACAGCAGGGAGACAGGAGCAAAGCCGCAGAGGCGGGGGACCCCGCCGCCTGTGCGGCTTTGCTCCGGGGTAAAGGAGCAAAGCAGGGAGACAGGAGCAAAGCCGCAGAGTCCCCCCCAGCACACCAGGGAGACCCGGAGCAGCTTTTCTCGCCCCGGAGGACGTGGTGGCGGGACCGGTGCGCTCTGGGCAGTCCCGCCGCCCGCGAGCTCCGGGACGAGAAAAGCCCTGTTCGTAAGTGCGGATCCGCATAAGTCGGGGACTGCCTGTAATCACAAACTTCTTTTTTTACAATTCAACTATACCAAATCACTGTTTCTAATTTGCTTAAAGAATATTCAAAAACAAAGCCAATATAATGATAATAAAAACTCCGTCCAAAGCCAGCCCCTCTACGGTTATTTTAGGGCAGCTGGTGGAGTTAGTCATAAATCTACTTTTACAACTTAACAACTCCGGGACTTCTATTTCTAACACTTATACTTAGCCTAAATACAACACTACTACACAACACAAAATTATACAATTTACAGTGTGGTTAACAGAACTTAGATACACTTTACAGAATTACACAGTGAAATTAACACAATTTAACTATTAATTAAACCAATAACCAATACATTTAAGCAATACTTGCAAATCCAGCAACGATAACAACACAAAGACACACTAGAACTCGGAGCATGCTCAGGACTCATGCACCCCTATATTTGATTCAAAGGGTGGGGAGGCAGCCTCAGGGTGATCAATCCTTTAGCCGGGCAAAAAAAGACACGTGCCCTCAATATACAGAACCTCCGTCGAACAAAGGGGTAGAGGGTCTTTTATACAAAAATTCGGCATCTTATTGCCTCTGGTGTAAATCCTTGGTACGCCCACATCTGGAATACAGGTTGTACCTCCCTGGTCCAGCACCCTCAGGACCTGACTGGTCCCGAACCAGGCAATTTGCTGGACTGGCGGAGATCAATGTAGTGTGTGGGGGGAACGGGAGGGGAGGGGAGGGGAACCGCTTCCCCCTGGTTCCTCAGGGGCTCCACTTTTCCCCAGGCAACTCCACTGCCAACCAGGGCTCTTCTCTCCCGACAGCACCGGGAAGGGAGCTCAACTTTTCACTTGCTGCTTAGCTGCCACCTGGGGCTCCACTCTCCACACAGTGGCAGGGGACTCCACTGCCATTTGGAGCTTCTCTCCCCTCATTGGCTTTGCTGCCACCCAGGCTCTGTGCTCCTGCTGGTGGCTGGGGCACCACGCTCCCCCCCAACATTCCTCCAGGAGCTGCACACTCTGCCCAGCAGCCCCACTCTCCCACATCAGAGCTCAGTGCTGCACTGAGCAGCTCTGCTACCACTTGGGGGCTTCTGTGCTCCTTCCAGTGTTTCTGCACTTCCTCCCCCAGCACCCCCGCTATGGCCGGGGGCGCCACACTCCCCGCTGGTAGATGTATTGCTGCTCTCAACCATGTTGGGAGCTACGTCCTCCTCTTCCCCCCCCCCTCCCTGCAGGGACAAGGGTCTCTGCATTCTTCCCAGCTGATCCGCTGCCCCCAGGGCTCCATTTTGGCCCCCTAGTTTGGCATCACTCCTGGCCCCAGCCCAATGGTTTATCCCCATGATTGCTCTCAGTGGGACACTTGAGGATCCTGGACCAGGGAACTCTGGATTATGGAGTTTCAACCTCTACTGTGTACACATGTGGCCACCTCATCTCAAAAAAGAGATCTTGGCACTGGAAAAAGTTCAGAAAAGGGCAAGAAAAATGATGAGGGTTTGGAAAGGCTGACACGTGAAGAGAGATTAAAAAGACCTGGGCTTTTCAGCTTAAACAAAAGGAGACGAAGGGGGGATAGGATAGAGGTCTATAAAGTCATGTCCAGTGTGGAGAAAGTGAATAAGGGAAAGTTATTTACTTGTTCCCCTAACACAAGAACTAGGGGTCACCGAATGAAATTAATGGGTAGCAGGTTTAAAACAAACAAAAGGAAGTTTTTCTTCATGCAGCACAGTCAGCCTGTGGGACTCCTGACAGAGGAGCTTGTGGGCCAGGACTTTACCAGGGTTCAGAAAAGAGCTAGATAAATTCATGGAGGGTAGGTCCTTCAATGGCTGTTAGTCAGAACAGGCAGGGAGGGTGTCCTTAGCCTCCATTTGTCAGAGGCTGCGAATGGGCAACAGGAGAGGGATTACTTGACAATTCCCTTTTCTGTTCATTCCCGCTGGGCACCTGGTGCTGGCCACTGTCAGAAGACAGGATACTGGGCTAGATGGACCTTTGGTCTGGCTGTTCTTATGTTCTTACAAACATTAAGGTAGCAAAGTCCATTGCTCACATGTTAGGAAATACCAGTATTAAGGTGCATCCAGGACTTCTGCTCATTAATGGCTCTCCAAGTCACCATGTTCTCAGGCCAATTCCACAAGCCAAACACACAGGAAACTGTTGGAACTTAACTTCATTGACAGGTCTGAGACCCATCACAAAGGTCTGAACTAAGACATCACCTGGCTAGCACAGGACCTTCCCCATGCTAATGACAAACAATGGGTGCTTAAGAACAATTTGCACCCTCTCGATCAGCTTCATGTGGCATAAGCACTCTAATGGACTATTTCTTTCCCCCTTTTTCCTTCTTCCCTTCCTACCCCCATTCCCAATTTATTTTGGAACTGGACTTTTATTAACTCCATTCATCTGAGGAAGTGGGTTGTGCCCACAAAAGCGCATGCTACCATCTACATGTTTAGTTACTCTAAGGTGCTGCTAGACTGTTCACTGTTTAAGTTTTTATGGGTTCAGATTGTGATTGTATTAAACAATGGTCTTAAATGGCAGCAAAGGGAGGTTTAAGTTGGACACCAGGAAAAACTTCCTACCTGTCATGGTGTTAAACACTGGAATACATTGCCTAGGGAGGTTGTGGAATCTCCGTCACAGGCGAGGTTTAAGAGCAGGTTGGACAGACACCTGTCAGGGATGGTCCAGACGGTGCTTGGGCCTGCTGTGAGGGCAGGGGACTGGACTTGACCTCTCGAGTGCCCTGCCTGGTCTAGAGCGCTATGATTCTATGATTTCCTGTCAATGGTGCCGACTTTGAGCATCTGATAGTCTCTTCTCCCATATCTAGCTCCACACTTTTTTCCAGTCTACTCCATATGAGTCCACAGTGCTACACCCTGCTTCAGATCCTCAAGATCATCTTTGCTGTGGTTCATGCAAGAAGTCAGTGAACTAATGATCACTCTGACTTTAGGACCAGAAGAGTAGAGTTACGACCCATCACCTGCCAAAACAACAACAAACCCCCAAAAATCCCAAATCCATTACTTTGGAGCCATGACTTGTGCACGTTATCAGCCTGTGTAAATGTAATATAGTCTATATAGCCCTCACCTTCTCTTCATTTGTCTGTCATGCACAGTTGTCTTCTCTTACGCGAACTCTGAGCTCTGCAGGACATGAATTGGCTAGTGAGCGCTATCACAATACTAATAGTAAATACAACTAGATCCAGGAGTTCAGTGAAGTTGTTACTTTGCTCTGTGTTAAGTATAATAATGTAAAACATAAGCTGAAGGTTCAGTGTTTCTTATCATGTTTGTGTTTTGCTGCTACTCCTCTCTGCTGGTAAAACTTAATTTTCATATTCCCCGTATTTGGCACTGTACAGTCACTCTGCTGCTTAGCCATGCTTACCTCTTGTGTGATGGGTTTTACTGTTACAGCTGTGATGTCTGTCTTGTTTTCTGACCCCCTCCCTCCCCCTCCCCGCGCCTACAAAAAGTTGGCAGGTGTCTTGAAGCTCTTTCAACAAAGCGGTGCTTCTTGGACACAACAGTGAGGTTGGAGTGCTTGTTTGGAACAAATGGATGTGGGAAATTTCTTTCCTTGGCCAACTCAACTTGACTTGGATACAACAGAACTTCATACAGTTGTTAGCTATTTGTAAATGTTACATGTTTATTTTTGAGTCTTTTTCTGGTCCATTTCTTACATATGTCTAATTCAGTGGAGTGGAAATGCCATGTAGTCACAGTTTTCTCTGAACCCATGTAAGAGTATGTACTGTTTACATTTGTGTATTTTTCTAATAACACATCGACTTGGTGTCTTTCAGGTTTTGCAGTGGGGAAAGCAAGTGACAGGATGACAGCTTTAAGAAAAGTATGTAATTATAAAAAGTTAATGTAAATATTTCATGCCTATTATAGTTGTCAAATACAGAAATATTTGCAGATATCAGTATTTAATACATGCTATTAGTAGAGTTTTTCCTATATGCAAACTAAATAGTTTTGTTCATCTTGTCAGACAGTAGCTGGTAGTGTGTTATATCGTACACTCCTGTCACTTATTCATGGCTGTTCCAAACTGGGTACTATTGATACATGCTGTCTTTTGCAATTAACATGTTGAATTTTGAAAAAAATACATGAACAGAATAGCTCTGGTAACTTTATATATATTGTTGCCAGTTGTTTTCATTTCACAGTTGTTGTATCTTTGAAAGAAGGAAAAATATTTGTTTAAAAATCTAATTTTAAATGTAACTTTGTGCCTACTGCTTTTTTTGTGTGTGTGTTCATTTTTGGTTTGGGTTTTGTTCATTTTTTAGGACAAATATCATTGTCTTTGGAGTTTCATGTTACTGGGTCTGACTTCTCATGCTTCGGCACCCTAGTCAGCGGGGGGGAGGGGAGGGGTTGGTTTTCTCTGAAGCACAGTTGCTTCCTCGAGCCTTCCCTAAGGGTATGTCTAGACTACATGCCTCTGGCGACAGAGGCATGTAGATTAGACTACCCGGCATAGGAAAATGAAGCGTCGATTTAAATAATCGCCGCTTCATTTAAATTTACATGGCTGCCGCGCTGAGCTGATCAGCTGTTTGTCGGCTCAGCGCGGTAGTCTGGACGTTCCGCGGTCAACATCAAAGGCATTTGTCGACCTCCGAGGTATGTCTCATCCCAGAAGGGATGTCGACCGCGGAACGTCCGGACTACCACGCTGAGCCGACAAACAGCTGATCGGCTCAGCGCGGCAGCCATGTAAATTTAAATGAAGCGGCGATTATTTAAATCGCCGCTTCATTTTCCTATGCCGGGTAGTCTAATCTACATGCCTCTGTCGCCAGAGGCATGTAGTCTAGACGTACTCTCAGAGTGACGTGTTGTTTCCCGGAATCCTGCTCAGATACTACATGCCCAGCTCAGCTGTCCTCAAACCAGTAATGATAAAATAACCAAACTTTAATGCATGCCTCTGTTACCAAGTTCAGATAAATCTCTCTGGGACGGTATCCATTTAGTTGAAAATATGTTATTTTATTAGGTTATTGGTGTTCAGTATGACATCAAGGTGGACAAAAAGTAGCTATCGTTTCCTGAATGTAGTTGTGCTTGGATGACTAGCTGAAGATTTGAGGTCCTCCACTCAATTATTGTAAGAAGAAATATTTTGCTTGTTTGCTTTTTCTAGGCAAAGAACAGAGCAATTCACTATTTACACTATGTAGAGCGATACCAAAATCACACAAGTAAGTACTGAGGGGTTTTTTTTAGACTCCTTTAAAAGTTTTCAATTGTTAAATATACCAGTCTGCAGCCGGCTGTGGCAAAACCAGATGTATTTACTCACATTTTTCTCGCCTGACTGCGTTGTATTGTAGTTCTGCTTGTATTTCATTTCTTCAGAGTGCTGTCTTTCGTCCCAGGCCCAATCTGTATTGGCTAGACAGATTGATCACATCAGACAGCTCCATGCCAGCTGCAGTGGAGAGAGTAGTCACCATTATCTGGGATGAATATCCAGTTTACACTTTATTTTCATTGTCTCAAATCAACAATTATAGGAGGATCAACAAAGAAAACATGGCTTGGTTTCAATAGGGGTTGCTGTTCCCCAGGCACTAGCTCCAGCCAAGCAGAAAGGGGATTTGATTGTATCTAAGGAGTAAAGCAATCTAAATACTTGGCAAGTGGATAACCTGGGGGGAGGAACAGCCAAGCTGGGGAGAAATATGATAAGTTTTCAGCTTTGGGGTGGGGGCTTTTGTTTGTTTTTGAAACTGTTAAATCTGAATCCCAGGAAGGAGGTGAACTTTCACAATATATAAACACTGTGCAAAACAGAGTGGATGAGAACCTGCTCTTATAACCTTTGTATTTGCAAATGACTGCTGATTCTGCCTGTGTAATACAAAATTAACAGTATTACAGCTTTGCAGTATCAGATTTTTATCTAGATGCACCCTTCTGCTGAGATTCCTAAAAGAGAATAAGCTATAATCCCTTATCGGAGGTCTGGACTCTGCATATGCTGATATCCTGAATTTAATTGAACTGAATAATTCTCAGAGACTGATACTATAACAAGATTATTTTTATTTTCAGTTTATCATGATATTACAGCGACTTTTAAAAAAACAACCATCCGGATGAAAAAGCAAAACAAAGGTAACTAACAACTGGGTTGGAGGTTCTCAGCATTATGAAGCAGATCATTAATGTTTTGGTGGCACAGGAAATACGTACCTACTGAAGCTAGTTATTCTTTGCTGTAAGGCTCTCGGAGACAACTTTCTGTTTCAGAAGGTTGAAAAAGCTACCAGAGGAGAAGCTGTTCTGGATTTGATTTTAACAAATAGGGAGGAACTAATAGTTGAGAACTTGAAAGTGGAAGACAGTATGGGGGACAGTGATCATGAAATAATAGAGTTCATGATCTTAAGGAAAGGTAGAAGGGAGACCAGCACAACTGAGGTAATGGATTTCAGGAAGGCAGATTTTGATAAGCTCAGAGAACCTGTAGGTAAGGTCCCATGGGAAGCAAGACTGAAGGGAAAAACAACTGAGGAGAGTTGGAAGTATTTCAAAGGGACGTTGTTAAGGGCCCAAAAGCAAACAATTCCGCTGTGTAGGAAAGATAGAAAATACGGCAAAAGACCAGCTTGGCTTAACAAGGAGATCTTGCATGATCTCAAAATAAAAAAGGAGTCCTATAAAAAATGGAAACTAGAACAAATAACAAAGGATGAATATAGGCAAGCAACACGGGAATGCAGGGGCAAGATTAGAAAGGCAAAGGCACAAAATGAGATCAAACTAGCTACAGGCATAAAGGGAAACAAGAAGTCCTTTTATAAATACATTAGAAGCAAGAGGAAGACCAAGGACAGGGTAGGCCCACTGGTCAGTGAGGAGGGAGAAGCAGTAACAGGAAACTTGGAAATGGCAGAGATGCTCAATGACTTCTTTGTTTCGGTCTTCACTGAGAAGTCTGGAGGTGTGCCTAACGTAGTGAATACAAGCAGAGAGCGGGTAAGTTTAGAAGATAGGATACACAAAGAACAAGTTAAAAATCACTTAGGAAAGTTAGATGTCAGCAAGTCACCAGGTCCTGATGAAATGCATCCCAGGATACTCAAGGAGCTGATAGAGGAGGTATCTGAGCCTTTAGCTATGATCTTTGAAAAATCATGGAAGACAGGGGAGATTCCAGAAGACTGGAAAAGGGCAAATATTGTGCCCATCTATAAAAAGGGGAATAAGAACAACCCAGGAAATTACAGACCTGTCAGTTTAACGTCTGTCCCAGGGAAGATAATGGAGCAGGTAACTAAGGAAATAATATGCAAACATTTGGAAGGTAATCAAGTGATAAGGAATGGGTTTGTGAAGAACAAGTCATGCCAAACTAATCTGATAGCTTCCTTTGATAGGATAACGAGCCTTGTGGATAAAGGAGAAGCGGTGGATGTCATATACCTAGACTTTAGTAAGGCATTTGATACGGTCTCGCATGATATTCTTATTGATAAACTAGGCAAATATAACTTAGATTGCACCCACCTTTTCGTGGCTCTTAATTGGCTGGATAACCGTAGTCAGAGAGTTGTTGTTAACGGTGCTAAATCCTGCTGGAAAGGGATAACAAGTGGAGTTCCGCAAGAGTTTGTTTTGGGACCCGTACTGTTCAATATCTTCATCAATGATGAAGTACGCTTATTAAGTTTGCAGATGATACCAAACTGGGTGGGGTTGCAACTTCTTTGGAGGATAGGGACATAATTCAAAATGACCTTAGCAAGTTAGAGAAATGGTCAGAGGTAAACAGGATGAAGTTTAATAAAGAGAAATGCAAAGTGCTCCACTTAGGAAGGAACAATCAGTTCCATACATACAAGATGGGAAGCGACTGCCTAGGAAGGAGCATGGCGGAAAGGGATCTAGGGGTCATAGTGGACCACAAGTTGAATATGAGTCAACAGTGTGATGCTGTTGCAAAAAAAGCAAATATGATTCTAGGTTGTATCAACAGGTGTGTTGTAAGCAAAACTCGTGAAGTCATTCTGCCGCTCTACTCTGCACTAGTTAGGCCTCAGCTGGAGTACTGTGTCCAGTTCTGGGCGCCACATTTCAAGAAAGATGTGGAGAAATTGGAAAGGGTACAGAGAAGAGCGACAAGAATGATTAAAGGTCTAGAGAACATGACCTATGAAGCCAGGCTTCATGATCTGGGCTTGTTTAGTTTGGAAAAAAGAAGATTAAGGGGGGACATGATAGCGGTTTTCAAATATCTAAAAGGGTGTCACAAGGAAGGAGGAGAAAATTTGTTCCTCTTGGTTTCTGAGGACAGGACAAGGAGTAATGGGCTTAAAGTGCAGCAGGGGAGGTTTAGATTGGACATTAGGAAAAAATTCCTAACTGTCAGGGTGGTCAAATATTGGAATAAATTGCCAAGGGAGGTGGTGGAATCTCCCTCTCTGGAGATATTTAAGAACAGGTTAGATAGACATCTGTCAGGGATGGTGTAGACGGAGCTTGGTCCTGCCTTGAGGGCGGGGGGCTGGACTTGATGACCTCTCGAGGTCCCTTCCAGTCCTATGATTCTATGAAATCGACAGCCTGACGCTGGTCCATCGTATTGTAACTGCTGTTGGTTGCTGATTCCGTGCATTGGAACTCCCAGCCATTGCTGTATCACTGTCGTATATTTAAATCATTGATCTGCTCTTGTCTTGGTCCTCTTTTCTTCCCTGAGTCCCAGCCTCTTCCTCCAGGGCTACCTTAATTTCCTCTCCTTCCAGCTTCCTGAGGGGCCCTCCAAGCCGCCTGGACGTGGGAGCTGCTCTAGTGCTGGTGGGGTTTCGGGCCATTTTCCACCCGGAAATGCTTAGCAACAAAGCCCATGAGCGCTAGTGTGGGTGCTCTCCTAACGTATCACCCGAGTTATTTGTCCCCCTCTCCCTTCCTTTAGAACAGGCACGTTACCACTTTCCTTTGAGATTTGGCTGTGCCTCCCATGAGAGACAATAAGAGTGTCCCTCAGGGCCACACATTCACCTTGTTCCTTGTGTTTCCATGTGAGGACATAACAGGCAGGGTGGCTGCCTGCCACCCTTCATCAGGTCCCTGTTCCTGGCCGAGGCAGTGAGAGAGAACCCAGTGAGTGTGCCAGAAGCTGCTGCTGTTTGAGCTTCAAAACTTCTTCCTTTTTTTCACTAATTTGGTCAAGAAACTTTGTCTTCACCCTGCTTCCGCTCTTTGGATGTTCCCAGAACAAAGCAGCAGCAACTCTCCAGTACCCCTGTGCAGTGGGGCCTCGTGCTGCCCACCATAACTCGTGGCTGAGTCTAAGCCATCGCGGTTCCTACCCATCTTGTGCTGGACTCCTCTCCCTCGCTTACAGGCACAGCCGGGGCTTCTCCTGCCCAGGAAGGGCCATATCCCTCTGCGAGTCCTCAGGGACCCACCAGGACACTCAGCTCAAGTTACATCTGCTGGCACAGTTCCTGAGAGTCACGAACACAGAGGAAACAGCAGCCACAAGAGCCGAGCTTAGACGGAGCAGCCACCTTCGTTCCCAGAACCCACGCCGCCGCCTGGGCTCAGGCAGAGAAAACAGCACAAGGGTCATCAACAAAGTTCCGGCAGCAGATGGTGCAGCTGCGGTCATGGCGCGAAGGCAGATACCGAGAGGCCAAGCCAGACAGTGTGAAAGCCAGGCACAGTGACGCAAAGCACGACTTCTCCAAGCCCTCCGCCCGCACGGGCATGGTTCCAGGAGAGCCAAAGCCAGCCTGGAGCCAAGAGCTGTTGGTGGAGGAGTTGGCCTCGGGAGAGGACACGCTCTGTACCAGCATGTGGATGAACGCTACGGCTGTGTCACTGCTGGCACCAGCATTTGCAGAGATGTGCTCCTCCATCCTCGCTGACCTCCTGCTCCTCACTGACATCAAGCGGGTGTCTCTCTCTCCCACCCTTAGGGCTCAGCCCAAGGAGGGTGCAGAAAACCCCTAGTTTAGAGCCCCACAGATAAGGGATGGGCTACACTGGGCCAGCCAACCTCGGTTTTGGCCACATGGTCGTATTGGCCTGGCTGCTGGAGCAGATTGGTTTTGCTTGTCCCAGAGGAGGAAGCAATCTTGTTCTCCAGGGGAGCCAGGCTGCCCACACAAGAGCCAGCTTGGAGCAGTGGAGAGACAGCTGCAACCCCCATCTCTACCTACAGGCCCAGCCTCATCGCCTGGCAAAGCAGTGGCAACTTGCCCAGGCTGAGAACTGATGAACTCGGGGCATTCCTGTATTTCAGGGGTCTGAACATTGAAACCACAATCATCCCGGCTCTGTAACTCGGCCCAGGCTCACCCTTCCTATCAGAGAGGGTGTAGGGGAGCCATCCAAGGGCTTCTGCCCACACCTACATGAGCAGAAGAGAGATCCAGTATCATGAAGGGCTTTGAACATTTCTGGGTCCACTCAAACCCAGGATGCCTGCAGGGATCAGTGCCAGAGAAGTTAAAGTCTGCAGAGGGCGCAGCTACAGGTAAAGATCTCTCTGGGCACACAGCATTCTCCTCTGCCTCACTGCCATGCCCTCCACTTCTTCACTTGGGAAAAGGGGATTCCCTTCCGCTCTCAGCTCCCCCAGGAGAACAGAGAAGCTAAAAGACGACATGAGTGGGCCAAATGATCACTAAAACCATGGTCTCCATCTGACAACTGCAAGGTCAGTGGCTGCGTCTGTTGTGATGAGGCAAGACTGTGGTTCTAACATCCAGTGTATCAATAGCAATCCAGGCCCCAGAGGGATCTGCCCTTCGAAGGGAGCAGGAAGTCTTTAGCAGCAGAACAGGCAGTTCATTTGCTGAAAGACCCAAGGGCTGTGCTGGTTTTAGATGGTTAGGAAAACAGCTGCCGAATCAAAAACCACATAAATACCAGCCCTGGCGAGGCCATGCTCTTGCTGTTAGAGCTGACAGTGCAAGTACTGACCGAGAGACCAGGGTAGGCCAGAGGCTACCCACTGTCCCTCTCCTCCCCTGAGCACCTAGCGCCTCCAAAGGCAGGGTGCTGACGGCAAGCTGCTCCGACATGCCTCCCCGTGTAAAGGCTGCCATTCCTTTGAGAGCTGCCTTTCTTTTAACGGAGTGATTCAGCTGGAACTCCCAGACCCCTTGAAGAGCCAGGCTCGTGCATGCCGGAAGGGAAAGTATCGCTTACCCCGCAGTGACTGGTCCTGCAGGATGTGGTTGCATGTGTAGGCCCCCGGCCTGCCTTCCATACCTGCCTTGAGTGTCAGAGAATCTGAGATTGTCTGCCACGGCCCTGAAGGAGAGCCAGGCCCTCTCTGATCTCCCAACAGGAGGCACCAGCTATGTGCCACCATGACTGATGCAGAAGATTCTGATCTCGCATGCACAGGGTGTGCAGGCACCCCTGCGGGATCCATGCTGCCTGTAGTGCCTTGTAGGGGAACAGTTCTCTCTCATGACACGCCTAACTCCCAGCCCCTGACCCTGGTTACACGCACTCCAGCCCTAGGTGCTGATGTCTCGCTACTATAGACTACAATACAGACACCTTCAGGCAGGGGGTGTATAAACCCTTCACATGTAGCCATTCACTTTACTGTGTTTGTGTTCAACCTATTCCATTTTTATAGTCTTAAGTACCTTCTGTTTAAAAAAAAAAACCATGTCATAAGTTGGCAGCGAAGGCCAAATTTAAAAGTTTCTGGCATGGACCTGGCTTCATCTGGAAGAGCATCCTTTCTGAGTTGTTTGATTGCTGTCAGAGATGAAGAATGCAGTCAGTAAATGAAATCGCATTCACGGTAGGCAGGTTTAGACCACTGCTGAGTGCCTAATTGGTGCTTTAATTTTAATACACAGCAGGGTTACAAATACATCCATATGGTCCCTTCTTTGAATATAACCCCAATTTCACTATAGCACTAAAACACTAACTACCAATGTGTTTCCAAGCGGTGTTATATTTCCCAGGTAATAAAAGTCACTCAGAGGTTGGTTCACAGTGAAACAGACGCCTGCAGTAGTTGTCCAGAAATACTGTCCTTTGATTTTGTTCATCTGCTTTAAACTGGCACTTTGCGAGCACTGCTTGTTTTGCTTGCATGTTCTGTACTGTCATGTTACAATAGCTAATATGCAAAGTTATTAGCATAACATGCATTGTATTAGCATCTACAAATCAGTATAAATCCTTAAACTCCTTTTCTAGTGTGAAAAACTTTTATTTTTTCAGTAAGGGTAGTCTACACTAGCCCCCTAGTTCGAACTAGGGAGGCTAATGAGGGTGACCGAAATTGCTAATGAAGCGCGGGATTTACATATCCTGTGCTTGATTAGCATATTCCCGTCCGGTCGCCATTTTGGAAACTGACTAGCCCAAAGTAACTGCCCCTGTCTACACGCGGCAGAAAAGCAGGATTCTGAGATAAACCCCTTAGTTGGAATTAACTGATAAACCTCATTCCACAAGGAGTAACAGTTAATTCAGACTAAGGGGTTTATCTCGTAATCCTGCTTCTCTGTCGCGTGTAGATGCGGGCAGTTACTTTGGGCTAGTCAGTTTCCAAAATGGCGACCGGCCGGGAATATGCTAATCAAGCGCGGGATATTTAAATCCCGCACTTCATTAGCAATTTCGATCGCCCTCATTAGCCTCCCTAGTTCGAACTAGGGGGCTAGTGTAGACGTACCCTAAGACTTCTGTTAGTGAGACAGTCAAATCATCATGCAGATTACAATATTACTTATAAAGCAGCGGATACAGAGTCAAATTTACCCTTCATTTAGATGTCTACAGCCCCATTGATTTTAATGAGGTTGTAAGATTATAAATAAGTAAAACTTGAAATACACACAATTGTTTAAATTAAAATGAAAAATTAATTCAAAATTTGAAAAACTCTTAATTTCTCATGTCAAAATGATTTTTTGTCCATTTCACCTTTAACTGTTCGTTTTAACAACCATCCATCCTCTCCACTTGTTGGGGGTTGTGCATATTCTTTTTTTATTTGACTAGCCAAGAAATCTTTCCATCATCATACGTGATGGTGAACTCTGTAATCCCCCTAACAGTAAAAAAGGCAAAGAGAAAGAAAGATGACAGTACCAAAATTTTCAGAAGGAGCATACAGACTCTTGTATACATTTGTGGAGAGGTCTGGGTCTCCACAAGGTCTCACTTGTAGTGAGGGATTGTTCTCAAACAAAAAAATTTCATGACAAAACTTGCAGCATTTGCTACAAAGTACCCCGAGTGAGATGCATGGAAAAAAAGCCCGTGAGAAGCTGCAACGAAAAATGAACATCGGACAAAATAGCCTGCTGATATGGTCAAAAAAAGGTGGGATCTTAAACTCCACAAGTTTTGCAGGCTCATAAAGCATTATTCGAGAGGGGAGGCCTTTCACTGATGAGGATTACATGAAGAGATGCATTGGCCATGAACTATTTGACGAGTTTCACAACAAGGATAAAATCTTATAGAAAATTCAAGCCATGCCATTAGCAGCAAAAACAGTCCATGACACAGCTGTGAAAATGGCCCATCAAATTGACAAGGAACAAATGCAAAATTTGAGTTCAGCTACTTATTTTTCATTTGCTTTGGACAAGACAACCAAAATATGTGACATTAATAAGTTGTATGTTTTGGGACGAAGAAGTGATTGAGATATTACCAATGAAAAATCAAACAAGGGATAAACACATCATTAAAATTGTGATGAACTTTGTGAATGAGAAAAAAATACAGTTGGATAATCTTGTGTCCGTGTGTACGGATGATACATCTAGCATAGTCGACAAATATAGCGGATTCCTTACTCTTGTCAGAACAGCTGAATCGCCCGCTTTTGAACTTCCATTGCATTGTGCATAATCCTGTGGAACTGAACTTGGAAATGCAATGGGACTGGTCGTTCACTTTGTCAGTTAGATTCTCGCCCAAGCCCTCAATCATCGTCAATATCAGTCACTACTCGAGGAAGTAGATTCCAAATACCTCGATCTACCAATGCACAGTGTTTGCTGGTTATCTCATGGCAAAGTTTTATCTTGTTTTGCCACCTGCATTAACGAGATTAAGCCATTTTTTGACATGAAGGGTATCAGACACCTTGAGCTTTCAGACTGGCTGGTTGCTAAAGTTTTACTATCTCATCAACATTACCAGTCATTTGAATGAGTTGGCCGTTAAGTTACAAGGGCAAGGAAATACAGGCCTGACTCTGCAGCAGGCAGTGTTTGGATTTGAATAAAAATTGACTGTTTTCATCAAAGATATCGAGCTGGGCAGACTGGCCCATATTGAAAGATTACAAATGTTTCCTGATTCGGATCAGAGAGACTCCAAATAACAACCTTGATTTGCAGCAGCTTGCCAGCTTTGTTTCTGAGCTCCATGTCTCATTTTTTGTTGACATTTACAAACACAATGTTTAAGTTTATGATTGGTCCACATAAAGCATCCATTGAAGAACTGGATTTGACGGTTATTCCAAGCATCTCAGCGATTTGAAAATGGAAATAACAGATTTCAAGGAGTCAGATATCTGGGTGGAAAAATTCATCAAGCTGAATTCTGATTTAGAATGTGCAGAATTGGCAAAACTGCACAAATGGGCTGACATGGAGAAATTGGAGCACGATGATAATCTGATTTTGCAAAGCTGGAAAGAACTTCCCATCACATACAACACCATGCAGAATGTCAGCTTGGCCTTACTTTTAATATTTGGTTCCACCTATATGTCTCTCTCATTTGAATCACACCAAAGGTAAAAATTTGCACTCAAGACTGACAGAAGACAGCCTGAATGTGGGCATAAAGCTGAATTTGACCAATTATGATGTAAACTTCAAAGAAATGTACGAAAAGATCCAGCAGCAGATGTCCCATCCAATGAAGTCTTTGAGTACTTTGCTATTATTAATCATCTTATCAGTTATTAGTAATATCAAGTTGTATATTTTCAGGCATGCAAATGGGCATTCTTATACTGGCACTTCGTTGATCACTTGTTCTGAATTTGATGTGGTTTGGCGATGTGGTTTGAAAAAGTTGCCGAGCCCTGTTGTAGACACTGCTTTGCTCATTTGGCTGTTGGCTGTCAGTCCAGGCTCCATCTGCTCCTTCCTGTCTCCTCACCCACCCCAGCACAGACAGCCAAGCAGTCAGCTCGAGGCGGAGCTCACAGCTGGGCCCTGCCTCTGCCACTGAGGCTATGTCTACACTGCACGCGTATTTCTAAATAAGCTATTCCGGAATAGTTATTCCAAAATAGCTTATTTTGAAATAGCATGTCTACACTGCAGAAAAGCCTCAAAATTAGTCCCTAATGTAGACGGGCTATCTCGATTTAGAGCCCCAGGAGGAATAACGTAGAATGGCCCTGGTGGGGGCTATTTCGAAATAGCAGCAGTGGAGTGTCTACACACGCCTTATTTCGAAATAGCTTTTTCGGAATAGGGGTTATTCTTCATAGAATGAGGTTTACAGATGTTACAGGTATTTCGAAATAACGGAATTGCTGTGTAGACGCTCGCATTTTTATTTCGGAATAATGGCCGTTATTCCAAAATAACTTTGCTGTGTAGACACACCCTGACAGCCCACGCTGTCAGCTGGGCACAGGCTCACAGCTGGAGTGCTCTGGCCCAGGCCTGCCAGGCGGAGAGGAGATCCCTTCGCTAGCATTTCCAAGGTGGGGTAGGGCCACTCACCCATCCATTGTATCACAGTGTTCCTTACTGGCCAGTTCAATCTTGATAGGCCCCTGAACTGAGGAGAGGGCGGTTCCTGTGCCTGGGTTCATAAATTCAGCACCAGTATTTTCAGAGTTGTGAAACAAAACTTAAAATGCCCTATAGCCAGGAATAGCCACGCTCCAAGTGACCCCCCAAATGAGGACATCCGCCCATGTTCCACGGTGAGCAGTATCAGCAGGTCTTTCCCAATAGGATGAGATCATGAATCCATAATAATGCTTTGTACCTTTGAATCATTTGCTCCCTTACCTCCCGACCCCAGAACGATACCTCCTGGTCCTTCCATAATGCTTCTCTAGAAGAAATCTAGATCTGGTTATAAAAATCAAGGCCCTGTTCCATTTATAGTGAGCAAAATCAGCATTTATTAGCAGTTTACAGCAAATGTACCAGAAATACAAACTTCATTAAGAAATAAGTTTTAGCGCACACCTTAGAAAAACTAGCTCTGATTTTATTTTCCCTAGGGCAGAAGAAGAGAGCGAGATTATAAAGTGGTGGTTCTTAACCTCTTTGGCACTGTCACCACTTAAGCTTAACCAATAAACCAAAATTACCCCTCCTCTTTTTTTAAATGGCAATAGACAAAAAGAAAATTACGATTAATCATTTTTATTGTATTTTGTTTTCTCATACATTATATTGAACAGAATTGAACACCTTGTATTTTAAATGTATTACCCTTTGAAATATGCAAATTACCCCTCGAGGGATAATTACCTCCAGGTTAAGAACCACTGTGTCTTGTCTTTGGCCTGTCCATGTGACATTTCATCCTGTGGATATGCACAGCCAGACAGCTTTTTTAGTATTCCCGCAACTGTCAACCAATGTCACTCATTACATTACACAAGGGTTTGGTTTCACTATTGCTCTATCGATACGTTATCCATTCTTTACTCTGAAGCATAACCCAACAGGACATTTACCTCTTTGATTTTTTTTTTTTTTTTAATACGCAATATTTCATTTTCCATCTCATCCAGTTATGGCTTTGTGGTGGTGGGGTTTTTTATACCATGTGTTTTGTGTGATGTCTTTTCTTTTATTGTGTCAGTAATTCTACTCACACAGAATGTTCATATCTGTACAAATTTCTTTCACCAGAGAAAACAGTATCCTCTTCCTGTTTAACTGATTGGTCTGGGTCACGCATTTCTTCGTGCATTTCCAATGCTGCATGAAACATTCATATTAGTGGCTGCTATGCTCTGGAAAAAAACACTTGGGATTCATTTAGATGTATGATTCTAATTAACATTTAAAATATTAGCTCGTGTGTGTGTGTGTGTGTGTATCTATATGTACGATAGTTATATTGTCAGTGTTATAAATCACACATCTGTGGTTCCTTGGCCATATTAACTAGTGGATATCTGTGGGGTTCTAGATTTTTAAAGTCCTACTTCAATCCATGATTGGCATTACAGAAACTAAATCCAAAGCTGTAACTAAGTATGCTTTCTGCCCCATTAAAACAGTCATGATTGTAACCTACAAGAATAGTCGTGGTGAAATAAGTGTGTCACTTGAAAGCTAATTTTGAAGATTAACTGAATAGAAAAAAATGCTAAGTAATTTGTAAAATGCAGCAATATAGCCATGAAGCGCTATACCAATGGCTTATGGCTACCTTTAATATAGAGAGAAAGTTACAGCACTTCTGCATCTCCAGTGTAATAGCAAAGTGATGAGGCTAGGCATATGCAGATTCATCTTCCGTTAAGGTACCTTTTCTCCTTACTTGGCACAAGAATGGCCACACTGGGTCAGACCAATGGTCTGTCTAGCCCGGTATCCTGTCTGCTGACAGTGGCCAGTACCAGAGGCTGCAGAGGGAGGGAACACAACTGATAATCCTCACGTGATCCCTCCTCTGTCACCCATTTCCAGACAAACAGAGGCTAGGGGCACCATTCCTACCCAGCCTGGCTAATAGCCGTTGATGGACCTAACCTACATGAACCTCTCTAGCTCTTTTCTGAGCCCTGTTAAAGTTCTAGCCTTCACCGCATCCTCTGCCAAGGAGACCCAGAGGCTGACTGCCCTGAGTGAAGAAAAACTTCCCTTTGTTTGTTTGAAACCTGCTGCCTATTAATTTCATTTGGTGACCCCTAGTTCTTGTGTTATGGGCAGGGCTCACCGAACTGCAGCGAGCCCCGCTCACCAGCATGCGCAGATCGCCCAAACCTGGCTCTTCCGGGTTGCAATCTACTTGCCATGGGCGAGTAGATTGCATTATTTGTCGAGCCCTGGTTAAGGGGATAACTAAATAATTTTTCCTTGCTCACTTTTTCCACACCTGTCATGATGTTATAGACCTCGATCATATCCCCCCTTAATCTCCTTTTTTCTAAACTCAGCTATGTGTTTGACCAGTGAATTGCTCACCACATTGTGCTACAGGTAGGAGGGGCCAATGCTTGCCTAGTAGCCAATTATCTGGTTACCCTTTACATCCCTAATACTTGTGGGACCCTACTAGATCCATTCTTCCTGTTTGACAGCCAGCCACTGATAAATATTCTGAGTGTGGTCTTTCAACTAGTTCGGTATCCTCCTTATGGTAACATCATCTACACAATATTTCATTAGTTTATATGAACATCAGCTAAAACTGTCAAAACTCTTACTAATAAAAAATTAAGGTACATCAAGCTCAGCCGCAAAAATTACATGTGGATATCTGCAAATGAGCAGGTCTCTAAAGATACATCATGTCCACAGCTTTCCTCCTATCCACTAGGTCAGTAATTCTATCAAAGAAGGGAGTGGTTGATTTGGCATGTTTTTTTCTGGACTGGCTGGCTATACCTTGTGACCCCACCTTATCTTCTAGGTCAGGGTGAGGAACATTTTTTGGGTTGGTGCTGCTGACTCTCAGAAAAAGATCAGTCGGGCCACACACACATGAGAAGGAAAAAAATAAAACCTCTCACTGACATAGAGACGGAGAAATGTGAGGAGAGGTGAGGATTGTCTATCAGAGACATGGGGGACCCAGGCTAGTAGATTTTAGGGATGTTAAATTTCAAGTAATTGACCAATCAAATAGTCAATGCATTTTGCATCGGCCGTTAGATTAGTCGATAGGGCACCTCTGCCTTTGAAGTATAGCAGCAGCCCTAGGGCAGTCACACACTAGCTCCTATTTCTACGTCCTGAAGCCTCTTGTTTTGCAGTATTAAAGCTGACAAGATGCTTTATAAACTACTTCCTCACGAATTTATAGCATTTCTCTCAATGAATGGTCATAAAAGACAAAGATTTAGAGATTAAGTACAAAATTTGTAAAACTAAGCTTTGTATTATTTTGTTTGTTAGGGTTTTTTTTATTATTTTCCTCAGCTAAGCTATCTTAATAGCTGTAATTTTATAGCATGTCTGTAACATTTAATTCTCATAGTCTGACAGTAGACAATCAAAAAACTTGGTTAAAGAACTCTTTATTACAGAAACACTTAAAACCTAAATGCAAACTTTGCTTTTAAAAAATACATTTGTTATATTTGAGGGTGCCATTATTTTCTTATCTTCTGATCTGAATTTAGTTAGCTACCCAGAGAAGGTAACAGGTTATTCCATTCACATGTTTTACTTGAGTTTTATTAGTTAGAACCCTGAAGATTTATTTTACTAGCAGGAATTAACTTAAACTGGCTTCATTTTATTACAAGCTTATATCTTTGTTTGGCATGTGAAAAATGTTCATATGGATTTAGGCTCCTTTCAAAGCTATGCTTTTAAGTGGCTCCACTGAATTAAACTGCAGTCCCATAATGCCAGCTCTCCAGAGCCATCCTCTCCCTCAGGTGTACAGAGATGCCGCTTTGCAAATGGAATACTTGTGCTCAGTTTAAGTTGGGAACAAATCCTGGCCAGTAGTTGATTGTCTAAATTGCAAGACTGTGATTTTCATCCATTAAAAACCTGCAGAAAGCTGTGCTTTGCCTAAAGTGAGGGGAAAGACAAAAGCAAAGCTGTGGAAATGGAATATTGTGGGCCATTAACAAATGGAAATGATGAATAACCTCTCAAAGATCATTCAGATGTAATTGCATTGAAAACTTGATTCAGTCTTTGAGCATAAAACCAACACTTTCTCAAATGGCAGAGGAATATTGTCATTTGTTTTCCAATTATAGATTAAAAGCAGAAGAAAATGTTAGTGCAGTAAAGCCTGCAGTACTCTAATAGATTGTTTCCCCCGTTTACTTAGCAACAAGGCTGCCCCTCAGAGTGGAGTAATCTATAAGAGCTGTCTTGGCAGGTTTTAAATAACATGCATTAAATCTATCTCACACGGGCTTTTAAAGATTCATAGACGTAGGTCACATGCAATATCTTACTGGGGAACTAGGAAAATCTTTCAGTAAAATACGCTGGTCTTAACAAGACATTGCAGTTAGTACTGAGGCGCTATAATTCTGCAGTGTTTCTCTCCATCCACCCAGCTACTTGGCTGGTTTTTCTTTGAGTGTGTTTTCCTCCTATATGCCCACTAATAATTGGTTTTAAATATTAACTTTTTGTAGCCTCATCTATGTGATGTTCTTCTGCATAACAAAAATTAGCCTAAAAATCTTAAACTTCCAGCACTTTCTGCCTTCAGTTCATGCTCACTAGATTTCAACCCTGATAGTAACCCTCTCATAGCAGTTCAGCCCTGAATCCTTTAAAATGACGTCTTTTCTAGAAATTATTACTCGTAAGCCTGAGTATGGAAGTGACCCTTAGAGCTCATCGAAAACAGCGCCCCCTTGTGCTTGCACTGCACAGAGTGGCAGGTACATCTCTGCCCCACGGAGAATTCAATCCAAATAGAGCAATTATTGTACTAACCTCTCCACGCAGCTTCTGTCCCTGGGACTCTTTTATCATCCATGTGTCTATCTCTGCTTCCCTGTCCAGGTCTTCAGCATGCTGCCAGGACTGCTGTGCCAGAGAGCAAACGCCTTCTGACGCTCCCGGTGTCCCTGTGTCCAATTCCCATGTTGTCTCTTGTGCTCTAGGCCTCTGTGGCTATCGCTTGGTTCTCTGTCTGCTCAGACAAGGCTTCTGATTCTTACATTTCTAGCTACTGTTGCCTTGAGACCCTTCTGTGTGCTGTAGCATGGGACCATTTGTGAGAAAGTACAAGGGTCGTGCTAATATGTCTCTCACTGCTGAGTTCGGGGAGAGTTGTCTTAGTCTGATGATCAGTCGCTGGGGGTGTTTGCAAAGAATCCAGGCTTGTGAGCCATTTGGCCAAGGCAGTCAGTTTGCAGTCGCGTGGCTTTCATGCTTTACCCTTACACATCATTCGGCAGATTCTGTTGATTCCATCTGAGGCACGTGGCATTGGCCACCATTGGAGGATAAGTGGCTAGATAAAAAAGAATCTGAACGCTTTCAATCTTCACAATCTAATTCCATGCCGTTTTTAGGCTACTACCGACTAGCATGCAGTATCCTTGGGGGGAGGCAGTTTAATTCACGTTGTAATGATCTTACTAGTGTTCACATAATGTCATTTACATCTGACTTTTCCAGGCTATGGTCTTCATTGCCATCGAGCCATCATTACCATCTGCAAGCTAATTGGGATTACAGACATGTATGCCAAGCTTTCTGGATCCAACAATTTACTTAACCTCACCCGAGCTCTCTTTAAGGGACTAGCACGCCAGGTAAATTTTACAATCCATGTTTGCAATCTTATTTTCGAACGCCAAAAGGTAGAATAAAATCAATGCTTTGTGATCTAACACAGTGAATTCTAGGTTCAGAAAGGAACAAAGTTCAAATGAATTCTGCAATTCCAGGCGAAAACAAAACAGAGCTGGAATTTCAATCTCTTCTTTCCGCCCCCTCATCAGTCATGTTCAGCTGTCCATCAGTAACTCTGAGGCATTCAAGCAGACGGTGCCTCCAGGGGAAATCTGAATTTGTGGGATTAATTTGCTTTTGTCAGTGACATTTAAAAAGCACAAACAGAGAAAGCCTTAATCCTACTTTTATTGGTGTTATTTCTCCAGTTGCATTTTGGGTTTTCCCTGTTGGTGTATGGAACGCAATCCTTGCTTCTCCTGAGAGTCTAGCTACAGGGCCTGAGAAGTAGTGAGGAGGAGGCTGTAATCCTGGCTGCTGAGGGCCAGTCCATAGTCATCAGACATTTTAAATGAAGTCTGAAAAAATACCTGAGTCTAACATTTCTCCTTTCATCAGCTGCTAGTCTAGCTAGAGACTTTCAGGAGCTTCCTGCGGCACTGCAATGGGCCGGGCTGACTGAGGAGCAAGAGCCCAAGTGGCTAGAAATAGGCTCCAGAGCTGGCAGGATGGAAAAGTGGCAAGAGGCTTGTGTGAAAGGCGAGAGAGGCCTGTTGGGTGCAGCGTCGCTCAGGAGACGTTCCTTGGTGCGCTGAAGGGGCAGCAATGGTGCTTGCTGCTCCAAGTGAATCCACAGTCCGCAGAATGAGGGGCAGTTACAGAAGTTACCGTCTTGAGACTTATGTGCAGGGAATGATGATAAAGCCACAAGGTTTCTGGCAAGCTGCCTTGTACCGTCAGGTGAATGGCAAGCGTACTCGGGCCACACGAAGCTTGCCACATGACCGCTAGCGTCCCATTACCTGCACGTCTGCAAGATCTACTTCCTGGCGGTTATTCATTTGATTGAATTCATCTTTAGTCAGTTCTTTGTAGGGACAGAACTATGCAGCCCTGTCGCCCAGAGAATGCCTCGTGCTTTTGGGGTGTTGCCATCACTGGTTCCTGTGAGTTGACTGTCCCACTGCCTTTCCAGAAAGCAGCAAATCAGTGGTCGTGGGACCAGGGCATCCCTGCCAAAAGCTCACAGCAGAATTCCTGCTGTTGGCGCAGGGCGCTGGGCTCCACGGATTGTTTCTTTAGAGTACACACACTGCCTGAAACCTGCCACTTGTTGCCACATGTGCTGCTGAAAGAGGCAAGTGGTGCTCGGCACCAGTGTGGCGGGGACGCAGCGAGGGTGCTCTGGAGGGCGGTCATGTAGAATTGAATCGGGGCAAGCTGAGCCTCCTGGTGGCAGCGTTTACAGACACCCTTTTAACCCCTCTCGCAGGAGACCCACCAGGAGCTGGCAGAGAAGAGGAGCCTCTACGTGGTCGAATTCCGGGAGGAATGTGGCCCCCTGCCCATCGTCGTTGCTGCTCCAAGTGGCGCCGTCAGGAAGGAACCGGAGCCTGTGGAAGAGGTTCCCGACATCAAGCTGGAGTGGAGCGAAGTGAGAGCTGCCCAGGGAATGAAGCGTTCTCCCTGGGCACATGTCCGAAGGACCGTGTGGTGAAGAGCAGGCCTGCCCGTGCCAGACAGTGCAGCAGCTCCAGCGGGCGATTGGCCAGGCGTGCACCTGCGCTACCTTGCATGCTCAGCAGCCTCGCTGGACATCCATGTTCAGCCAGCGGCCAGTCTGACCAGTGACGTGATTTCGGACACGCCAGTGCTCTGCTGCTCTCTCGCAGCTGCTTTGTAATCAGGAATCCCTAATTGTTCCCTTTACAGATACTTGGGAAACTATTAAAAACATGGATTAAATCAAAGCAGATCGCTCTGGTAATGTGCTGGGCTGCTGAGCCGCCTGTCTGTGCTTTCAGAGTGCAGTGCGCAGGGCGAGGAGAGATGCCAGCACCTCGGCTCCCTGCCCTTGCTGCGTGTAATCAAGGCCAGAGCAGGCGGGTGGGTTAGCTGTGGAATTCGAGGGGCAGAAGTGCTGGTGGGGAGGAGTGAGGCTGAGCAGAGCTGCTGGAGGTGAAGCAGGAGACTGACTTGGGGAGGGGATTGGCAGGAAGGTTTGCGCCGTGCATGAGGAAGGCGAGGGGGGAAGATATGGGGATGAGGGAGGGCAGCAGAGTGAGGTAAAGTGACTCAGCGTGAGGCGTTACAGTGTCTTGACTTTGCCAGCTGGTGACCTCTCGGTCAAAGTTCATGATAATTCACAGCCCCTTGACGTTGCCTGTGAAAGATTGCTGTCCGTGCCAAAGCAGTGCACTGGATTTGTGTGCGTGCATTGGGAGGGTGACAGAGAATACCTGACCTCGCATGGGGAGTGGAGAATTTGGATTTTCTTTGCTTTAGAATTGTAATAAATTGCTAAATGATTCCTGACACTTGCCTTTCGTGACCCACCAGAAACACTGCTCTAGATTGGAGTAATGGGGCAAAAAGATGAGCTGCCAGAGAAGTTATTTGACAGTCAGTAACACAATCAGGGAGCAAGTCAGTCCTTGAACCAGCGTGGGCAGCTGTGTTAACACTAGGGATGTTAGTGATTAATTTACTAGTCGAGTAGGCTATGGAATTTCCATCAACTATTTGACAGGCACTTCCGCGCTCATAGACTCATAGACTTTAAGGTCAGAAGGGACCATTATGATCATCTAGTCTGACCCCCTGCACAGTGCAGGCCACAGAATCTCAACCACCCCTCGAGGGGCTCTCGGCATTTCAAAGCGGAAGCACCGCATAGAGCCCCGGGTCAGCGAAGTCCCGTCCTGGCCCCAGGCTCAATGCTGCGCTTCCTCTTTGAAATGCACAAGAGCCCCCGTTTAGGTCAGCTGGGGAGCTGATCCTGGGCTCCATCTGGCATTTCAAAGCGGCAGCACCGCTTGGAGCCCGGGATCAGCTGAGGACTCCCCAGCTGACCCCAGGCTCAGTGCGGCACTGCCACTTTGAAATGCCTGGTGGAGCCTGGGATCCACTCCCCAGCTGACCTGGGGTTTTATGTGGCATTTAGAAGGGGTAGCACCACTGGGAGCCCACTCCCCAGCTGACCCCGGACTCCACGCAGCGCTGCTGCTTTGAAATGCCAGCGTTTCCAGGGGCAGCGCCACACAGAACCCGGGATCTGAGCGTCACTGCCCCTTTGAAACACTGCAGTGGTGATTCAAAGGGGAAGTGCTGCGTGGAGCCCGGAACACTGGGCTCCGCGCGACGCTGCTGCTCTGAAGTACCCTCCTCCTTCCCTCCCCCGCCTATCTGATAGAGGCAGCAAGGGGGGGGAGCGACTAGTCGACTATTCTGTCGACGACCTGATAAGCATTTGCTGATAAGCACACACGAGTCATTCACCGCATGGTAAAAAGCACAGATGCCTGAGGGCCCGCTCCTCCCAAGAGAGACGCTCCGAGATCACCAGCAGGAGCTAATGGTCCGCAGGTCCCAGGGCGTGTTCTGCACCCACGTGGAGAGACTCTCGCAAGCACTGTCTGTTGGCCCCATGTGCACTCGCTCCCAAGCAAGGGTATGAAGGGCAGAGCGGCCGATGCCGCCGCCATGTAACCTGAGTTGGAATCCTGAGTCCTCCCTTCAGCTCCATGGCGAGCCCCGTACGTCCAGTTGTGAAGAGCCTTGTCCTGGAGCCTACTGACAGTTTATATTCTGGTGAGCACAGGGCGTCCCCCCTTCTGCAGAGGCCCTGGCCAGGCCTGGGGCTGTGCGCCACATCCCAGGCTTCAAGAATTGCATCGCTTGCCCCCGCCCTGTCAGCAGCGAACATCAGCGCTGCCTGCCTGTGAGCGGGTGAGAGTCTCTCTCTGCAGGCTGGAGCTTTGTCCCTACCTGGTCCTCCAGCGTCTCCTTCGTTCCTCAGGCGATGCTTCTCCTGGGGAAGGCCACAAGACCCCTCTTCAGTCTGAGCCCCCCTCGGTGTGTCGGCCTCAGCTGGCGAGCAGCGCCCCTCCAAGAGGGTGCTCAGGAGCGGAGCGGCCGCTACCCAGCTCCACCAGAGCCCGCTGAGGTCAGGTGCCAGACCCTGAGGAACGGGCTCTGCTCAAAACCCCTGGACGGGAGAGGGGCAAAACCTGCCTGTTCCCTTGGTCGTGTCGGTGCTGGAGGGGAAGGCCCCACATCTGCTGGCTCTGCAGACACGTTGGGGCCACCTGGTTTGTTCAAGGGCCACACTGCCCCAGGACACCACAGTTCCAGCAGACGCCTGCCCGGATCTTCCGGACACTGGGACCTACAGAGACTTGCACAGCACCAGATCTGTCCCCCTGCTTCCCGGCTCAGCCTGCGGAGGGGTGTGACCGCACCAGAGCAGGCTACTAGCTCAGTGTCCCAGGAGCTCTCTGGCCGCCCCCCTCTGGCAGGAGAGCTCCAGCACTGACAGCACACTGCTGCGGCGGAGCCGTTCGCAGACTCGGATGAGTCTGGCTGCTCCCGTGTCTCCACAGAGAGAGCTGAGGGTCAGATTTCCCCGGGGAGTCCTTGGGGTTCCCCTCAATCAGCTGCCCCCCATTTCTGTGTGGGATAAGGAAGTTAACTAGTGGTTAGTTGACTAGTCGAGTAGTCGATGGAATTTCCATCGACTAGTCAATAGGCGCTACCTCATTCCTCCTTTGAAACGTACAAGGGCCCCTTGCTGACTGCAGGCTGCATGCGGGTGCCAGCTTTGAAATGTACCAGGGTGCCCAGCGGGGGCTCTTGCGCATTTCAAAGCAGATGCTCAGCATGGAGCCCGAGCTCATTGAGGGACTCAGAGTCCCCAGCTGACCCCAGGCTCCGTACAGCGCTGTCGCTTTGAAATGCCACGGGGAGCCCGGGTCAGCTGGGGACTCCTCAGCTGACCATGGGTTCCACAGAAGTGCTGTGGGGAGCCCGGGCTCCATGTGGTGCTGCCGCTTTGAGACGCCTGATAGAGGCGGGGAGGAGACGTTGACTTGTCCTTGACAGCCGTAGTGTGGGATCCCCGTGGCGGACGTCCGGCTCCTCCTCAGAAATTGTTCCACTTCTCTCCTCAGCAGCCAGATTGGGTCCCTTCCTCAGCCTGGGAGAGGCAGTCGCTCCTTTCTCTGCAGCCCCCACCCAGAACTGTGCAGCAGACAGCGCTGCAGGCACTTCGTGGAGACTGGAGAGTGGGAATCTACTGCCCTGTGCGGAGCAGAATCCTCCCACGAACTGAAAGCTCCGTTCTGGGGTTCACCCTTGAAATCGAGCAGCATTGGAAACAAACTTGGTCCTGCCTTGAGGGCGGGGGGCTGGACTCGATGACTCTCGAGGTCCCTTCCAGTCCTATGATTCTATGAAACCGTTGCAATGTTGCACTGGGCGAATGGCGGAATAACCGGTTTGGCTTTCTGAACGGGTTTGTTGGGGTTTTTAACTGAAGATGTTTATCAAATTCGCTAATAGTTTGGGCTGACCCAGAACTGGCTGTTTTACTGAACAAGCTGTTTGTCCAGAAATGTTTGCCTTGCGCACTCCCCTTGGTTGCTCAAGGGGCTGCATCACTGGAGCAAACCACGCAGCCGGGCCCTACCCTGTGGCTGTGAAAGACCCAGGCGCTTGTGAGGCCTTTGACCCTGCCTGAGAGCTGATCTCTTGCTCTGTCAGATCTCCCTTTGCACCAGGCTTGTGGCTGATTTATGAACCTCGTGAACAAGCCGTGAGCCAGTTGCTATTCCTAGATAAAGCTCACTGTAAATGGGATTCATCCATAACCCAAAACATGCCGGAGCGCTGGATCTAATTTTCTGAGCAATCTTTTTGCCGTTCAGGAGAAGATTGTGGAGGGCTTAATTCAACCTTTCTTCCCTACAGGCATTTCTAATGGAGAGCTAGCTTTTCAATAGACGGGATTGTGGGTACCACATTTGCATACCTGTGTGGAGCAGTGAGGCTAAGATTACGATTAAAAAAGCTGTTTTCTAATTTTCTGGAGACGACCAGCATGAACTTAGTGGTTTCTATAGCTGCAGCCTGTCAGCTGACGTATTAAAGCTGTGAGATCTGATATGAAAACAATTTGTTGCTTTTAAGTGTATTGGAACCAAAAACAATTTAATTCAGCCAGATAAGAGAAAAGGAAAGGGGAGCATGTGAGAAGCTCGGGTTTCGTCCCCAGTCAGATAGTATCAAATCACAGTGGCTTTCCAACATGCCGACCACCAGAAAATTGTCCTGCCGTCGCTACTGAAAGGCATGGCCCTGCCATTTAAATACAGCAAGCGTTTAACATTAAATTCAGACAAGACACTGTAGCAATGGAGACGGCCTGACGTTTGCATTGTTGCTGTCTTTGTGGTACTTCAACAAAATCTGCTGTTTGCTGGTTTGGGGTTATAGCTCCTCCTGCTGATAACCCCCTACAAGAACTCGGGGGCTCACCGCGCTGGTCAGAATCCATGCTGACTGGAACAGGCCCCAAGCCGCTGTGTTCCAAGTGGTGAATTCAGGCAAAAGGCCCTGTGAGTTTCCCTGACAAATTGCTGCTGCTGCTGCTTGTGTTTCAGTACATGTCTGGGGCCTCCCCTCGGGCTGGGCGTGGGCAGCCTTGTGGCTGTGCTGATCCGGGACATGAGACAAGCAGGGAGGCAAGACCATTTATTACACTGTCAAGAGTTGTACAATGGGACCTGAGATTCAACGGGCCTCGTGCTCACTGCACTGTGATCTCTGTATCTGTCCTCACGGACACCCCCTCTGCCCCCGGCACTCCCTGGGTGCAGCAGAATGCCCAGCTGACCAAAGAAAAAGCCTACGGACTGATTTAATGACAGTCAGCTGGCCATGAGTGCCAGCGGGACACCGGTGAC
Organism: Pelodiscus sinensis; assembly: GCF_052426305.1. Classification (NCBI taxonomy): domain Eukaryota; kingdom Metazoa; phylum Chordata; order Testudines; family Trionychidae; genus Pelodiscus; species Pelodiscus sinensis. The sequence continues at coordinate 201,985,591 of NC_143054.1, read as the reverse complement.
CCTGGGCTGTAGCACTGTGGAATATTGACTAGAAATAGCAAGTCAGTTTCACCTCTGCGTCTGGCACTTGTGCTGGGAGCCTGTGTCCAGCGCTGGTGCCTGCAGCTCTCCAGGAGGCTGCTGTAAAATGGGAGACAATTCAGAGAAGAGCCCGGAAAAGGATCCGAGTTTGGAAAACCTGCCTGACGGTGACAGATATGTGGAGCTCCAGCTGACTCAGTCCCACAGAGAGATGGTTGAGGGGGGAGTTCAGTCTGGAAGTGCCCTGCCGGGGGGGGGACAAGTGTTTGATAATAGGCTCCGCAGCCCAGAAGAGCAGGGTCTGGCACAAGCCAGTGGTTGGACGTGGCAGCGCGACACGTTAACTAGAAACAAGGGCCACGTTTTAAGCAGGCGGATAATTAACCATTGGCGTGGCCACTGGAGTGGTTGTGGTGGCTTCTCCATCGCTGGTGGCAAACCAAGATCGGCTGATTCTCTACCCGCTTTGCTCTGGGAATTCTTTTGGGACAGCTCCCGGGTCTGTGCTCTCCAGGAGTCGCGACTAACTGGCCACTGGCCACGGGAGCGTAATCCATGATTAGCAGCCAGTCACACGGAGGTGCCAGAGAGCAGGGAGAGCTGTGCACCCAGGGACCCCTCCAGGCTTGCTCCAAACCAAAGAGCCGTTGGGATTTTTGTAAAGCAGAGTCCGGGTACCTTTAAACGGTGGCTTGGGGAGTTCCCTGATAAATAAGGGTGTGAGGGGCTCCTAGCAGCTGTGTCCTCTCTGGAACTACAGGTGGGAGCCCAGGGAAGAAGAGGCCAGTGCACCTGGGACTGAACTGGGCAAAATCACAACGCTCTGCTGCCTGCGGCCAGAGGGGCGAGTCGTCCTCACTGCTGTGCTGCGGTCTAGGCAAGTGCTCGTTAGGCGTAGACGATGCTCATTATGTGGGAGGTTCTTCAAAACATGATTACAGGGCTCCCGCGTAGGGAGCAAGTCAGCCCGGTGGGGTAGAGCGGGCTGACTTAGGCAGAGCGGGCTCTGGACGCCTAGAGCAGCGGTGGGTTCTGCGCACGGGCTCAGCAGTGCCACGGCAGAGATCGGTAGCTTTGCGACGCCTGCAGTGAGCCTCGGGGAGCCAGCTGTCACTGCGATGGACGGCAGCCGCCTGCCACGAGCATCGGCCCCGCGCCTCGGAGATGGACGGGCTGTGGCTGGTTAGCTGGAGTTTTAGGCCTTCGCGTGAGTCTAGAAGCGGCTGCTTTGTCAGCTGCATCAGGAGCTGCTCCGTGCCCTCCACGGGCTGCGGCGGAGCCCACACCTGGTTCTGCCAGCAGGGGGCGCTGTTCTCCAGCTGTTTGGGATTGTGAGCTGGGCCAGGAGGCCATCAGCTCAGGGATCCCTCTGCCAAAGGGCTTTGGGACCCGAGTCCTGGGCAGCTCCAGATATCTGCTGCACGGCCAGCTGTGCTGAGCTGCCGAGAGCCTGGGTCAGCGCCAGGCCCATGGTCCTTCCGCCTGCAGGCGACAGGAAGGGGCGGAGTGGGGAGAGGGTGGCTCGTGGCTAAAGCACTGGGCCCAGACAAGGGAGAGCTGGGTCGGTCCTGGCCACAGACTTTGTGTGGCCCTGGCCTTGGCCATGTCACTGCCCAGTGCCTCAGTTCCCCACCCATAAGCTGTGGGTGAAGTTATCCTTCTCCCCACCCCGACCCCGGTAATATGGAGTGTAAACACCTCCTGGCGCCACCATCTCTTGCTCTCACTGCAAAGAGCACAGCACCACCGGGCCTCATGCTTAGCTGACTGGTAGCCAGATCTGGCGAGGTGTCCATCCGTCTGGAAAGGCCACGACATCCGTGTTAGCGCAGCTCAGTGTGTGCGTAGTGCGGCAGCACGGCAAGCAGCTGCAAACCCAGGGCTTGTCCCCGAAAGGCGGAAAACTGGTCCGAAGGATGAAGCTGGTGCATTATTAGTATTTGAGGCCTACTGTGGTTTCCTCTCTCTGTTCTGCTCTTGGGATGGAAGAATCCAAAACACTGCTACAGGCTGGGGACCGACTGGCTAAGCAGCAGTCTGGCAGAAAAGGACCTGGGGCTTGCAGTGGATAAGCTGGATATGAGTCAGCAAGGCACCCTTGTAGCCTGCAGAAGCGAAGAGTGAGGGGGGATTTGAGAGCAGCCTTCAACTTCCTGAAGGGAGGTTCCAAAGAGGATGGAGAGAGGCTGTTCTCAGTGGGGGCAGATGGCAAAACAAGGAGCAATGGGCTCAAGTTGCAGTGGGGGAGGCCTAGATTGGATATTAGGAAAAACGCTTTCCCTAGGCGGGTGGGGAAGTGCTGGGCTGGGCTCCCTAGGGAGGCGGTGGAATCTCCATCCTTGGAGGTGTTTCAGTCTCGGCTTGACCAAGCCCTGGCAGGGCTGATTGAGTCGGGTTGGTCCTGCTTTGGGCAGGGGGCTGGACTCGACTCCTGGGGTCTCTGCCCTCCCTGGGCTTCTGTGATTCTCTAACAGACACTAGTGAGTGGGCAGCCAAAGAGCCTTTGCAAAGGTCTCTGACCCCCCCCCCCCCAACCACCCCCTCTTCTGTGCTGCCTGAAATCTGGGGCCGAGAGTGGTTCTAGTCCCGACCCACGAGCACAGGAGAGTCAAGCGCGCTGTCTGGTTCCACCTGCTGGAAGGGGGGCTAGGGCCGAAAACCAGTCAGCGGTGGGCAGGGAATTCGCCCGTGTGGACGGCCATGAGCGCCGATGGCACTAAAAGGCTGGAGATGGTTTCAGCCTTTCCCTGGGGCGCTGGCTCTTGTGCCACCTCAGCCCGGGGCTCAGGATGATCATTAAAACAAACCCCCGAGGGGCGTCTCCCCTTGCGGCCCCTGCAGCCCAGGGGCTTGGAATCAGCCATTGGTGCCACTGGTGTTGGCTAGGGAAAGAGCAGATGGATCAGGCGGCAGGGGCTGCAGCGTGGGGTTCCCGGGGGACGTGCCGTTCACTCCCAGCTGGGACCATGGGTTTGTGGTGAAAGTAACGAGCCACTGGCCCTGCCGTGCTGTTCGGTCCCTGTTTGCACTGGCGGCGCTCAGAGCTTTGGTGAGGGGACAGGACGGCGGCAAAGGCTGGCATCGCAAGCAGCAGGGTGGGCTTGGCCTCACGTGAACAGTGAAGAAGCTCTCGGCAGTCAGCAGGAATTGGGCGCGAGCCCGCCCTAGGAGTCCCACCCTGGAAGGCCAGCGTTGTCCCATGCACCCCAGCTCCTGCCTCCTCTCTGCGCCCACAGAGAGACACCTGGGGCCTGCAGGCAGAGGTGACCTGACCTCCCAGGCACTGTGGTAGCGGGCGTTTGGCAGCAGCAGTGGGGGGGTCAGCACCCACATCCCAGCCAGAGCAGACCTGGGAGCCCGGCACCTGCCAATCTGGCCGTGAGCGCCCTGCGGTGGCTCCACGAAGCGCCGTCAGGCACACAATGCACTTGGGGCGCCTGGGTAGGCCCCCGGGCCTCTCTCTGGGCATCCCAGGGGCTCTGCACGGCACGCTGGTGGGGGATGGTCTGGCACAGCCTGCGCTCTGCACTGCTGGGCACTGGGCTGCACCTGGCCCCAGGGAGCCTGTCTGCCCTGCCAGCTCCTGTGTTCGGCCTCAGGCTGGGACTGAGCTCGCCAGCTGCCTCGGCTAGCGGCATGGGCCGGCGGGCGGGTCCGGGTCCCTGCTGCGGCACGTGGTTTCCATCGCTAACCGCTCAGCCATGTCTCACCCGTTGGCCGGAGCGCGGGGAGCCCAGCAGCGCTGCGAGGCGGCCCTGAGGGGTTCCAGCACGGGAGGAGCGGGCAGGGCCTGGGGGAAAGCCGGAGGCTTGGGAGCCAGGGGCAGAGGCCGTGCTAAGCGCAGGCTGCGCAAGGGCCTTGGGCAGCCAGTGGCACCTCAAACCTCACCGCTTAGAACAGGGCCCTGGACTGGCACCCGGAGCCGGGCCCAGATTCCCCGCCCCAGCCCTCAGGAAGGGGCCTGCAATTCCCGCGGGGCTGAACACAGAGCCTCAAGGGTGGGCCAAGGAGGAACCGAGGAGGGGGCAGAAGGTCTTTGGCGGGGGGACTACAGGAAGCGGGAAAGGGCCACCGGGCTCTGGGGGAGCAGGGTGGGGTCCCTGGCCTGGGCAGGGCAGCTGGAGCTGGGAGAAATGGCTCCCCTGGAAGGAGACGACCGTGGGGCGCGGGGGGGGCGGCAGGCGTGGAAAGAGCCCGGGCGGTGCCTGGTCCCAGTGACGGGGATGACACCGACCCGGGTCACGCAGGGCAGGGCCAGGCCCGATTTCCCTGCCTGGGCGGGTGCGTTCGCACCTAGGCCAGTGGGGACGCAGGAAGGGCTCGAGCCAGGCTCAGTGGGGGAGGGGTGACAGCCCCCCCCCCCCCGTCACTGGGCCCAGCAATCCTGCAGCGCGGGGGGGGGGGACCTTCATCCCACGGGCAGAGTCCGAGCAGCGGGGGGAGGATTTCGCGGCCGGGGGCTTTGGAGCCCGGAGTCCGCGGCCCCAGGCGCACGAGCCCGGCTGCAGGACGCTCGGTCCCGGAGCGGGGCCCTGGGGCAGCGAGCGGGGGAGTCGCGGCCCGTTCCGCCCCCCCCGCCCCCGCCCCGGGAGAGCAACGCGCCGCGCGGGGGGGTCCCTGCACCTCGCCCCCCCCAGAACGGGCCAGCGCATCCCGCGGCGCCGGCAGCCCGACCCCCCTCCCGCGCCTGCCAGGGGAGGGCGACTCCGGATTGAGTCCGCGGGGGGGTCGGGCCCGGAGGTGGCTGCATGGACCCAGGGCGCAGTGACACGGAACATACCGGGGGGGGGGGGACTCCCTGGCTGTGCGCTGCGGGGGGAAGCGTCCCCTGGCTGTGCGCTATGGGGTCCGGGCGGGGCTGTGGGGGGAGCGCCCCTGGCTGTGCGCTGTGGGGTCCGGGCAGGCCTGTGGGGGGAGCGCCCCTGGCTGTGCGCTGTGGGGTCCGGGTAGGGCTGTGGGGTCCGGGCGGGGCTGTGGGGGGAGCGCCCCTGGCTGTGCGCTGTGGGATCCGGGTGGGGCTGTGGGGTCCGGGCGGGGCTGTGGGGGGAGCGCCCCCTGGCTGTGCGCTGTGGGGTCCGGGCGGGGCTGTGGGGGGAGCGCCCCTGGCTGTGCGCTGTGGGGTCCGGGTAGGGCTGTGGGGTCCGGGCGGGCCTGTGGGGGGAGCGCCCCTGGCTGTGCGCTGTGGGGTCCGGGCGGGGCTGTGGGGGGAGCGCCTCTGGCTGTGCGCTGTGGGGTCCGGGCGGGGCTGTGGGGGGAGCGCCCCTGGCTGTGCGCTGTGGGGTCCGGGCGGGGCTGTGGGGGGAGCGCCCCTGGCTGTGCGCTGTGGGGTCCGGGCGGGGCTGTGGGGGGAGCGCCTCTGGCTGTGCGCTGTGGGGTCCGGGCGGGGCTGTGGGGGGAGCGCCCCCTGGCTGTGCGCTGTGGGGTCCGGGCGGGGCTGTGGGGGGAGCGCCCCTGGCTGTGCGCTGTGGGGTCCGGGCGGGGCTGTGGGGGGAGCGCCCCTGGCTGTGCGCTGTGGGGTTCGGGTAGGGCTGTGGGGTCCGGGCGGGGCTGTGGGGGGAGCGCCCCTGGCTGTGCGCTGTGGGGTCCGGGCGGGGCTGTGGGGGGGGCGCCCCCTGGCTGTGCGCTGCGGGGCTGTGGGGGGAAGCGTCCCCTGGCTGTGCGCTGTGGGGTCCGGGCAGGGCTGTGGGGGGAGCGCCCCTGGCTGTGCGCTGTGGGGTCCGGGCAGGGCTGTGGGGTCCGGGCGGGGCTGTGGGGGGAGCGCCCCCTGGCTGTGCGCTGTGGGATCCGGGTGGGGCTGTGGGGTCCGGGCGGGGCTGTGGGGGGAGCGCCCCCTGGCTGTGCGCTGTGGGGTCCGGGCGGGGCTGTGGGGGGAGCGCCCCTGGCTGTGCGCTGTGGGGTCCGGGCGGGGCTGTGGGGGGAGCGCCCCCTGGCTGTGCGCTGTGGGGTCCGGGCGGGGCTGTGGGGGGAGCGCCCCCTGGCTGTGCGCTGTGGGATCCGGGTGGGGCTGTGGGGTCCGGGCGGGGCTGTGGGGGGAGCGCCCCCTGGCTGTGCGCTGTGGGGTCCGGGCGGGGCTGTGGGGTCCGGGCGGGGCTGTGGGGGGAGCGCCCCTGGCTGTGCGCTGTGGGGTCCGGGCAGGGCTGTGGGGGGAGCGCCCCTGGCTGTGCGCTGTGGGGTCCGGGCGGGGTTGTGGGGTCTGGGCAGGGCTGTGGGGTCCGGGCGGGGCTGCTCCTTTTCTCTGGTCCCTCTGCGGGACACGCCGAGCCGCAGGCACCTTACAGGGCCCCCGCCTGTTCCTGGGGCGTGTGGGGGGCAGGGTTCACAGGCACCTTTCCAGCTCTAGCCCTGGCGCTAGGCCCCCTGTGCTCTGGCAGTGACTCCCCAGACAGCCCCACCGGGCCCTGCCCCACACTCTGCCCCAGGCCCCTTGCGGCTAGCTGGCTGGGCCACCCCCTGGGGTCTGTGGGGGCGGGTGGAGGGGGCTCTGGGTGGGGCAGGGCTCTGGCAGAAGGGAGCCAGTGGCCGAGCTGCAGCAAAGGGAGACTCGGTATCTGGGTGGGGCTGGCTGAGCCTGTCGGGCCAGTCTGCATGCCTGGCGCAGGCTGGGCTGTTCCTTCCAGGCCCTGGGACCTCTGCCCCTAAGAGCCAGCCTCCAGCCCGCCTGCCTGCCTCACTGACGGGCCGTCTCGGGGCGGGGAGCAAAACCCTCGCGGAAAGCCCCAGGGCACACGCCCTGCCTGCCTGCCCGTGGCTCCCGGAGCGCCGGGCGCTGTCCGAAACCCGGAGCCCAGGCGCGGCTGAGCTGTGGGACGCAGCCGAGGGAGGAAATCGAGCGGCTCTGGAGACAGCTGTTCCCAGACTCCTCCCCTCCGAGGCCCTGGGCAAAACCGTCCCCAGGGCTTTGTGCTTTCCAGCAGGTGGGTGGGATTCGAGGGCCTGGGGTTCGGAAGGCAAGAGCTGCCGGATTGGGTCAGAACAAGGCCCCTGGGTCCAGGCCCCTGTCTCCAGCAGAGCTCAGGGCCTGCTGCTCCAGGGAAGGAGCCAGAACTCCCCAGCAGGCAGGTCCTTTTGGCACCGGAACTGGCCCCGTGGGCTCTGCACCTGACGGGTGGTGGCTGCGGGGAGGAGGGGAGCAAGAGCTGCTGGGGGTGGGCACAGGCGGCTTGCAGAGGCGATGGAGAGAGGGAGGCTGGGTGCGTGGGAACAGAGGCCAAGCTGGCTGCAGGCCAAGCTGTGAGGGTCAGAAGAGTGGCTCTGGTGAGGACAGAGGCTGCCCCTGCTGGAGGTCTGGGTGGCTCAGCCCATTAGGCAAGGGACAAGATAGTTAAAGGACAGGCCCAAGGCCATGTGATGAGTGTGTGTCAGAGGAGGGAGCAGAATTCCCAGTAGCTGGTTCTCACAGCTCAGCTGAGCTCACCAGACCACTCTGCCAGTGTGGGCCAGCTGCGAGGGATGTTCTCCTCATCTAGTCCGTTAGTGTGAGCGCTTTTCACAGAGACGGTGCAGCCAGCGCGCCAGCCATGTGCACGCAGACCAACTTCCAGTGCTGCCTAGGCTTGCCCCTGCTGCTACCGCTGCTGCTCCTCCACGTTTCCTGCAGGTTTCCACGCAGACCTCGGCTAGGAGGAGAACAGCAGGCCCCGTGGGACCATTCCCTCCATGCCGGATCTCACGCACCCGCTGTTTGTTTTCACTCAGTCCCAGGTCAGCGCTGGCCTGCTCTATGTGTTTTATGGGCTGTTTCCTCCTACCGGGGTGGGGTGTCCCCAGCCAGGGAGGGGCTGAGCTCCGACTGGTGCACTAGAAAGTTATGTGGCTACCACACATACGCAAAGCCCCGCAGGAGCATTTGTGTGTCAGAGGTAAGGCCGGGGGTGTTGCCCAGAACTCTCGGCCCTTCTAGGCAGCCGTGTCGCTGTGCGGGGCAAGGCTGGGCCCTGGGGGAGCAGGGGCAGGGCTGGGCCCCTGGGGAGCAGGGGCAGGGCTGGGCCCCGGGGGAGCAGGGGCGGGGCTGGGCCCCGGGGGAGCAGGAGCGGGGCTGGGCCCCGGGGGAGCAGGGGCGGGGCTGGGCCCCGGGGGAGCAGGAGCGGGCCTGGGCCCCGGGGGAGCAGGGGCGGGCCTGGGCCCTGGGGGAGCAGGGGCGGGGCTGGGCCCTGGGGGAGCAGGAGCGGGGCTGGGCCCCGGGGGAGCAGGGGCGGGGCCGGGCCCCAGGGGAGCAGGGGCAGGGCTGGGCCCCGGGGGAGCAGGGGCAGGGCTGGGCCCCGGGGGAGCAGGGGCGGGGCTGGGCCCTGGGGGAGCAGGGGCAGGGCTGGGCCCTGGGGGAGCAGGGGCAGGGCTGGGCCCCGGGGGAGCAGGAGCGGGGCACAATGAGGAAGCTCTAGCCAGTGTCCCAGAGGCCATTGAGCTGGGCAGCCGTGTGACAGTCGCCGTGTTTTCTGCCTTGTGCATTTCTGGGCTCTTGTGGTCCAGACACTGGCCTCGTGTCCCAGTGCTCAGTGTGGAGCCCTCCCCTTTTGTGTTGTATCTCTGGGCCGACACAACCGGCTGCGAGCCGCTGCCCTGCCCTTGCTCTGGCGCGGCCGGGGGCCTGGAATGCCGGACTCGGGGCCGTGGTCAGCGAGGCGCCGGCTCTCAGCTCGTCCCTTCGCTCACCGCGGGCTGAGCGTGGCTGCTGCCCCCAGGGACAGGTCCGACAGCAGCAAGCAGCTTCGGAGCTAGACAGGCTGACATGGGCCCCAGCTGGGCACCGCACAGGCCCCCCACGACAGGGCCTGCAGGCCTGGGTTAGGGGGCACTTGAAACCCGCTGCCGGCAGTGTTAGCGGGAGGGCCCTGGGCTCTGCTCGAGGAGAGTCTGTTGCTTTCAGACCACCGCGGGAGTTGTGCACCGAGGCCAGGAGAGGGCAGGCGGGCTGTGCAGCCGGGAGAGGGCAGGCGGGCTGTGCAGCCGGGGGAGGGCAGGCGGGCTGTGCAGCCGGGGGAGGGCAGGCGGGCTGTGCAGCCGGGAGAGGGCAGGCGGGCTGTGCAGCCGGGGGAGGGCCGGTGGGCTGTGCAGCCGGGGGAAGGCAGGCGGGCTGTGCAGCCGGGGGAGGGCCGGCGGGCTGTGCAGCCGGGGGAGGGCCGGCGGGCTGTGCAGCCGGGGGAGGGCGGGCGGGCTGTGCAGCCGGGGGAGGACAGGCGGGCTGTGCAGCCGGGGGAGGGCAGGCGGGCTGTGCAGCCGGGGGAGGGCAGGCGGGCTGTGCAGCCGGGGGAGGGCGGGCGGGCTGTGCAGCCGGGGGAGGGCGGGCGGGCTGTGTAGCCGGGGGAGGGCAGGCGGGCTGTGCAGCCGGGGGAGGGGCTGTGCAGCCGGGGGAGGGCAGGCGGGCTGTGCAGCCGGGGGAGGGCAGGCGGGCTGTGCAGCCGGGGGAGGGCGGGCGGGCTGTGCAGCCGGGGGAGGGGCTGTGCAGCCGGGGGAGGGCAGGCGGGCTGTGCAGCCGGGGGAATGCAACTTCCCTGCCGCCTGGGCCCCAGCCCACTAAGGGAAACCGGCTCCTTCTGCCCTCCCAGCGACGGGCGCAATAGCTGGAGCTGCGCTTCCCTGCCGGCCCATTGCATTGGGTTGCGCAACTCGAGCTGTTGCTCCCGTCGCGGGAAGGGCGGAAGGAGCCGGTTTCCCTTCAGTGGGCTGGGGCCCAGGTGGCAGGGACGTTGCATTCCTCAGGTTAAATGCTGAGTCCTGTCTTAAGACGGTTTCAACAAAAATCCCGGACACACGTGACATGACATCACAATCGACATCACGGCTCATTGAGAAAATCCCGGACACACGTGACATGACATCACAATCGACATCACGGCTCATTGAGAAAATCCCGGACACACGTGACATGACATCACAATCGACATCACGGCTCATTGAGAAAATCCCGGACACACGTGACATGACATCACAATCGATATCACGGCTCATTGAGAAAATCCCGGACACACGTGACATGACATCACAATCGACATCACGGCTCATTGAGAAAATACCAGAGAGTTCTATGGTCTCAATGTGTTTCCCGAACAGAAAGCTCGAACACTGGTCTGTCCGGTTCAAAACCAGACCCCTGGCAACCCCACTGTTTCCACTCGCCCGTCCCACTCCCAGGCAGTCACCAGTGGAGTTTCGCACCCTTGGGGCCCAAGGGACTCACTAGAAGGCTGCATCAGCTGCCGGGGTCTTTGGGTGCAGTGTCTGGTTTTCCGGAAGCCCCGCGCAGGTTTTGCCTGGGAAGAAGGTGACCAAACACATTTTTCACATGGCAAACCCACTGAAGTCTAGGTGCTGTTCAGGGGATCTAAGCAGCAGCAGCTCGTTTGCATGTCGGTGGGGCCGGCCCGTGTGCGTCGAACACTGGCCTGGGGCCGTGGGAAAGGACCCCGGAGATCTGGGCCCATCTGGGTGTAGAAAACTGTTCATGTTGATGCCGAAAAGGGGTCGTTTTCATCGGCGTGACTCAGCTGTGCAGGTGGGGGTTAAATTCTGAGTCCTGTCTTAAGGCCCTGGCGAGGGATGGGCAGAGTTTTCTGGTTAATGGTTGTAACGTGCACCACTCTGCACGTCACCTCTGTCCACGCCTCGCTGCCATGCCGCGAACGGGCAGAGCTTTCTGTCCCTTTGGAATAGCGCTGTGCAAATAAGTGAGCATCACACAAATGGTTTGCAAAGGCATGATGGCCCTAGCATTGGGGGCGGGGGGGGGGGTCTAAAACAGCCCCAAATCTGAGCCACTGTTCAGCTTTGAAAGCTGCAGTTTTTCCCTGTGGTGGCTGGTCCTTAAATGAAGGACACCAAAAGGAACATTTTCTTTATTTGAAAAAATCCTTTTTTCCCCAAGCCTGGCCTGGGAATAGCAGCTCCTCTGAAGGGCAGCGTATAATATTCAGCCCGGCCCCTTGTGCTACGTCTACACTAGCGTGATCTTGCGCAAAAACTCTATAGTGCGAGAGTTCTTGTGGTAAAGTAGCTGCGCACGAGAGCGTCTACACTGGTATGTGCTTTTGCGCACGAGCACCCATGGCAGTGTAGATGCTCTCTTGCACAAGAAACCTCTGCTGGCCATTTTAACCATCGGGCTTTCTTGTGCAAGAAATTCATGTTGCCTGTCTACACTGGCCTCTTGCGCAAGAACAGCTGCACAAAAGGGCTTATTCCTGAGCGGGAGCATCAGAGTTCTGGCGCAAGAAGCCCTGATTTCATACATGAGAACGTCAGTTTACTTGCACAAGAACACACGGCCAGTGTAGACAGGCAGCAAGTTTTTGCGCAAAAGCAGCCACTTTTGCGCAAGATCATGCCAGTGTAGACACAGCCTGGGGGTTTCACTCTGCCACGGCCACGGCGGGGCCTCCAGCCCGTTAGTGTATTTCCGGGGTGCCCACAAGAGGGGGCTTCAGAGAATGTGACAAAAAAAGCCCCTGGGTTTTGCAGCGCCCCCTGCTGGAGTCAGTCAGGTGGGGTGACTATGCTGCACGCACAGCTGGCGGGCAGAGGGCAGGCTCGTGTGCCTGGTGGGAAGCACAGGGGTGACACTTTACGGGCTAGCGGAAAACATTGCCCACCCGGCGCCTGCTCACAGCTGTGAAATGCCGCCGGCCACGTGCTCGCTGCAGCGCGCCCCCTCCGCCCTGGGGCGCTAACACGCCTGCCCAGGCATTCCAACCAGGACCATGGCAGGCGCACCACCTCCAGGGCCTACCACCCCACCAGCCCCTCCCGCACGCCCAGCCCTGTGCCTGCCAGAGGGGCAAATACCATCGGCCCCCTGTGCGTGGGCGCGAGGGGCTCTGGGTGCTTCCAGCACTGCGCCCCGGCAATGCCGTGTGTGCCCCGTCGCATGGCAGCCCTCCCGTCTCCCTTCTTGGCGCCCAGGGCCCGTTGTGCCAGGCACCCAGAGGGCCCTGTTGCAGCCCAATGCGAAGCACGCCATGCGTCCCCTCACTAGTCTGCGGCAGGGCTGGGATTCCAGGGCGTTCACTGCCCCTCCCACCAGGGACGCTGGGTCAGCATCTCGCAGGCCTGCCCCGCGCCAGCCTCGCGCCGAGCCGGCCGTGAAAAACCTGCGTGCCGCGCAGACCCCCACAGCGTGCCGCAACCCCCTCTCCTGCACCCCGCCTGTGGCACGGCAGGGGGGCGCTGAACCGTGCAACCCCCGTGTGGGCTGAGAGCCGGCCTGCTGGGCTTCGGGAGCAGCTCCATTCGGAAAGACGGAAGCCAGCGCCCCGGTGAGCTGCTGGCGTGCTCACCCGGCGCAGTGTTTGCTCGCTGGCGTGGCAGGGACACAGCAAATACAGCTGCAACGAGGGGAAGAACCGCGCCGGGAAAGGGCCTGGCTGCCTGCCAGACAGGCCTTGTGGCCGCGCCCACGGCAGCCTCTGAGGAACGGCGCGAACGCTCGCCAGGTGCCACGCCGCAGCCCATCTGTGGTGTGGCGCGTCCTGGGACCACCCGCGGTGCGGCTGAGCGTGTGCTTAGTGCCGCACCAAACCCTGGTTCACGTCCAGGTCCCAGGGCTAATCCATCATCCGCCCCGGCCCATCGCTCTTGTGCCTGACAACGCCGGGGGGGCCGTTGCGTAGCAACGCGACTAGCGGGTTCAGGTGTCTCACGGAAGCCGCCTGCCAAAGGCCCGACGCTCAGGAACCCACCGGAAAGCAGGCCGCTCCCAGGCGCTGCACGCGCACCCAGCGCCTCCGCGCTGAAACGCCTGGGCCCGGACAGCAGCCACCGAAGGGATGGCTCGTTAAGACCACGTCACCCTCAGTTCCCAGCCAACAAGCACGCACGAGCCACTGCTGGCAATCTCCGTGCCCGCTCACTAGCCTCCCCAGGCGGACGGGTCTGTGCCCACAGGGACCCTTCTGGGACGTGCTGCCCAGGGGACCTTTGGAGATCCCGCGTGTGCTGTATTCCCCAGACAGGGCTGGCTTCTCAGAGGTGCTCAGCCCCAGGTGAGATCATTTCATTAGTAACATAGGATGGGGCCTGGCGGGACTTGACAGACACATACACTTCATCAACACACAGCCAACCTGTGGAACTCCTTGCTAGAGGATGTTTCAAAGACCAGGACTTTAAGGCTATGTCTACACTGGTGGGTTCTTGAAGAAGAACATCTTGCGCAAGGGTGCTTGTGCAAGAACTCTTGCATAAAACCACGTCCACACTGCCATGTGCTTTTGCACAAGAGCATCCATGGCAGTGTGGACACCTTCTTGCACAAGAAAGCTCTGGTGGCCATTTTAGCCATAGGGGTTTCTTGAGCAAGAATCCCCCACTGCGCGTCCACACTGCCCTCTTGGGCAAGAGAGCCTACACTTGTTAGAAAAGAGCGTGGCTTGCGCAAGAAGCCCTCTCTTCCCACGCTTTCCTGTACATCTTCTTGCGCAAGAGCGGGCAGGCCGTGTGGCCGCTCTGCACGCGGGCAGTGTGCACGTAGCCGAACAGGCTTCACAAAGAGCTAGATAGATTCATGGAGGTTGGGGCCGCCGATGGCTAGTCACCAGGCTGGGTAGGGATGGGCCCTGCCCTCTGTCAGCGGCTGGAAATGGATCGCTGGATTCCCTGTCGTGTCCCCTCCCTCTGGGCCCCTGGCACTGGCCACTGTGGGCCGACAGGACCCTCAGTCTGACCCAGCCGGCCAGTCTGGTGTTCCTGTGCGGAGCTACATGCGGGAGGCTGGGCCGTGGCGATTCCAGCACACGCGTTGCACCCTGCTGTGTGCAGGGCACAGGCTCCTAGCCAGAGCTCAGGCCCCAACGAGCAGGGATCGTGCTGTGCTGCCCCTCGCGTTACAGCTGCAGGGCCGGACTCCCCAGGCTCACGGCAGGTGCCTTTGAGCCCAGGCCTGTTCCAAAGCATTGAATTGTGCACAGCCCCCGGCGGGGGGGGGGGGGGAGATACTGTCGAGCCTTTTCCAATCCGCTGCTTGAAAATGGCTGACATGGGGGGGCCGTTCCAGCCGGGGGGAGCTCAGGCCTTAGCTGTGACAAAGAGCCAGCCGGTCGGTGGCCATGTGAACGTTCGGCCGCACTGCGGGGTCTGCAGGCGTCACTGCTCGCTACGGGCCCCCGCCCAGCACGTTCCCACCGGCCCTTTGCAGAGCCTTAGCTGCACCAGAGAAGCCCAGCCCCCTTCTAAGACTGAGGCCCGCGGGGCCCCTGGCAGGACCTAGGGCTGCCCTCCAGGGTAAACTCCTGCGCTACCCATGGGGCCCAGCCAGCTCCATACCCTGCAGGCCTGGCCCTCCCCAGCGCGGGCCCACGATGCAGGCACCAGCCGAGCGAGTCTGACCGGCTGGGCTCCCGCCCTGCATTCCTGCCGGGGGCACGGGCCTTCTGAGCCCCTCGGGTGACAGAATCTCCCAGCATCACACGGACACTGCAGCCTGCTGCCCACAGGGGAATGGGAGCTGCAGCTTGAGGGAAGGGGGGTGCAAGCAGATTGAGGGGAGTGATTAGTCCCCTCCACTCGGCGTGGGACAGGCCACAGCTGGAGTGTTGCGTCCAGGTCTGGGCCCCCCACTACAGAAAGGATGTGGATGCATTGGAGAGGGTCCAGCGGAGGGCAACCAAAATGATTCGGGGGCTGGAGCATATGACCTATGAGGAGAGGCTGAGGGACTTGGGTCTGTTTAGTCTGCAGAAGCGAAGAGTGAGGGGGGATTTGAGAGCAGCCTGCAACTTCCTGAAGGGAAGTTCCAAAGAGGATGGAGAGAGGCTGTTCTCAGTAGTGATGGATGGCAGAACAAGGAGCAATGGGCTCAAGTTACAGTGGGGGAGGCCTAGGTTGGACATTAGGAAAAACTCTTTCCCTAGGTGGATGGGGACACGCTGGGATGGGTTCCCTGGGGGGGTGGAATCTCCATCCCTAGCGGCTGTGTCTATATTGGCGAGATTTAGCGCAAAAGCACCTGCCTGTCTACACTGGCCGCGAGTATTTGTGCATGAACACTGATGTTGTAATGTATGACATCAGTGGGTCTTGCGCAAATACTCTGGCGCTCCCACTCACGGATAAGTCCTCTTGCGCCACTGTTCTTGCACAAGAGGCCAGTGTAGACAGGTAACATCCATTTCTTGCGCAAGAAAGCCTGATGGCTAAAATGGCCATTGGAGCGTTCTTGCTCAAGAGAGAGTCTACACTGGCACAGATGCTTTTGTGCAAAAGCAAATCTTTTGCACAAAGGCACATGCCAGTAGCGACGCTCTCTTACTCAAATACTCTAATGCAAAAACTCTTGCGTTGAGAGTATTTGCGCTAAATCTTGCCAGTCTAGACATAGCCAGAGTGTTTAAGTCCTGGCTTCCAGACAAATCCAATTAGAAATCGGGTGCAATTTTTAAAGCTCTTTATTGGTTTAGATTAGAAGGTTGTAACCAGCATACGAGCGCTAATACCAGAGCTCTAACAATCATTATAGCAATGAGCTTTGTTTACAGAGAGATTATACAGGGCTCTGCTCACCAAGTCGTTCTATTTAACTGGCCGTTCCCAGGGAAACACTGTTACAACACCTGGGCTGTGTCTAGACTGGCCAGTTTTTCCGGAAAAACTTGCCAGCTGGCTACACTGGCCGCTTGAATATCTGCAAAAGCACTGACTTCCTACTGTAAGAAATCAGTGCTTTTTGTGGAAATACTATGCTGCTCCCGTTCAGGCAAAAGTCCCTTTTGCGCAAAAGGGCCAGTGTAGACAGCTCAGCTTTGTTTTGTGCAAAAAAGCCCCGATTGCAAAAATGGCGATCAGGGCTTTTTTGCACAAAAGCGCGTCTAGATTGGCACGGACGCTTTTCCACAAAAAGTGCTTTTGCAGAAAAGCCTCCGTGCCAATCTAGACGCGCTTTTCCACAAATGCTTTTAACGGAAAACTTTTCCATTAAAAGCATTTCCGGAAAATCATGCCAGTCTAGACGTGGCCCTGGGTAGTTCCCAGTGCTGGTGCTCAGTGAAATCTTCATGTGCACCTCTAGCCACTAGTGACACTCACTGACATTGGAGTTACGCTGGGGGCTTGGCAGATAAATGTGTCTGACCAAACTGGCAACTTTTCCAGACGATCCGTGTCAGCCAAATGCACGTTACCGGGTCCAACGCGGGGGTGAGCAGGTGGAGGTCAGACCAGCTAGTCTAATGGTCCCCCAGGCCGTAACCTCTGGGAACCGAGGGGCTTGCTAGAATGATGTTGTATTTTAACAGAGACAGACTCTGCTGTGATCCAAATGCACACTGAGCACAGCTGACGGGCCGCGCCTCCTCGGTGTGGGCAGCACGTGGCGTTTGACACAGCCATGACCATGCATGTCAGGGTGGGTTCTGGAGGCCAGGCACACGCATGCGGAGAGACGTCGGGCCCCCAAGTGTTTCTTGAGTGAATCAGTCCCAGTGCGAAAGGCAACGGGGGCACTAAGGGCCCTTTCTGACGCAAGGGGCGGAGCAATTAGACCCCTGTGCGGTCGTGTGCTACAGCAGGGGTGAGGCTGCCCAAAGACGTGGCAGAGCAGTCACCCTGTGGGCCGAGTTTCCCGTCTTTGCAGCTCCCTGCGTGTTGACTGAGGCCCGGCGAAGCGTCAGGTGTGTGAGCCCAAGAGGGAGCAGAGCCACGGAGCCTGCTGAGCACAGCGCTTGCTCAGGGGCAGACCTGGGGATTTCTGAGCCTGCCGTTTGGCGCCACCATGGCTGGGGGGCAGAACTCGGGGCACATTGTCTGTAACTTGCAGTGAGCGTGGATCTGCGGGGCAGCACTGATGTCTGGACCCAAGGGAACCACCCGGCCACTTCCCAGCACCGTCAGGGTAAGCGGGCCGGTGCCGCATGGCTGGAAGAGGAGGGCTGGGGCTTGGGAGAGTGAAATTCATTTTCCTTTCCCTGCCTCTGCCCAGATGGAAAGAGAGGATCCCAACCCAGCGCTGGCTGCCCGTTAGCTGACGTCCCGGTGCTTGTGGTCCCCACAGCGCCCGCACCAGGCTGAGAAACCGCCTGGCTCTCATGCTGATGTGCACTGCTGCAGGGGCCGGTAAGGTCGCCAGGGGTCCAGTTTTGAACCAGACACTCCAGTGTTTGAGCTTTCTGTCCGGGAAACACAATGGCTACGTCTAGACCTGAGCCGTCTACACTGGCCCTTTTGCACAAAAGGACTTTTGCCCGAACGGGAGCAGCATAGCATTTCCACAAGATGCGCTGATTTCGGACAGTAGGAAGTCAGTGCTCTTGCGGAAATTCAAGCGGCCAGTGTAGACAGCTGGCAAGTTTTTCCGCAAAAGCAACTGCTTTTGCAGAAAATCTTGCCAGTCTAGACGCAGCCATTGAGAAAATAGAAATGAGCCAATAGAAGTGCCCGGTATGTTCTCAATGAGACGTGACGTCGATTGTGATGTCATGGCAAGTGTGTCCAGTGTGTTCTCAGTCAGATGTGATGTCCATTGTGATGTCATGGCAAGTGCGTCTGGTATTTCTGTTGAAACCAGCTGGCACCCCTAGGGCCGACCCCAGGCGTGCAGACCCCAGGCTCCCCTATGGCCTGAGCGAAAGTGTCACCTGTGCACGCCAGCAGCAGTAGCAGGCGCATTGATTTTCTCCAGTGCTCAGTCAGCAGGAGGCGCCCAGGCGCCCGTTCCCGAGCTGGGGGGGTGGGACGTGAGCTCCTCTTCTCTAAAGGTCGAGGAGCCCCGGCCTGGAGGCCCGTGGCTCAGTGAGCCCGGCAGCCCGTGAGCGCTGCTCCCAAAGCGAGCCTGCCTGGTGTGCGCCCGGCCGCGTGGGGCTTTCCAGCGTTGCTTTTGCTCCTTTCATGCCTCCTTGCAGCGAGGCAGGCGCAGCGGCTCCGCACCCGCCGGGCGTGGCCGAGGGCACAGGCGCGCGCTGCTCAAACACGAAAGCAGAGGGCACGGCTCGGCACCCTCCCCGCTGCCCGCTCTGCTCCCGCCAGGTGAGCACACAGCCCTGGCCCCGGGCACAGACCCAGACAAAGGGCGCTTTATGGGGCAGCTGGTTCTGCCACATACTTGTCATTGCTGGTGGCAGGCGGGGCTGCACAGCACCCGCTATAAAAGCCGTGAGCTCCCTTTTTAGCCCGTGCGCGGAGGAATGCAGCCCCTGCGTGCCAGGCAGGGGGCGGGGGCTCTAGGGGTGCTGGGAGGCTACGGCACCCAGGACGTGAGTCGGGCACATTCGTGCGAACGCACAACAACAGGAGAGCCCAGCAGCAGGCGGGTTCCTTGCTCAGCTGGCCCAGGCCTCTCAGGCCAGCTCTGCCGCGGTCCAGCCGCCCTGGCTCGCTGCAGGGCCACCCAGCGCGCCGCTGCCTGCTCCCCACAGCTCCTCTGGCCCTGCAGAGCCCCCTGCCCTGGCCGGACACGGCTCGGTTGCATCCCAGGCCTTGGGCACCTCTGCCACTTGGGCCGGCACGGGGGGGCACGGCCCAGCCCCTGGCTTTAGCAGGGCTCAGAGCCGCCAGGCTGCTGCATGGCCAGTGCGCAGCCCTGCCCACACGCAGGCGGCCACTCGCTCTCTGCCCCCAGAGCACCTGCTGAGCGCTTGGCCCAACGGTGGGGGGGAGTCCCGTGGGTGCCTGGGCTCGGGGGTCTGCCTCTGCCCCTCTGCCCGCAGGACAGCGCATTGGGCCAGGCCCAGCCCTGGGCGGAAACCAAGGAACGAGGCCCCAGGCTGGCGCAGGCCAGCAAAACCCTGGCTGGGGCTGGGGGAGGGGCACAGCGTGAAGGTGCCTTTACTGCGGGGAGGGTCAGAGCACCTGTTGCATCAGGGACAGGCAGGGCTGAGCAGCCTGTGGGCGGCGGGGGGGTGGGCACAGAAATGCAATGGCTGGAGCACAAGGCGCAGGATGCTGCAGCTGGCGGGGGGCAGGACAGTGGGGGGGGGGCAGGGCATGGGGCAGCCTGTGGGTGGGGGGGGGACACAGAGATACAATGGCTGGAGCACAAGGCGCAGGATGCTGCAGCTGGCGGGGGGCAGGACAGTGGGGGGGGGCAGGGCATGGGGCAGCCTGTGGGTGGGGGGGGACACAGAGATACAATGGCTGGAGCACAAGGCGCAGGATGCTGCAGCTGGCGGGGGGCAGGACAGTGGGGGGGCAGGGCATGGGGCAGCCTGTGGGGGTGACACAGAGATACAATGGCTGGAGCACAAGGAGCAGGATGCTGCAGCTGGCGGGGGGCAGGACAGTGGGGGGGCAGGGCATGGGGCAGCCTGTGGGGGGGGGACACAGAGATACAATGGCTGGAGCACAAGGCGCAGGCTGCTGCAGCTGGCGGGGGGCAGGACAGTGGGGGGGCAGGGCATGGGGCAGCCTGTGGGTGGGGGGGGGACACAGAGATACAATGGCTGGAGCACAAGGCGCAGGATGCTGCAGCTGGCGGGGGGCAGGACAGTGGGGGGGGGGCAGGGCATGGGGCAGCCTGTGGGTGGGGGGGGACACAGAGATACAATGGCTGGAGCACAAGGCGCAGGATGCTGCAGCTGGCGGGGGGCAGGACAGTGGGGGGGCAGGGCATGGGGCAGCCTGTGGGGGGGGGTGACACAGAGATACAATGGCTGGAGCACAAGGAGCAGGATGCTGCAGCTGGCGGGGGGCAGGACAGTGGGGGGGCAGGGCATGGGGCAGCCTGTGGGGGGGGGGACACAGAGATACAATGGCTGGAGCACAAGGCGCAGGCTGCTGCAGCTGGCGGGGGGCAGGACAGTGGGGGGGCAGGGCATGGGGCAGCCTGTGGGGGAGGGGACACAGAGATACAATGGCTGGAGCACAAGGAGCAGGATGCTGCAGCTGGCGGGGGGCAGGACAGTGGGGGGGCAGGGCATGGGGCAGCCTGTGGGGGGGGGACACAGAGATACAATGGCTGGAGCACAAGGAGCAGGATGCTGCAGCTGGCGGGGGGCAGGACAGTGGGGGGGCAGGGCATGGGGCAGCCTGTGGGCGGCGGGGGGGTGGACACAGAGATACAATGGCTGGAGCACAAGGAGCAGGATGCTGCAGCTGGCGGGGGGCAGGACAGTGGGGGGGGGGCAGGGCATGGGGCAGCCTGTGGGGGGGGGACACAGAGATACAATGGCTGGAGCACAAGGCGCAGGATGCTGCAGCTGGCGGGGGGCAGGACAGTGGGGGGCAGGGCATGGGGCAGCCTGTGGGGGGGGGACACAGAGATACAATGGCTGGAGCACAAGGCGCAGGCTGCTGCAGCTGGCAGGGGGCAGGACAGTGGGGGGGCAGGGCATGGGGCAGCCTGTGGGGGAGGGGACACAGAGGTACAATGGCTGGAGCACAAGGAGCAGGATGCTGCAGCTGGCGGGGGGCAGGACAGTGGGGGGGCAGGGCATGGGGCAGCCTGTGGGCGGCGGGGGGGTGGACACAGAGATACAATGGCTGGAGCACAAGGAGCAGGATGCTGCAGCTGGCGGGGGGCAGGACAGTGGGGGGGCAGGGCATGGGGCAGCCTGTGGGCGGCGGGGGGGTGGACACAGAGATACAATGGCTGGAGCACAGGGCCAAGCATGAGGGCTGCTCGGGGCGGGGGGCTGTGACCACAGTGCTGGGGGGGAGGGGTTGCCTGGCCACTGCATGTGGTGCACTAGACAGTGTCACATGGGTGTCCCCTGCTACGCTCAGGGCTGTGGCCCATGCGCCCAGGAGTTACTAGAATTGGTTTTAAGCATCATCACGGGATTTATCACCTGGCATCCGGGCGCAGAGGCGGCACCAGCAGCGCCTCAGCCTGCCTGCCTCGCCCCGGCCCCCGGGCCCCCGCGCTGGCTCTGCGCCGCTAGGTCAGGCCCCAGGCAGACAGCTTGGCCGTGTAGCAGCATTAACACATGCTCTACACACGCGTGTAATGGCCAGTGGCAAAAGTCAGGGAAGCACTTGTGCTGTTTGCCCACCTCTGGTCCAGGACTGGGCTGTGTCTGCCATTTGCACACGGCTATCTAGGGGCTGCACTGAGCCCGCCACTTGGCTGTGGCACTGCGTGGCCGGGCGCGGCGCTGGCCCTTGGTGGTGGCAGGGGCACGGAAGTCAGCCGAGCACCGTGGCTGGCTGCATTTGGCTAATGCCCCGGAGAGCCCCTTGTGGTGCCGTTACCCTGAGACACGCGTGGCTCGTCACCAGGCAGCAAGATGCTCCGTGCTCAGTCGTGGGGGGCGGTAGTCCCCCACCCCGGTCTCACATCTGGGGGGTGAGGAACAGCCACGCTGAGCTGCGAGTGGAGACCAGCCCCCGGAGCCCGCACCAGCTGCTCAGGGTGCCTCGGTGCACAGCGAGAAGGGACTGACACTGCGCCCTCCCTCCCCCCCAGCACCTGCCTGGGGAGGGCTGGGCACCAAGAGCCACAGGGCGTCTGGGAAGAGGCAGGGGGCAGAGCTGAGGGGGGAAGAGGTGCTGGGCGGGGGTCAGGTGTTGAGGGCCCTACTGCACCGGGGGCAGGGCCAGGATCAGTGGGGGAGGGGGTGGCAGCACGAATTGGCTCCATCCACCCTGCCCAGCCCAGCCTGCGTTGCAGGATCCGTGTCCCCTGAGCTCACACACCCACCAGCCTAGGGTCCGGCCCCAGCCCCCCGGCCACCTTCGTGGCCAGACGCTGCTCCGCCTGCCTGTCCTAACACCTCCGTCCCGCGGTGCCCGGGACAGGGGGCACTGCTGGGCCGAGGGGATCCCGACGCCCGCACACAGCGCCTGCAGCCCGTGGGCTAGCGCTGGATCACGGCACGGCCCACTGAGACCAGGAGACCGCATGGTACACAGCTGAGGGCGCCGCCCACACGCCAAGCACTTCTATAAAGGACCAAGCGCCGGGCCCCGGGACCGGTTAAATGACCAAGCGCCGGGCCCCGGGACCGGTGGAAGGACCAAGCGCCGGGCCCCGGGACCGGTGGAAGGACCAAGCACCGGGCCCCGGGACCGGTTAAATGACCAAGCGCCGGGCCCCGGGACCGGTTAAATGACCAAGCGCCGGGCCCCGGGACCGGTGGAAGGACCAAGCGCCGGGCCCCGGGACCGGTGGAAGGACCAAGCGCCGGGCCCCGGGACCGGTGGAAGGACCAAGCGCCGGGCCCCGGGACCGGTGGAAGGACCAAGCGCCGGGCCCCGGGACCGGTGGAAGGACCAAGCGCCAGGCCCCGGGACCGGTTGAAGGAACACTTTGGGATCTGTGTAGGCTCAGGGCTGGGTACACAAAGGCTACATCTAGACTGGCATGATTTTCCGCAAATGATTGTAACGGAAACATTTTCTGTTAAAAGCATTTTCGGAAAAGAGCATCTAGATTGGCAGGACACTTTTCCTGAAAAGCACTTTTTCTGGAAAAGCGTCCGTGCCAATCTAGACGCGCTTTTCCGCAAAAAAGCCCCGATCGCCATTTTCGCAATTCAAAATTCAAGCGGCCAGTGTAGACAGCTGGCAAGTTTTTCCAGCAAAGCGGCTGATTTTCCGAAAAAACTGGCCAGTCTAGACACAGCCTAAGAGCCTATGGTGACCATCGTGGCTGGGGCCCAGCGAGGTCCCTTGGGGCTGCCTTCGGGCTGGGGGTGGCTGCCTGCCGAGGGTGGGGTCCGTTCCCCGGGGCTTTGCGTTCTCGTGGCGTTGGCGTGTGTCGAAGAGGCAGGGCGTTGTGCCGTGTGGTGCCTGGCGCACCCCGCGCTGTGTGGCTCCCAGACGTGCCTTGCCAGAGACCCATGCTACCCAGGGCGGTTGTGGCCGCGACCGGGGAGCTGGGGCAGTATTTGCGACTGGCCTGCAGGGCCTGGCCCGCCCCGCCTGCTGTGATGTGTTGTGCATTTGTGCGTGTGAAGGGGGCGGCCGATGGAGCTGGCTGAGGCGCCCGGCTAGCGAAGGGGTCGGGCAGCGAGTGATGGAAGAGCTGCTGGCTGCCTCCGGCCTGTTACGCCAGGTCCTGCCGTAGAGGTCTGGGGGCTGCAGGGCTGCTGGAGGGAGCAGCCCCCCCTCACCGTGCATGGTGCCGCGCTCCTGCGCGGAGGCTGCCCTGGCTGGACGTACCCGGGCCCTGGGCCGTGCAAGGGACCGCGGTTACACCCTGCTCCAGGCGCTGCGCCAACTCAGGCAGAGGGAAGCTGCGAACTCCCGCGTGCGCCCCCCCACTGCCCAGTGAGCACTAGGGGAGGGGCAGCTGCTTGGGCGCCTAGCTCCGGGGGATCATGATCAAGCCTCCAGAAGGGGGGGTGTCTTCTGCCACCTGAAATTTGGGCCTAACTTGGAGGCCTTGCCCCTTCCCGCCGCGTTTCCCAGGGGTAGCTCGGCCTTTCTGGGCACCTAGCTCTCCGGCACGGAGCCCCGGGCCCCTCACTCAGGGACGAGCCCTCCCCTCGGCAGCAGAGCCCCGAAAAGGCACCTAAGGCCCCCGTGAGAATCTCGTCCTTAGGCGCCAACTCCCACTTCCTGTCAGGCGTAGGCGTCTCAGCGCACCCCTGTGCAGCCGGGCGCCGCCCCTGCGTGCCGGCCTGTGTGAGCCGCACGCCTGCCATGAACCGCACTCAAACCTGCTGCAAAGATCCTGCCGCCCCGGGGGGGGGGTTCAGCACCGGGCCCCAGCGCCTGCACAGCTAGGTTCAGTGCAGCCCAAGCGTGTGCAGCTGGGCTCTGAGTGGCTCTGCCGTGGGCTGGGCAGCCGCGCCCCGCGTGGCCAAGTCACGTTCGAAACCGAGTCCAAGTCCCCTTTGGAAGCGTCCCCAGGGGCTCCGCAGTATCGCGAGCGCCGCCGAGGTCACGCTACCGGCTCCCGGGGACTCGCCTGCAAGTCTCTGCACGGGCCATGGAGACGACAGAGGCAAACGGGTTTGGAAAACCCCGGGCAAACTCGTTTTATTATTCGTTTTATTAGCAGGATTTGTACATTGAAAAATAATTGAAATCTTCCTACTGAACAAACCAAACCATGTGTCTGAGAGTGATTTAGCACCCAGTTGTGGTGATCATTAGTTTAAAAGTAGCCTACACACTACACAGCACGCTGGTCATCTTCCCCTGCTGAGCAAGACAAGAGAGCAAATTATACACCCAAGAATTACGCTTAGTCCAAGAATACCCTTAGCGGCTGCACAAATTCCCCCTCCCCCCCAAGGAAAGCAGCCGTGGTTCCTGTTTCTTGCCGCTTGGAGACGGGACCGTTTACAGCGAGGGCCAGGACTACTGTTCTGTCACAAGACAGTTAGCGGATCCGGCTGTTCCGCAGACGCCCTGAGGTGAGTACATCGCAGAGGAGTGTGTCTTGTTCTGGGGCTGTTGCCGTCCGGGTCAAGACGAGAAAATCGGGTTAAAATATTCAAATTCAGGTGCCCGAGTACGGTCTGGGTGTCTGACACTGGGCAGCAAAGCCGGAAAACATGGCAGGTGGCTTTCAGAGGAGCAGGCGTCTGCGTACTTAGAACCGGCTTCCTCTGGGGTCCGTGGCCATTGGCCTATTGGCTTCCCGGTGCCGGAGCAGCGCGTAGTCCTTTGTGACCCTCAGTCCCCGCTAACCAGCATCTCTGAGCACCACTCACCGGGAGCCGCCAGATAACCCTGCGCCCCCCAGTCCACAGCCACCTCCTGTACCCCAAACCCTGCACCCCTGGTCCTAGACCAGAATGGTGCCCCCCCAGCCAAAGACTGTACCCCGCCTGCACCCCAGCCCCTCCCCAAACCAAGCCCCCTCTTCCAGGCCCACATCCCCTCCTACACGCCAACCCCTGCCTCACCCCACAGCCCTCTCCTGTATCCAAATCCCTTGGCTCCATGCCCAGCCTTGCACCCCTGCTGTACCCCACACCCCAAATCCCCAGCCCACTCCAGAGCCCCCACCCCCCGCTGGAGCCCTCAGCCCCTCCCATACCCAGACACCCCCATTTAGAGCCCTCATCCTCACCCCTTGCCCCCCCGTCACACACTGCCCGAGTGCGGAATGACTTGTGTTACGTGCTACGCCACTGCCAGAGCGGGGCACAGAACACACGTCCGTGCACCCGGCCAGACAGCAGCAGAGGGACCCTGTCGCGGCTGATGCAGGCGAAAGAATTCTGCTCAGCGCGGTGCCCAGCGCCCGTCAGCTGCTGCTTCTCTCTCGCGCCCAGCGCCACAAACATGAGGCAAACAAGAGCCGCCTGACGCCCCCCTTGCCTGACGCCTGCGGCAGAATGTGGCCCCATCTGGCAGGCAGATCCCCGCAGTGGGGCTGAGCCAGCGCAGTCTGCATGGAGCTGAATGCAGGAGCCCGGCCATTGCAGCGCCTCTGCACGTGGCTTGTGTGAAACTAACTACGCCCCAGGAAGGAGGCAAAGAGATGGATGGGCCCGTGGAGAGGAGACAGACGCCTCAGGAATGCCTCAAGTCACTCAGCCGGGAGGCTTTGCTTTGAGCGTTTCAGAGCGTTTGAGGCCAGAATAGACCAAAATCACCTGCTCTGAGCCCCCTGAATTTCACAGGCCAATTAACTTGCACCCGATGCCCTGACATTAAGCCCAAAGACTTTAGTTAGACTCAGGGTACGTCTACACTGCACGCTTATTTCGAACTAAGTTGTTCCAGAACATTTAGTCTGCAATAGCTTATGTCGAAATAGCACATCTACACTGCAGGGAAGCCTCAAAATGAGTCCGAGGCAGGTTTTCCTGATGTGGACGTGCTATCTCGAGTTAGAGCCCCAGGAGGCACTGGGGAAGGCTAACTTAGAAAGGCCCTGGTGGGGGCTATTTCGAAATAGCAGCAGTGGAGCGTCTCCACACGCCTTATTTCGAAATACCTAGTTCGGAATAGGGGCTATTCCTCGTAGAATGAGGTTTACAGATTTCGGACTAAGCCGTCGGTTATTTCGAAATGGCCGTGGAGACGCTCGCACTGTTATTTCGAAGGAATGGCGCCGTGTAGACGCACCCCACAGTGCTCAGGCCTGTTGGGAAACCAAAGTTCCACCCAAGCTCGAGGCCTCCTTCCCTGGCAGGGGCTGAGAAAGGCCCTTGGTTCATGCCAGCAGCTGGCCCAGGCCCGGGGAGCGGGGACAAAGCCGATCAGCAAAGCGGATCCCCACCACAGACCTGAGTCTGACTTTCAAGACACCGAAAAGAAACCGGTTTGCTGAAAAATAGGCGTCTCCAGGCTGATTTTGTCATCTTCGTCATGGCACCACGTACCAAGCAGTGTAGGGGAGTCTGCACACCAGTGCATACCAGTGTACAACGAGTCATTGGGCAACGGCGCATGCTGCTGAGCTAGTAACGGGGGAGGATGCTCGAACTGGATTCCTTCGGGGCCGCGCTGGAGGGTTTATGACGATTTCCATCGCAGCAGAGAGAACGCTTTGTGGATCACGTACGTCAAGGTGGCTGCAAACGCGAATACCTACAATGGACACACGGCTGGAGTTAGCCGCTAAGGGGCTGTGTGCGTAGACGGGACGTGCATGTTGTGGTTTGTGTTTGCCCGGCCAGCAGGATTCATACTAACCGGCACAGGGCTTGGAGCCCAAACGCCAGGGCTCCGTGCCAGGGTTGCTAAAGTCACCTAAGTGATTTAGACGCCTAAGAGCCACTAAAAGTCACTTGGGCTCTGAAGCGCAAAAGTCACTTTTGAAAATGGGTCAAGTTCTTGCGTCACTTAGGTGCTTTTGCAAATGTTACCCAGAGCCTCACGATATTGTTTGTGAGTGTCTCACAGTAGGTGGTAGCTCAGGCTCTGGTGGAGTCTCTCCAACTTTTACCCTTTCCCAAAATGGCTGCCATCTGCCATTTCTTTCAATGGGACTGAAGCCCCCGTTGGCCCTCAGTTAAGATGGCTGCCACTTTCCCTCCATTCTGTGGTTAAAGGACAAGTTGCCTCAAGTACAGATCTTCACTGGCTTTTCCTGTGCTCAGCGGGGTCCGGGCCGAAGCCCCGGCTGGGCTACGGGAAGAGGGTCACTAGAGCGTAGCCCTCAGCAGCGCTGTATTCGAAAGCTGTTGAAACCAGTGGGCGTGTGAGGCAAGGAAGGGCTCCTGAGTGGCCCCAACCCCCGCCAGAGATGGGGATGGATTAAGCAGCTAACACGGCCCATTATCACAGCGCGGCAGAGAAGGGCTAGTCCCCTCCCGCCTCGTGGAGGTGCTGGGTCTGAGGCTGCCCCCAGGCCCTGCAGCTTTCACCCCTGGCACGTTTTGTCCCTTCCCGCCCTGGCACGTCTGATGGGGTGAAAGCTACTGGATACTCACCACTGCTGAGATATCTTCCTGGTAAATTTTAAATGAGAACGTGTCTTTGGCCTGGATGGTGGCAAAGGCTTGTAAAACCGCAGCACTCAGGTAAAACAGAGCAGCCATTGAATGGTAGAAGGCATCCTAGGAATAATAGCAAGACCAGTTAGCAATTGCTTCCAGGAACGCCGCTCAAGCCGGCGAGAACAGAAGGAACTCTGGAAAGAGCAGATCAACCGTGTGGGTCAGTCAGAAGCCAGACGGTGCTGCAACAGGCGGGGCAATGCCAGCCCATTGGGAAACACCGATTCGTGGTGAATTGACCCCAAACAAAATATTTTGTTTCTATTTTCCTGACAGAAAATTGGAAAACTTCTACAAATGTAACATCACCCTGTAGAAAAGTGTGTTTTCAGCAACTGTGTGTTCTGTCAATGTTATTTTGACAGAAAATTCCCAACCAGCTGCAGCTCTGATCTTCCAAGTCCCCTGCCAACAGCTGGCCCCTCAGACCAGCCTGTGCCTGCATGCGGAGCCCCAGCCCATCGCTGGCTGCCGGAGATGCAGGGCTTTGGGGAGGCAGGGGGGAGGGAGGGCTGCCCAGGAGGGGCTGTGGTGACTCAGCATCGCTCAGCAGCAAGGGGGAACAATTGCTTGTCTGAACGGGTGCAACGTGCACAGCAGCTGGGCTGCCTGAGCCAGCGGCAATGGAGGCAGCTTATTCTGGGTTCCGAGGCCAGAGAGCAGCGTCCGATAGTCCTGCCGGGGCACAGCGAGAGGCCCATCCCCCTAGCACACGCGCCTAACGTCACCTGGCACCGGTGAACACCCCACTGATTCAAGCACATGCCAAAGTGTTGTGTGGCTCAGGGCCCCGGGCTCGGCCCATGCTCCGCGAGCCCCACAGACACAGGCCAGCTTACCACTGCGAGCCAAGACGATTTCCCACCGTGCGCACCGCAGAAATAGAGGCACATGAGGAGCGTTGACAGAGTGAAGCAGAACACGGAGACAAACATCACCCAGCCTTGGATCATTGCAGAAGCTACGCGGGTCGAGGCCACCAGAATCCAGACAAGGCCGCCAAAGACCTACAAGGAACAAGGAACAGGGAGAGAGAACAGATCAATTCCTGGGTCACGTTCTGGTCTCAGAGGACTCGAGGCGTCTGCTGCCTCACCCCGAAAGCTGTACAGAAAGATTGTTTCTTGAGGCAAGAAGGAAACTAGGGATTTGGATTTACCACACCCTGTCTTAATAAACCCAAGAGCTTCAGGAGGTAGCT
Organism: Pelodiscus sinensis; assembly: GCF_052426305.1. Lineage (NCBI taxonomy): Eukaryota > Metazoa > Chordata > Testudines > Trionychidae > Pelodiscus > Pelodiscus sinensis. Next base: position 201,957,109 of record NC_143054.1, on the reverse strand, counting down.
GAGTTCGTCTGTTACAGAAAAAACCAACCAATGGTCTGGGAGCATTTTCTAGACTAACAGAACATGGAGATGGGATCATGAGCTTTCATGGGCACAGATAACCAGAGTTATGAGCTGGGGATATGAACACTCGAGAGGGGAAGAGGAGAGGGGAGAGAAAGAAAAAGGGAGGGGGTGGGAGACAGAGCATCAGGAAGTATCAGTTTCTTGCCATTTCAACCAGAAAGGACACTGTCTCAACGACTTCATTACCTGCATCCTGCTTCAGAAGCCTTTTAAATCTGCACTTGAAAGGGAATCCTCTGAACTGTCATTCATGCTAAAATTCGACACTCTGCGCGGGGGGCTGAACAAAGACTCTAGCTATCTTTCCCATTACAAAGATAGCTTCCCCAATTATCACCTCTAATACCATTAGCTCACAGACATTTACCTCCCCCCCCCCCGCATCCCCCTTCTGTTCTGAAATGTGATTTGTCCTTTTCATGTGTGTTCATTTTTTTAATTGTATCCTTTGGTATATATGGTTGTGACTATTTTCTTCCACTATTTGATCTGAGGAAGTGGGTCTGGCCCACGAAAGCTCATCACCTAATAAACCATCTTGTTAGTCTTTAAAGTGCTACATTGTCCTACATTTTGTTTTATCTGGAGAATGGGCACTTAAACCTAAGCAGATAAACATCAAAATCAATAGCTAGATTCCTAAGACAGGAAGGATACCACTCAGGGAGCTGTTAGCACTTTCCACACCTCGATTTCCCTTCTTCTCCGGCCATTCACAAGGCATCAGTTCAAAGAAACCGAGGTGACAAGAAATCACCAAACTCCACAATTTACTTTCATGGAGAGAGGAAGGGGGGCCCCATCGCGTGTGTAAATACTAAATAGTACCAAAACAAAGCACTTGATCATGAAGAGCCAAAGTGTTTCCCCGGGGGTCCAGCCCACATGCCAATCTAACATTAGCGAAATGGTCACATCCTGCTCCTCCAGTCGGTCGACGGTTTCTTACTTTTCTGGGTTTTTTAATGACATTTGTTGTTGAAAATTAGATTTGCCGTTAGCAACACAAATTCCAATACAAAATCGAGTCTGCATCTTGGGTGCTGGCCAGCAACTGAGCTCAACTTTGCATTTGCTGCCTTTCAAAACGAAGCGGCTTTTAACCCTGCCTGTGAGCTTGGCGCTGGGTTTCTGGCTGTCGGTGCAGCTGCCATTGGGGTGCACATGGTGCACTTGCAACAGCAGCCACAGCTTTCCACTGGCGTCTGGCTCTCTGCTGAATGAGTGTGGCAGTTAGGGCTTCTCTACACAAGTTAGTGAATAAGAAACCCTTCAGTCGGTGTGCCTACAGGCTGTCTGCACTGCACCTGGACACCCGGAGCCGGCCCTTATCCGTGTGCCTACAGGCTGTCTACACTGCACTTGAACACCCAGAGCCGGCCCGTACCCGTGTGCCTACAGGCTGTCTGCACTGCACCTGGACACCCGGAGCCGGCCCGTACCCGTGTGCCTACAGGCTGTCTCCATTGCACCTGGACACACGGAGCCTGCCCGTACCCGTGTGCCTACAGGCTGTCTACACTGCACTTGGACACCCGGAGCCAGCCCGTACCCGTGTGCCTACAGGCTGTCTACACTGCACTTGAACACCCAGAGCCGGCCCGTACCCGTGTGCCTACAGGCTGTCTGCACTGCACCTGGACACCCGGAGCCGGCCCGTACCCGTGTGCCTACAGGCTGTCTCCATTGCACCTGGACACACGGAGCCTGCCCGTACCCGTGTGCCTACAGGCTGTCTACACTGCACTTGGACACCCGGAGCCGGCCCGTACCCGTGTGCCTACAGGCTGTCTGCACTGCATCTGGGCACCCAGAGCCAGCCCGTACCCGTGTGCCTACAGGCTGTCTACACTGCACTTGAACACCCGGAGCCGGCCCGTACCCGTGTGCCTACAGGCTGTCTACACTGCACTTGAACACCCGGAGCCGGCCCGTACCCGTGTGCCTACAGGCTGTCTACACTGCACCTGGACACCCGGAGCCGGCCCGTATCCGTGTGCCTACAGGCTGTCTACACTGCACCTGGACACCCGGAGCCGGCCCGTATCCGTGTGCCTACAGGCTGTCTACACTGCACCTGGACACCCGGAGCCGGCCCGTACCCGTGTGCCTACAGGCTGTCTACACTGCACTTGAACACCCAGAGCCGGCCTGTATCCGTGTGCCTACAGGCTGTCTACACTGCACCTGGACACCCGGAGCCGGCCCGTATCCGTGTGCCTACAGGCTGTCTACACTGCACTTGAACACCCGGAGCCGGCCCATATCCGTGTGCCTACAGGCTGTCTACACTGCACTTGAACACCCGGAGCCGGCCCATATCCGTGTGCCTACAGGCTGTCTACACTGCACCTGGACACCCGGAGCCTGCCCGTATCCATGTGCCTACAGGCTGTCTACACTGCACTTGAACACCCAGAGCTGGCCCGTACCAGTGTGCCTACAGGCTGTCTACACTGCACCTGGACACCCGGAGCCGGCCCGTATCCGTGTGCCTACAGGCTGTCTACACTGCACCTGGACACCCGGAGCCGGCCCGTATCCGTGTGCCTACAGGCTGTCTACACTGCACCTGGACACCCGGAGCCGGCCCGTACCCGTGTGCCTACAGGCTGTCTACACTGCACTTGGACACCCGGAGCCGGCCCGTATCCGTGTGCCTACAGGCTGTCTACACTGCACCTGGACACCCGGAGCCGGCCCGTATCCGTGTGCCTACAGGCTGTCTACACTGCACCTGGACACCCGGAGCCGGCCCGTATCCGTGTGCCTACAGGCTGTCTACACTGCACTTGGACACCCGGAGCCGGCCCGTATCCGTGTGCCTACAGGCTGTCTACACTGCACTTGGACACCCGGAGCCGGCCCGTACCCGTGTGCCTACAGGCTGTCTACACTGCACTTGGACACCCGGAGCCAGCCCGTACCCGTGTGCCTACAGGCTGTCTACACTGCACTTGGACACCCGGAGCCGGCCCGTACCCGCTGCCTTGGGCTTGAGCCCAGGGACTCTGTAATTGCAATGGAGCTGTCTGAATCCTGAGTTCTGTGACCCCAGGGTGCAGGCAAATCCCTGGCTCCTGCCTGAGCCTGTTGGTCAGACTGCCGGTGGGGGAGCGCTCCCCTCATTGGGCCAGTGTCCGGTGGGGTGAGCGCTCGTCCGGACCAGCAGGGCTACAGCGGCACGTCACTGCAACCCAACTGCCCGTAGCCTGAGCCCAAGTCATGGGCATGGGCATGTGCCAGCCGCGGGTGTCTAACTGCAGTGCACACGCATCCAGCATGGCCCACGCACAGCTCTGGAGCGCCTGCCACACACGTTGCCTCCCCATCGCCGCCATTCGCAGCTGGCTGCGCTGAATCCCACGAGCCCCTGGGCGAGGCCATGCTCTGGGCCTGGAGCAAAGGGCGGCGCAGCCTGGCGGGCGCCCCTCCAACTGTCTGTCAAGTCTGGGGCAGAACGGGCCCGGGGCCCTGCTCTTCCCCCAAAGCCGCTGGGACGATTGTCAACCCTCCCGGCAGCTGTTCTGGCAGCGCCCAGCCCATTCACAGCCGCTGGCCATGGGCCCGGGGCTCGCCGGGTAATTCGGCTCCTCCCAGGCAGGCACAATTCTGGGCCACAAATCAAGCCGCACTCACCTCCCGCCTGCTGCTAAGCGCCTGGCTCGCCTCCCCCCCCCACACCCGCTCTGAGCCTGACTGAACTAGGCCAACGCGGGGTCTGGCCGGTGCGGCAGAGGGCGGTGCCGGGAGAGCCGGCTGCGGGAAGGGCGGTGGCCGCGGGGTCTGGCCGGTGCGGCAGAGGGTGGTGCCGGGAGAGCCGGCTGTGGGAAGGGCGGTGGCCGCGGGGTCTGGGCGGTGCGGCAGCGGGCGGTGCCGGGAGAGCCGGCTGCGGGAAGGGCGGTGGCCGCGGGGTCTGGCCGGTGCGGCAGAGGGCGGTGCCGGGAGAGCCGGCTGCGGGAAGGGCGGTGGCCGCGGGGTCTGGGCGGTGCGGCAGAGGGCGGTGCCGGGAGAGCCGTCTGCGGGAAGGGCGGTGGCCGCGGGGTCTGGGCGGTGCGGCAGCGGGCGGTGCCGGGAGAGCCGGCTGCGGGAAGGGCGGTGGCCGCGGGGTCTGGGCGGTGCGGCAGAGGGCGGTGCCGGGAGAGCCGTCTGCGGGAAGGGCGGTGGCCGCGGGGTCTGGGCGGTGCGGCAGAGGGCGGTGCCGGGAGAGCCGGCTGCGGGAAGGGCGGTGGCCGCGGGGTCTGGCCGGTGCGGCAGAGGGCGGTGCCGGGAGAGCCGGCTGCGGGAAGGGCGGTGGCCGCGGGGTCTGGCCGGTGCGGCAGAGGGCGGTGCTGGGGCGGGCCGGGGTCGACGCTGGCAGAGACTGAGCCCGAGCCCAGCGTGATGCCCTGCAGCCGGGAGGGCGTTGCTGATGTTTTCTGCCCACACAGGGCAGCCTGCTGCTGCATGCAGCTTCACCACGCTGGCCGCACCGCCCATCGGGCACACGCATCAGAACTGAGCCAGGCACCTAGGAGGGGAAGCAGCCGAGCGTCCCAGCAGGGCTCCCCTCGGGGCCGCACAGGAGCCCAGGCTGTGGCTAGTTAAACAGAACGGCCAGCGCCAGGCTCGGGGCCGGGAGATGAAATTGACAGTCGGGACTCAGCAAACCCTGAGGAATCTGGCCCTTGAGTTTGCACAGGCTGATGAAGACGCTTTCAAACCAGGCAGGCATGTAACTCGGGCTCCCTCTCGGCGCGCTCGGGTGGTTCCCTGGCAGCCTGGGGGCGTTTCTGTAGCTGCACCACAGGAAACCTGTTTCTTTATGGCCCCAGCAAAAGAACAACGCCAGCGACTCCGGGGTCACGCAGGAAGCGGCCGCTCAGGGCAGCCAGCACCAAGGTGAAATAAAACTGCTCAGCTAGCTCCAGAAAGCGCCAGGAAGCTCCGCTTGGCAGGGCACTGAGGCGGCCAGGACGGACCCTCTTGTGGGGCTGCTCAAGGGGGTTTCTTGCGCAAGGAGCAGTGTAGGCAGCTCCTTCTTGGGCCAACGTCTGTGCCGCAAAAATGGCAGCTCATTAGGTATGCAAATGAGGCACAGCGATATTCATCCCCGCACCTCATTTGCATATGTTATTGCCCAACAATGCGCAGTGTAGACGTATCCTCACTGTTGGAGGAGGAGGGGAAGTGGGAGGAAGCGTGCTCTGTGTCGCAAGAAGGGCTGAGTGGACGCTCCCAATTTTGAAATAAGCTCCGCAATTGACGTGGCTCGTTGCTTATTTCGAGTAAAGTCCTTTGGGAGATTTACCGTAGACATGGGAGCCTGCCGAATCGTGGTCAATGGTTATAAAGCTTTAACGGTTATTATGTCGACATCTCCCGGCGTTAAATAATTACCTGGCGCCCATTCCCGTTGTCTGGCCCCCACCGCTTCCTACAATCGTGAAGATTTAAATTATTAAAAGAGGGAACAAATGCCTCAGCAGTAAATAGCTGTGGGAATGATACAAAATCCAAAGCCTCAAACCGTCATTAAATCCCCAGTCACCACGATCCATGCCCGTTCCCCCTGCAAGACCCGATGGCATGAGCATGTTATCAGGCCTCGGGCCCTTTTGCCACAATAAGAGTTGCATAAATGCACCGAATGTCAATGTTTTCCCTGATAAATGTGGCTGCTTTATCAGCCCGGGGAGGCAGTTTCAGCTTCACACTGGGCTGGGTAACGCTTTATCGGTTAATCAGCTGTTGTTGCCGGTATGTGACTCCCCCTAAGCACACAGCGGGGAGCGATAAAACGGCCACAGGCGTTTTCCAGACAATTGGTATCTACAATTATCGGGCCGTTGGCCTGAGAATGCCTTGCAGCCAAGCAGGCCTAGGAGCAGGACGCGCTGGCCACCCACAAGCCAGCCCTGCCTCGTCGAGCACAACGAAGCTCTGGGGGCCCTGCAAACCGGGAGTGTGGCTAACCCTCCCCTTCCTGCTGCTCCCCGCGTGCTGCATGTTTGTGCGCCGGGGCCGCCCGTGTGCTGCTGAGTCCCAGCGACAGGGAAGCGAGCGCGGGGCAGGGCCGAGGCGTAACCGCCGGGAGCGAGTTCGGGCTGGTTCCAGGACAGGATTAGGCTGCTCAGTGCACAGCGGGGCAATCGCGAGCGGTGATCACAGGAGACCGGCCGCCCCGGGGGAACCTGCGAGGCCGCCCGCCCCGAGTGCTGCCCTTGAGCAGGGCGGAGGCCGGGGTGCGTCAAAAGGAGCCGCGCCCGGGTCGGCCTCCCAGCAGGGGCGGCTCGTGGAGGCGGAAGGCAGGGGAGGGCTTGGGTCCCAGCTGCGAGGGAATCCGTTCCCCAGGCAGGGACCCGCCGCAGCCGGGCGTTAACTCCCCGGCTCAGGAGCGCAGGGCTGGAGCTGCCCAGCGACTCTTCCAAGCTCCGTTCAGTAGCGATGCCCCTGGGGCAGGGACAGCCCTGGGCAAGCAGCGGCCGTCCCCACCCTGCCTGGGAGGAGCCGCCTTTCCCTCTGGCTCGGGGAATGGCTGGGGGAAGGGAGGCCCGGGGCCTGGCACTATTATGGGGCCTGGATTCCGGCCCAGGGCAGGGCCTGACCAGCGAGGGGCACCGGGGCCGGGGGGTTCCACCCTCCCTAGAGCCCCCTCAGCGGGCGGGGCAATGAGCCACACCCTGGCTTCACGGACGCCCGGGAGACTCGGTCGGGCGCCCGTGGGGACAAGGGCCCGTGCAGAGCGGACACGAGGGGGAGGGCTCTGACCCACCCTCCCAGAGCGCTGGGGGGCTATGGGGACAGCATGGGGCAGGAGCCCCCGCTCCCAGACTAGAGCAGCCGGCTCCCAGCAGGGCCCTGGCCTCGGGGCGGATGCTCTGGGGCATTTCTGCTGGCGCCAGGAGGGGGCGTGAGGCGAGGAGCTGGGAGACCAGCACAGCTGGGAAAAGACGCCAGAGAAACCTGGGGCTTGTGGGCAGGCGCAGGCGCCGGGGTGAAGGGAGCGTGGGCCAGACGGCCGAGCTGGGGCCCAGGCGTACGGGGGGCTCGGCGCTTGGCCCGCCTCTTGGATCCCTGCCTGCCCTCTTCCAGGGGTGGGCTGGCCTGGCGGGATACCGGCAATTTCCTGCTGGGCCGTCGTGTCCACCCGCCGGTGCCCAACCCGCCGCCTGCGCCGCGTGCCGGACCTGACACGGGGTGGGGCTTGAGGGGCGCGCAGGGGTGACGTCATGGGGAGGGCCGTTCTCAGCCATTTCCCGGGCCTGTTTTGATTGCCAGTGCGCTCCTGCCTGCTTCTGCTCCTGCTCAGTGTAATCTCAGAGATCCCACCGGGAGCCCATGTTCCCCCCAGCCCGGGCCCAACAGTGTTTACCCCCCTCTGCTCCAGTTCCTGCTGAGGATTTGTTACAGGCTGGTTCATTCTCCACCCTCATCCCAAGCGCCCCAGCTGCGCGCTCCTCACCGCACGGCCGGCCGTGAACAGGCTCCACTAGCGCTGGGGGGCGCGAGAGCCAAGAGGCGCCCTGCAAACGCTCCCTGGAACATTCCCCTTCGCGGTAGCGTTTCCGAACGTGACACACCCGACCGGGTCCAGCTCGAACACTTGCTCACGCTCACCGAGCGGATCCCTTTCCAGCCGAAGCTTTCACCACACGGCACACAGAATCCTAGAGCCCAGGGCGGGCAGAGCCCTTAGGAGTCAGCCAGTCCAGCCCCCGCCCAAAGCAGGACCAACCCGACTCAGTCAGCCCAGCCAGGGACCTGTCAAGCCAAATCAAACACCTCTAGGGACAGAGATTCCACCCCCTCCCCAGGAACCCAGCCCAGCGCTTCCCCACCCTCCTAGGGAAATAACTTTTCCTAATAGCCAACCTAGACCTCCCCCACTGCAACTTGAGCCCATTGCTCCTTGTTCTGCCACCACTGAGAACAGCCTCTCGCCAGCCTCTTTGGAACTTCCCTTCAGGGAGTTGCAGGCTGCTCTCAAATCCCCCCTCACTCTTCTCGTCTGCAGACTAAACAGACCCAAATCCCTCTGCCTCTCCTCATAGGTCATGTGCTCCAGCCCCGAATCATTGTGGTCGCCTCTGCTGGACCCTCTCCAATGCATCCACATCCTTTCTATGGTGGGGGGCCCAGAACTGGACACAATACTCCAGATGCGGCCTCACCAGAGCCGAATAAAGGGGAATGATGACATCTCTGGATCTACTGGCAATGCCCCTCCTAATGCCCCCTAATATGCCATTAGCCTTCTTGGCTACAAGTGCCCCCTGTTGACTCCTCTCCAGCTTCTCATCCACTGTAACCCCCAGGGCCTTTTCTGCAGAACTGCTGCTTAGCCAGTCGGTCCCCAGCCTGTACCAATACTTGGGATTCTTCTGTCCCAAGGGCAGGACTCTGCACTTGTCCTTATTGAACCTCATCAGATTCCTTTTGCCCAATCCTCTAATCTGTCCAGGTCCCTCTGGCCAGAGCCTTTCAGCACAGACGTGACCCCTGTTCTCGCCTTGCGATGGTTTGGGGATCAGCCCGTCAGACGCTGCACACACGGCCCTTCCCCGCCATTTTCCTCTTCCTCTCCCCAGGCCCAGGCCCCAGGGTGGGGAAGCAAACCTGAGTGTCCCTGACCTACAGCAGCTACGGCTCGGGCCCCGTGTCCTGCTGAGCAGCACCCCCCAGACACCGGCTGCCTGGCCACGCCCTGGCTCGGGGCGGGCCCCTCTTGCCCTCGGGCCCCCCCCCCCCGTTCTCACACGTGCTGGAGCGAGGACTGGAGCCAGTCAGAGCTGTTTGCACGGAGCCACGTGGCAGCTGGCCGGGTACCAAATGGAGTCCCAGTCTGCGAGGCCACGGGCTGCCTGGTCTCCCCCATGGCGGCTGCCCGAGGGAAGGCTGCACGGCCTGAAAGGGGCCTGCACGCTGCAGCGAAGGACACCTGGACTGTCCACCCCCCTCAGAGATTTTTGGCGGGTTCCTGTCACGGCAGAGGGAGAACCCAGCCCCTGTGCGTCCTCTGCAGCCGCCTGCCCCCCCCCAACCCATTCGCTGTCTCGCGGCTCCCCCGGGGCGCTGGGCGGGACTTGCCTCTGCCTGTGGGGCAGCTGCCGAGGGGCGGGGACGCGGTTCCCGGGGGTTGGATGCCGAGGAGCGGGGACCCGGTTCCCGGGGGTCGGCTGCCGAGGGGCGGGGACGCGGTTCCCGGGGGTCAGATGCCGAGGGGCGGGGACCCGGTTCCTGGGGCGGCTGCCGAGGAGCGGGGACCCGGTTCCTGGGGCGGCTGCCGAGGAGCGGGGACCCGGTTCCCGGGGGGTGGATGCCGAGGGGCGGGGACCCGGTTCCCGGGGGTCGGCTGCCGAGGGGCGGGGACGCGGTTCCCGGGGGTCAGATGCCGAGGGGCGGGGACCCGGTTCCTGGGGCGGCTGCCGAGGAGCGGGGACCCGGTTCCCGGGGGTCAGATGCCGAGGGGCGGGGACCCGGTTCCCGGGGGTCGGATGCCGAGGGGCGGGGACGCGGTTCCCCGGGGGTCGGATGCCGAGGGGCGGGGACCCGGTTCCTGGGGCGGCTGCCGAGGGGCGGGGACCTGGTTCCCGGGGGTCGGATGCCGAGGAGTGGGGACCCGGTTCCCAGGGGTCGGATGCTGAGGGGCAGGGACGCGGTTCCCGGGGGTCGGATGCCGAGGGGCGGGGACGCGGTTCCCGGGGGTCGGATGCCGAGGGGCGGGGACCCGGTTCCTGGGGGTCGGCTGCCAAGGGGCGGGGACGTGGTTCCCGGGGGTCGGATGCCGAGGGGCGGGGACGCGGTTCCCGGGGGTCGGATGCCGAGGAGCGGGGACCCGGTTCCTGGGGGTCGGCTGCCAAGGGGCGGGGACGTGGTTCCCGGGGGTCGGATGCCGAGGGGCGGGGACGCGGTTCCCGGGGGTCGGCTGCCGAGGAGCGGGGACCCGGTTCCTGGGGCGGCTGCCGAGGAGCGGGGACCCGGTTCCCGGGGGGTGGATGCCGAGGGGCGGGGACCCGGTTCCCGGGGGTCGGCTGCCGAGGGGCGGGGACGCGGTTCCCGGGGGTCAGATGCCGAGGGGCGGGGACCCGGTTCCCGGGGCGGCTGCCGAGGGGCGGGACGCGGTTCCCGGGGGTCGGATGCCGAGGGGCGGGGACCCGGTTCCCGGGGCGGCTGCCGAGGGGCGGGACGCGGTTCCCGGGGGGCGGATGCCGAGGAGCGGGGACCCGGTTCCCAGGGGTCGGATGCCGAGGGGCGGGGACGCGGTTCTCGGGGCGGCTGCCGAGGGGCGGGGACCTGGTTCCCGGGGGTCGGATGCCGAGGAGTGGGGACGCGGTTCCCGGGGCGGCTGCCGAGGGGCGGGGACGCGGTTCCCGGGGGTCAGATGCCGAGGAGCGGGGACCCGGTTCCTGGGGCGGCTGCCGAGGGGCGGGGACGCGGTTCTCGGGGCGGCTGCCGAGGGGCGGGGACGCGGTTCCCGGGGCGGCTGCTGAGGGGTGGGAGGTTGTGCTAAGCCACTGGGGACGCAAAGGGGTCTATTTGGGCCTTGCAGAAGCTGCTGGATGGGGGGGCTGTAGAAAGGGCCCCCCAACCCTGCCACAGGTCTGAGCAACACGAGGGCTGCTTGCTCTTGTGCTATTGGACCCAGGCCTGCGAGGTGCTGAGCCCTCCCACTCCTGAGGGGTGAAGGAGCTGGAAGGACTCGCCGGAGGCCCCAGCCTTTCCCAGGCCCTGAGACCCTGGAACCAGACATACTGGAGCCTTGTGACCGTCTGGGCCAGGGACGGGCAGTCGGCAACGTGGGCCAGGGCGCCGCGGCCTCCCCAACCCGCCCAAACGCCCGACCGCCCAGGCAGGGGCTGCTGCCAGCGGGGTCGGGGGCCGTGGTGGCTGCCCGGCTCAGCGCCCCAGCTCGCCCCACGGCCAGGAAGGATCGGGCTGGGGGGTGGGCAGGGTTTGGCTCCGGGTGGGGCCTTGGGCAGAGAGGGTGGGGGTGGGGCTGGCGCTTGCCTTCCCCAGCTGAGCGTTCTCCCGCCGCCCATGGAGCCAGGGGTGTGAAAAAACACCTCCCCGGCCCTGCAGTTCATGGCGCTGTGGGAACCAGGCTCCAGCACTGGGAGCCGCTCTCATCGGGGTGGTCTCCACGGAGCGCTGGGAGCTCTCTCTCCCGCCGTCCCTGCCATGCCTCTCACTTGACAGCGCCGCCCTGGCAGCATTGCTGCAGCTGCACGTCAAGCTGCCAGGGTGCGGCTGGACTGCGAGGGTCTAGCGGGAAAAGATGCGCACGTTGCCCTCTGCATTTTCGTGCCTTTTTCCGATACTTTTGTCGGAAGAGGCTTTTCTGAAATTTGGCCCGTCTAGACAGGGCAATATTTCAGGACCCCCCCCCTTTCGAAAGCCCCCTTCTTCCTCGTGGAACGGGGCGTACAGGGGCTTCCGAAAGAGCCAGTCTGCTCTACGGCTAAAAAACAGCGGAAGAGCAAACGCGCCCCTGGACGTGGCGGAGTTTTGTTGGGACCCCCAGTCTAGCCATGCCCAAAGTGCAGACCAAGCCTAACTCCTGGGCAGGATCAGCCCTGCATGACCTACTGATGCTGAGCTGTCGTTGGTCAGAAAGCACTATTTACAGGCTGACCAGTGGTGCACAGCCAGTTGTACTTGTCCAGTGACATTTCTCAGACAAGGGCTTTATCAGCCCCGGCTTCCTGCTGTTTGCAAACTGCACAGAGCAGGGGGCAGCGGCGAGTCGGGAGACAAAGGAGCCTCTGCCCTGTGAACAAAAGACAGGACTACGCAGCACTTTGAAGACTAACAAGATTACTATTAGGTGATGAGCTTTCGTGGGCCAGACCCACTTCCTCAGATCAATATGTGGAAGAGAATTGTCTTTTGTTTCAGCTGGACCAGACTAACACGGCTGCATTTATATCACTACTCTGCCCTGGGAGACCGTGAATAAATCCCTAAGCTGTTCAGGTGAAACGCTGGCCCTGGGCCAGCAGCCTTTCACCCTGTGAACTCTGGTTTGCCTGTCACACCAAGAGGGGGGTCAGAATTTTCTTTTTCTCCCTTGTGGAAAGTGTTAGCGTTTCTCTGTAAAACTGAAAAGTTTTGGTCCCAAAACAAGTCATTTTACAATTTTTATCTGAATTATTGATTTGGGGGGTTGTCTGTGTTTTAATACAAAACCCTAAATGTTTAAAGGAAAACAAATACTCCTCACAAGTTTTCATTTAGTCCAAGTTCCACTTTCCTGTTAAAAAACAGGTTAGATGGAAAATTTTCAGGCAGCCTCACTTACATCTTTAATTAATTGTTGTTAAATGCCTGGAGACTTCTTACCGTTTTCTCCCACTGTAATATTCCGGTTATATAATCAGCCTAATTCTTTCTCCTTGTGCCTGTTCATTCGGTACCATCTGTAACCCCACGGTCTCAAATGACTCTTCAGACATCAGAGATTGCTGGACAGCTGCCACCGTCCAAGAGGAGCAGGGTCGCCAGCCCACTCTCACACATTGAAGATGACTCTTCCATTGAAGAGCATGTCCGTCGATGGACCTGGGGTACGCTGTGTGAGCTGGAGTCATACCAGCCCTTTATTGGACAGGCTAAGCTTTTACAGCCGTCCACGTTCTGTACAGCCAAGCTCCACTCATTGAAACAGGCCCCTGCCGTTTGCAGCCGAGTTAGATTTGTGGCCAGCAGCTCAGCCTCTGCCTGGCCCCCTAGGAAAACTTGTCCTAGGGAGAGACGTCTCAGCAGGAAATCGCCCTCACAGCCAACAGGCTCAGTTTACCTGTTTTACCAACTTCTCTCTGCCACCCCAGCACTTGGCTTCCCCCTGAGACTACTCCGAGATCCACAAACCCAGGTCTCTGGCCACCACCCTAACGGTCATGCTGCTTCTACAATTCAAGGAAATAAAAAAGCCCAAACTTACGAATTCTGGGATAAAGAGGAAATCAGGAAACGTGGCCAGGACAGAGAAGCCACTAGGCAAGGACACTGCAGCGGCTGCGGATGACATCTTGGTCTTTCAGCTGACCCACCGCAGACACTCAGGTTCTTGCAGCTGGGAGCAGACGTGGCTTTCAGATGCAGCCTCCACCTCTGAGACAGGTGAATTCGTAACTGATCGACCTGCCTAGAGGGAAGGAGCTAACATAGGTGTGGCCAGCTCATTTGACAGACTTGCCCGTTGTGTTTGCAAGCCTGGGGAGGGGGCGGGAGAGGAATGTTAGATTTTAACTTTCCTGTAGCTTTGGATCTAGCCTTAGATCTCCTGGGCCAGGCAGGGTTAGTGGTGGAGACCTGCTGGCCCAGAGGGGGCTGGAATGAAATGTTCCAGGGATAACTCAAGGGACGGGGCCCAGGTACTCTGCTGGGGGAGAGCAGTGTCACCCACCCTATTGACATCAGTGGAACTGAGCTGATTTACACCCCCCGCGGGCCTGGCCCTGGCTTGTGACCTGAGCCCTGCCGCTGCTCCACAACTGCATCCACAGCTGCTCCGTGAGAATTGGGAGATTTCCAGGGGCCCCTTAGCACCCAGCACCTCCTGCAGCTGCCAGAGCCTCGGGCGCTCCCCCAGCCAGCCGCCGTGGCTTGGTAGCGCTGGGAACACGGCGGGGACAAGCCTGCCCTGGAAAGGAGGAACCCGCGTCCCCTGAGCGAGGGGGCCCGTGGCCAGAGCGCTGAGCGCGACCCGCCAATGCGACAGGTCGCCACGGGCAGCGGTGGCCCGGGCGCATTTAAATCAAGAGCTGGCAGGTAAGAGCAGCCTCCCAGCTCCCCTGGGGCAGGGCAGGGACTCCCGGGGGCGGGGGGGGGGGCTGTAGGTCAGCCCCGTGATCTGCTGCCGCCTGCTGCCCTTACGCGCTGGGACTCTCCGTTCCAGCGACCCGGGCACCCTCGACCCCGTTCTCCAGCGCGAGGGGCTGCCGGGGGTGCCGGGGGCTGCCGGGGGCAGAGGCGCAGGGGGCAGGGCGCTCAGGTGCCTGACGTGAGCGGCCAGGAAGGGTCATGGGCCCCGTAGCTGCCTCAGGACAGTGACTCAGCCAAGCTCTGAGGGGTGGGTGGGGCAGGACTCCTCCCCCCCCTCCCCCCTGGGAATGCAGCCCACATGCCTCTGTGAGGCAGGGTCCCTGCAGGCCCTTTGAATGGGCACCTTGAAGCAGGAGCAGGCAGGGGCCACTGAATGGAGCCCTTACCACGGGGGTGGGGAACCTTTACTGGGCCAGAGCCTGGCAGGGGGGGGGCAGGACACTCCCCACACACCAGAGCCTGGCGGGGGGGGGCAGGACACTCCCCACACACCAGAGCCTGGCGGGGGGGGGGGGGCAGGACACTCCCCACACACCAGAGCCTGGCGGGGGGGCCCAGGACACTCCCCACACACCAGAGCCTGGCGGGGGGGGGGCAGGACACTCCCCACACACCAGAGCCTGGCGGGGGGGGGGGCCAGGACACTCCCCACACACCAGAGCCTGGCGGGGGGGGCCCAGGACACTCCCCACACACCAGAGCCTGGCGGGGGGGGGGGGGCAGGACACTCCCCACACACCAGAGCCTGGCGGGGGGGGGGGCAGGACACTCCCCACACACCAGAGCCTGGTGGGGGGGGCCAGGACACTCCCCACACACCAGAGCCTGGCGGGGGGGGGCCAGGACACTCCCCACACACCAGAGCCTGGCGGGGGGGGCCCAGGACACTCCCCACACACCAGAGCCTGGCGGGGGGGGCCCAGGACACTCCCCACACACCAGAGCCTGGCGGGGGGGGGGGGCCAGGACACTCCCCACACACCAGAGCCTGGCGGGGGGGCCCAGGACACTCCCCACACACCAGAGCCTGGCGGGGGCGGGCAGGACACTCCCCACACACCAGAGCCTGGCGGGGGGGGGGGGGCAGGACACTCCCCACACACCAGAGCCTGGCGGGGGGGGGCAGGACACTCCCCACACACCAGAGCCTGGTGGGGGGGGCCAGGACACTCCCCACACACCAGAGCCTGGCGGGGGGGGGCCAGGACACTCCCCACACACCAGAGCCTGGCGGGGGGGGCCCAGGACACTCCCCACACACCAGAGCCTGGCGGGGGGGGCCCAGGACACTCCCCACACACCAGAGCCTGGCAGGGGGGGGCCCAGGACACTCCCCACACACCAGAGCCTGGCAGGGGGGGGCCCAGGACACTCCCCACACACCAGAGCCTGGCGGGGGGGGCCCAGGACACTCCCCACACACCAGAGCCTGGCGGGGGGGGCCCAGGACACTCCCCACACACCAGAGCCTGGCGGGGGGGGCCCAGGACACTCCCCACACACCAGAGCCTGGCGGGGGGGGGCAGGACACTCCCCACACACCAGAGCCTGGCGGGGGGGGGCAGGACACTCCCCACACACCAGAGCCTGGCGGGGGGGGGCTCAGGACACTCCCCACACACCAGAGCCTGGCGGGGGGGGGCCCAGGACACTCCCCACACACCAGAGCCTGGCGGGGGGGGGCCCAGGACACTCCCCACACACCAGAGCCTGGCGGGGGGGGGCCCAGGACACTCCCCACACACCAGAGCCTGGCGGGGGGGGGGCAGGACACTCCCCACACACCAGAGCCTGACGGGGGGGGCCCAGGACACTCCCCACACACCAGAGCCTGGCGGGGGGGGCCCAGGACACTCCCCACACACCAGAGCCTGGCGGGGGGGGGGGGGCCAGGACACTCCCCACACACCAGAGCCTGGCGGGGGGGGGCAGGACACTCCCCACACACCAGAGCCTGGCGGGGGGGGCCCAGGACACTCCCCACACACCAGAGCCTGACGGGGGGGGCCCAGGACACTCCCCACACACCAGAGCCTGGCGGGGGGGGCCCAGGACACTCCCCACACACCAGAGCCTGGCGGGGGGGGCCCAGGACACTCCCCACACACCAGAGCCTGGCGGGGGGGGGCAGGACACTCCCCACACACCAGAGCCTGGCGGGGGGGGCCCAGGACACTCCCCACACACCAGAGCCTGGCGGGGGGGGGCAGGACACTCCCCACACACCAGAGCCTGGCGGGGGGGGCCCAGGACACTCCCCACACACCAGAGCCTGGCGGGGGGGGGGGCAGGACACTCCCCACACACCAGAGCCTGGCGGGGGGGGCCCAGGACACTCCCCACACACCAGAGCCTGGCGGGGGGGGCCCAGGACACTCCCCACACACCAGAGCCTGGCGGGGGGGGGGCCCAGGACACTCCCCACATTCCCCAGCCCCACACTCCGACAGCAGCAGGCCTCTCCCGCGGTCACAGGGCTGCCCGAGGGGGGTGCTGGGAATCCCACCCACCAGCCCTTGGACGCTGCAGCAGGAGCTCGGCCGCGGCATCTCAGGCTGGTAGCAAAGCCCCGCTGCTCTCCCAGCACCACCCCTATTGCAAGGCCTGGGTCACTCACTCGGCAACGCCTGGAGCAAAGCAGGTGGCTGGGGGGACGTTCCCGTTGCCAGCACCAGGCCTGGCGTGACGTTGCGCATTCCCATAGTGCACAGCGTGAGGGTGGTGCACGGCCCTGCGGGATGCAGGCCCACAAGCTTTGCTCTTTGTTGACAAGGGAGCTGCAGATGTGGCCACGAGCTGCCCACAGCAGATATCAGAACAGGCGGTTTGAGGGGTTTCCAGTTCCGGCAACACCTGCCTGTCGACAGCACGTTCCTGGCCAAGCCTGGCTGGGGGAGCGGGGAGCGCTGGCTCTTCGGCACCGCGGGAGGAAGCCAGGCCGGGCGGGGGAGAGGGTGCTAGGGAAATGCAGAGGGCGTGGATCTGGGGTTAATCTCGATTTTCGGGTTCTCATTCCATTCCTGAGCTGCTGAGAACAAAGCAGAGGCCTGACAATACCGCAGGATGGGAGGGTTCACATGCCACAGCCTGACGGTGAGAACTTGTCTTTTTAAGAGCCCGTTAGTGTGGAAGGTAACGCTGAGATACTGCAATGAGTGGCTGGCACTCGCTGTGTATTAGCTGCCTCTCGGGAAACCCAGCAACTGCTTAAGAAAGGATCGGTATGAATCTGTAGCCACTAGGTGATGAAAAGCTTTTGTTTAGAGCTGTCAAACCCCAACCCTGAGCATTAGTTCCGAATGTGTATTTAACATTGCGTAATGAAACCTGCCATGATGCAGATGTTATGGATTTGCCAGGACCCCGGCCTGGCTGCACAGGCTTAGTATAGGGATTTAAAATCCTGTTAAAATCAGCCCTCCCCAGTGCAATGCAGGCAAGGGGTTGCTTCGGCCGGGCGCTGGTTAACCGGTTACCCCTTCACATCCCTAGTTCAGTGCCACCAGGTGTGTGCTGCAGCAGGAGTCTCAGCAGGGAGCAGAGGTCCCAGCCCTGGGGCCCAGGTGGGTGCCGACGAGATGAGCAATCGCAGTCGCACTCGCGGGGTTTCCATGCACAAAGCCGACCCTGCTCTGAGCAGTGATTTCACTGACCTACAGAATGGGCTTTAATTACGTCCCCTTGAAATTGCCAAACCACCGCCCACTCCCAAGAAAGCAACCAGACCTATGGCCATTGTCTGGAGCCCTGACGCTGCCCCGCGTCCCCTGGCGGCCGGGGGAGAGAAAGCCCTGCAGCGTGGTGGGGGAATGGGCCCAATTGTGGAAGTGACTCTAGGAAAGTGGGAAAAGGCGGGGGGGGGGGGGAGGGGGCGGGAGAAGGAGAAGCCAGGACGCTGATTTTCTGCTGCCTTCCAGTGGAGCAACCCCGCCCCCTGCTGGCCAGTTCGGTAACTCGCAGGCATGTCCGGGAGAACAGTTCTACAGCCCACCCGCTTCCCAGGCTGGCCTCTGGCACAGCCAGTGAATGCGACAACACTGCTGTCAGCCCCACGCTCTCGGCCTGCCAAAGGAGCGTAGCCAGCTGCAGAGCCTGGCATCCCAGACACCCTGCAGGGCGACCCAGCCAGGAAAGGGATTCAGCTGATTGGAAGTTTCAGCACGGGCCGGGCCGGGGTCCCCAACTTCTGTCTGTGGGCCCCATCTGCCCGCTGCAGCCTTTTCCCTTCATGCATCCAGGCAGGGACAGACGGAGCCGGCCCAAACAAGGCGGCCCGAGGGATCTCTCCCAGCACTTCAAGCAGCCTGGGAACTCTGCAGAACAAAGACAAGATCCCTGCAAGGAGGAAAAGCATCAGTTCCACTCACGCTGTCTTGTCCTTGGAGACCAAACCAAAGCGCCCCATCTCTGCCCGCAAAACAGGTGCAGCTGCCTCAGTTTCCCTCCTTCAGAGACGCCAGGAATCCCAGGACACCCCTCACGCCAAGATTCTGAAAAGGGCAGTCAGGGCTAAGAGTCACAGCAGGGGCAAACCTGAAGTGGGAGCAACCATGGAGTTTGCAGTCGGGGTCCAGGGCAGAGTCGATACCCAGGCTCTGGGTCAGGAAGCAAAGTCCAAATCAAGCCAAGGTCAAAGCCAGCAGCGGGACTGGTCATGGCAGCTACAGCACCCTTCCCAGATCAGCCTTTGGGTTACGCAGGGCAGCGAGCCATCCAGAGCCAGGTGCCGCTGCCCGTCAGCCCCTTGAGCTGAGATTCCCCATGGCGAGTGCAGCAAGCTCGCTACAGCTGCTGTGGGCACTGCTAGCCGCTAACCAACCCTGCAGGCCTGGATTCTAGACCTGGTGGGCCCCAGATTTGGGGGCTAACCCTGGCTCTGCTTGGGGCCTATTTATTACTCGCCCCCGCTGGAAAGCCTCCACACCAAGAGTCCCAAAGCACCCGCCACTTGTCCCTCCATGACGGCAGCCCTTCCATGACAGCAGCGAGCCTGTCAAGGTAGCCCTGCCCCCCTCAGCCTCTTCCACCACAGACTGGGCCCTTTGCCGGCCCCCTTCCAGGATTTAAATAGCCGGTGGAGCCTTAAGGAGGAGGAGAAAGAGCTCACCTCAGCTGGCTGACGGGTTCCAGGCACCAGGCCACACAGGGCTGGCAGCAGTAGAGGGACTTTCCTGCTATGCTCCCTTGGAGCACTGAGGATCTCTGCACATCTCCCCACCCGGAGGGGGAAAGAGAAACAGGAGTCCAGCTCTGAGCAGCACTCTAACTTTTTCCATTCATGCGTGGAATGCATTTTGTTCTGTGCACCAACGCATGTGCACTGTGCACCACCATAGGAACACATGCTGCTGGCTGCGGGCACTTTCTCTCCTGGGCTGCCCAAGCACTCAGCTTACAGGCAACACTGCTGAGTAGACGAAGGCTGGGTGTTCTGTCCCAACATGCCTGTGCGTCCCAGCAAGCCCATAGCAAGCTGCCACTGGGTGCACACCTGGGTCCAAGACCCACATGGCACCAGCAATTCAACCTTGGAGACAAGTTCTCTGTCCCGTCTGCCTGTCTCCCAGAGCGCCACCTGCTCGCCCGATGGCTCCAGGTCAGACAGCGAGTGCCAATGGCGCAGCCGTGACAGACGTGCCTGGCAGAGAGCCTGACTCATGGTTACAATGGGGCTAACGAGTGTCGAGCTCTCCGCAGAGCCTCGAGAGGCAATGCCCAGGCGGTTACGGCCGGGGCCCGCTGCTGTGGGGCTCTCTCCCCTGGGACCGGCTAACGGAGCGCTGGTGGGTCTGTGCCAGAGAACGGGAGGGTGGCATTAGTTTGCAGATTTCACTTGCACAGGCCAATGGAGTCTCCTGGACACGGGGGTTTCACCCTGTGACGTAGCTGGGGGGCTGTGTACTTGTGGCCCTAGGCTCACTCCGGTTGGACATTCACTGGGTGCTGGGGAGGACCCTACTGGCCTGCGTCTGTGAGCACTGCCCAGCAGGGGGCCCTGAGGAACCTCAGAGCACGTTGTAGACCAGTGGTCCCCAACCTTTCAAGGTTGTCGGGCGCCAGGGGGCGTGGCCGTTCGCCCGCCGGGCGCCAGGGGGCGGGGACACTTGCGCTCCGGGGGCGGCCCCCCCCATAGCTGCATGCCCGGGGCCGGCGCTCCCCCCGCCATGCGCCGCGCGCCCGGCGCTCCCCCCCGCCATGCGCCCGGTGCCAGGCCAGCCCCGAGCACCTGGCGGGCACATGGAAATGCCCCCGCGGGCGCCATGGCGCCCACGGGTACCGTGTTGGGGACCACGGTTGTAGACAATGACCCAACTGGTCCTTACCTGACGAGGGAAGGGGCTGAATAAAGGGAGGGGGTGGCTATGGGAAGAGGCAGTTTTTGGCTGGAAAACCATGAAGAGACCAGACTAAGCAGAGTACTGGGAGCTGAGGGGCCTGGGCATGCTGCCCCACGGGGTCTAGGGCTGCCCGCCCGGCCTCCTTGTGTCCACATCACATCTGTGCTGGGCTGCATCCTGGAGAGGCAATAACCCTTCTCTGCTCTACTGGCTGGCGGGTGCAGGATCGGGGGGGGGGGGGTGCCCGACACGCCCACACACCTGACTGAGCTAAACTCCTGCAACCCAACACACATGGGCCAAGGGGGAGTCTGGCATGTTTTTCTAGCCAAGTGCCGGGTTCTGTCCTTCGCTGGGCAGCAGCTGTCCCAGCCGAGCATGAATTTCCCACACTTTCCCCGCAGCGCCATGGGTGAGTTACAGGAGGGATGGGAAGGCAGGCACCACGCAGCGAACACAGCTGGCACATTACCAGCTCACAGCAAGAGTTCAGAGATCAGGACCCCGTGTGCAGAGCTTTGCCAAGCTGAGAGGGAGTCTAACACTCACGTCCCTCTTCCTCCGGGACAAGGGCAAGCGATTCGTAGGACACGTATGGGGGCAGAACCAATGCCACAAACAGCATGGAAGGCCGAGCAATGCGGTGTGCAGAAGCAGCTGGAGAGGTGGGGTCTGGCACTTGTGCTGGCATCTGACCGTGTGTGCACAGACGGACCGCCCAGCAGATCTGGAGGAGGGGAAGTCAAGCTGGAGGGACACTTGCTGTTGCAGCTCAGTGACTGGATCCAGGCAGGGGGGCCCAGGCCGTGGCATCAAGTGAGTTTGGTTACTTGCTCAGGGACGAATGGCCCAGTTCTCTCATGTGGATAGCACTACATGTGCTTCCACAGCTATTCTGAGGACTTCTCCTTCACGCATTGCACTGAGACGCAGCCACTAGCACAAGGCCGGGCAACGCCTAATCCCCACCTAGGAGCTGGTGAGGACTGCACAGGGTACCCATAAAGTCACTCCTTCACTGTGTGGAGATGGCACCCCAGTACATCGTGCAAGAGACCTCACCAGAAGCAGACCAGACACTCTCCATGGTGTTTCCACCTCTTGCATCTCTGGACTCGCCAACCACAGCTGGACAGCACGTGGGGAGTGGACGACAAATTAAGCCGCTGGCTCCCAGAACAGGTTCTTAGCGGAGCTCCCTAGAGACTTTTCCTGCAGGTTAGAATTCAGAAATAAAGAGGAACCTTCCCCCGGTGTTCTTCTTGGTCCTCTGCATCAGGCCTTCGTTTGACTCTCTGGTCCTAGACCCAGCAAGGTACTTCCTCAGCACATCCCCTATTCCTTGTTATTGTCACCCCGGCAAATTCCTCTTTGACTCTTCTCCCCCAGCAGGCACACTAGGCCAGCAGCTGCAGTGCAGCACACAGGGGCACCCCTCCCCCCCAAATGGGAACAGTCCCATTCCTGCCACCGGACTCTCAAAGCGGCGATTCTGTGGGAAGAGAGAAGCGAGATCCCCAGAACGAAATGCCTCACGAAAGCTCCTGCTGTCTCTCTCACTGCCCAGCCACCACAGCTGCTCCTTGCAACAGAGACCACTGCGAGAGCCAGATGCTGTGAGGGACCCTGCAGCAGTGGGAAAGGGAGCCCTCAAAAGCCAATGCAAACAGGTCATTGCTCCTTTCTTCTCCATTGGGCAGAATTCTGTGCCTAGCAGGGGGCTGGTGTTCTCTGGGCGGCAAGCACAGGGCAGATAGACGGGCTATGCTGGATTGAAGTAGTGCTCAAGTATGCAAAGAATAAAGGGAAAGGCCCTGCATTAAAAAGCCAACTCAAACTAAAGCGAAGGGGGCTGTTACTGGGGGAGAGACTTGGGTGCATGGAGTGACTGGATCCTCCCCGTCCTGACACCTTAGGCCAACGTTCCAGCCTCTAAAGCCACAGGGAGGGCAGGGGAGGGGCTGGGACAGGTCTGGTGGGGGTAGGAGATGGTGCTGGAAGCCCCCTGTGCCCGGCCTGGGAACCTGGAGGAGCACCCCCGTCAGCAGAGGGACTGAATACTCTGCAGGAGCAGGGGTAAAGCAATCAGCATGGACTAGTTACTGCTCCCCATAGGGCTCCACATCCACTGCTAGGTTTGCTGGTCACACAACAAAGTCGTCAACAGCTCCCAGTGGCCCTGTGCCTTGCTGCTTAGCCTGGAGGAGGAGTCCTCACATGAGGCCCCCTCTTCTCTGGGGACAGGGTGCTGGGAAGGAGAGTTAGGGGATGAGGAGCCCACAGGTTTCATGGCCTTCGCCAGGGCCCTGCACATCCCAGCTGGGAGTCACCCAGCCCCTCGGCACAGAGGTGCCTCTGCACTGGCTGATGGCGAGGGTGTGCAGGGCTGGCTGGAGCAAATGCCCAGCGATGACCCAGCAGCCCCAAGCATGGGGTCACTGCTCAGTGCGCTGGCAGTTCGGATGCATGGAATGACTGGATTGGAGGCGGCTCCCTGGCCTGCTCTGGGAACAGCAGTGAGTGTCCGTGGCAGCGTGGACACGCTCTTGCGCAAGCTCAGATAGCCATTTTAGCCATAGGAATGTCTTGTACAAGAACTCCCCACTGCCCATCCCCACTGCCTTCTTGCTCTTGCAAAAGAGGGCTTATTCCTTGTGGGGAGAGGAGTAACTCTTGCGCAAGAAGCCCTCTGTTCCGACGCTTTAGTGTAAATTTACTTGCACAAGAACATGCATGCAGTGTAGACACTCCGCAAGTTCTTGCACAAGAACAACTGTTCTTGCGCAAGAAGCCTTCAGTGCAGACGGAGCCGGCTGGTTTTCAGCATAACAAAATACCCAGCAGATGGAGAGCTAGTATTTTACATATTCCACAATCAAGCAAGATTACAGTTGTCAAACTATTCTTTGCACACTCTGGAATTGCGTTTTAAAGGTGTTCACAGAACACCTACAGAGGAAGGGGAGAAAACAGAACAAAGGAGAAGTACCTAGACAGTTATTGCCAGGATGATGTAAATGCTGCTAGAGATTTTCATTGCCATAAACTAAAATTAATGCTAAGTGTGGATTTAAGCAGATTTTACTCTTGCCATGGACTGGACTGGCACCAAGGACGCAGTGTTCCTGCGATGTCGATGACAAGTGTGGAACAGAAGCTCCAGTGACAATGCATGTGTTAAAACATTTCTATGATGGAAGGGTCCCACGTGTGACTACTACACAACAAAGTGTAGCAGCCTTAACCAGCATTTTGCATGCAGGCATGACAATTTGGCAGACAGCTGCTTCCCAGGAGAGATGCGCAGCATAGCTGTAGTGCTGGCCAAGTTAGCTAAGGATGCTTGCACAGAGGGCTTGAGAACTGTGCAAACAGCCTCTAAAGGGAGCCACGCAGCTCTAGAGTGCGGAGGGTGACGAGTCTGCTTCTGAAGCCAGGCATAAGGAACCTGTTCCAGGGGTCCTGCTGACAGCTGCCTCATTTCCCTCTGCAGCCCACTCCGTACCGACATTTCCATCTTATAATGGAGCAATCGCCAAAGAGCAACTGTGCCAAAGCATCACTAAATTGCGTAAGTGACAGTAACTGTCTACATCAGGGTTACACTATCACACCTGCAGTCATTCAGTGTCAAATGTTAAATTCTGCACACAGTATTCTAAAATTCTACAATATTTGAACTAAAAGTGCATAGCCTCGGGGAGCACAGGCCACTGGCTACGTGAAGGTGGGAGATCAGCTTGCAGTCCCCTCGCTCCCAGGACATGGACTCAGTGGGGGGCCTGAGTGCTGGGGTCTGACGGCAGCCAACTGGTTAGTGGTATGACTGAGTGATGTGGGGGCTCAGGTTTGAGTTCAGGGAACTCAGTAGGATGTTCAAAGCAGGGAGTCGAGGTGCAGGGGTTGTGGCTCAGGTATAGAGAGATCTGGATGTACCAGAAGGTTGAAAAAGCTACTAAGGGGGAACCTGTTCTAGATTTGATCCTAACAAATAGGGAGGAACTGGTTGAGAATTTGAAAGTGGAAGGCAGCTTGGATGAAAGTGATCATGAAATCATGGAGTTCACAATTCTAATGACAGGTAGAAGGAAGAACAGCAAAATAGAAACCATGGATTTTGGGAAGGCGGATTTTGGTAAGCTCAGAGAGCTGATATGTAAGGTCCCATGGAAATCAAGACTGAGGGGAAAAACTGAGGAGAGTTAGCAGTTTTTCAAAGGGACATTGTTAAGGGCCCAAAAGCAAGCTATTCCGCTGCATCGGAAAGATAGAAAATATGGCAAAAGACTGCCTTGGCTTAACCAAAAGATCTTGCATGATCTAAAAATAAAAAAGGAGTCAAAAAATGGAAAGTAGGACAAATTACAAAGAATGAATATAGGCAAACACCACAGGAATGCAGGGGCAAGATTAGAAAGGCAAAGGCACAAAATGAGCTCAAACGAGCTACGGGAATAAAGGGAAACAAGAAGATTTTTTATAAATACGTTAGAAGCAAGAGGAAGACCAAGGACAGGGTAGGCCCACTGGTCAGTGAGGAGGGAGAAACAGTAACAAGAAACTTGGAAATGGCAGAGATGCTTAATGACTTTTGTTTCGGTCTTCACTGAGAAGTCTGAAGGAATGCCTAAAAGTGAATTCTAGTGGGAAGGGGGGAGGTTTAGAAGATAAAATAAAAAAAGAACAAGTTAAAAATCACCTATAAAAGTTAGATGACTGCAAGTCACCAGGGCCTGATGAAATGCATCCTAGAATACTCAAGGAGCTGACAGAGGAGGTATCTGAGCCTTTAGCTATCATCTTTGGAAAATCATGGGAGACAGGAGAGATTCCAGAGGACTGGAAAAGGGCAAATCTAGTGCCCATTTATAAAAAGGGAAATAAGAACAACCCAGGAAGCTACAGACCAGTTAGTTTAACTTCTGTGCCAGGGAAGATAATGGAGCAAGTAATTAAGGAAATCATCTGTAAACACTTGGAAGGTGGCAAGGTGACAGGGAACAGCCAGCATGGATTTGTAAATAATAAATCATGTCAAACCAATCCGATAGCTTTCTTTAATAGGATAACGAGTCTTGTAGATAAGGGAGAAGCGGTGGATGTGGTATACCTAGACTTTAGTAAGGCGTTTGATACGGTCTCGCACGATATTCTTATCAATAAACTAGGTAAATACAACTTAGATGGGGCTACTATAAGGTGGGTGCATAACTGGCTGGATAACCGTACTCAGAGAGTAGTTATTAATGGTTCTCAATCCAGCTGGAAAGGTATAACAAGTGGGGTTCCACAGGGGTCTGTTTTGGGACTGGATCTGTTCAATATCTTCATCAACGATTTAGATATTGGCATAGAAAGTACGCTTATTAAGTTTGCAGATGATACCAAGCTGGGAGGGCTTGCGACTGCTCTGGAGGATAGGGTCATAATATAAACGATCTGGACAAATTGGAGAAATGGTCTGAGGTAAACAGGATGAAGTTTAATAAAGACAAATGCAAAGTGCTCCACTTAGGAAGGAACAATCAGTTTCACACACACAGAATGGGAAGCGACTGTCTAGGAAGGAGCACGGCAGAGAAGGGATCTAGGGGTTATAATGGACCACAAGCTGAATATGAGTCAGCAGACATGATTCTAGGATGCATTAACAGGTGTGTTGTGAGCAAGACACGAGAAGTCATTCTTTCATTCTACTCTGCCCTGGTTAGGCCTCAGTTGGAGTATTGTGTCCAGTTCTGGGCTCCGCATTTCAAGAAAGCTGTGGAGAAATTGGAGAGGGTCCAGACAAGAGCAACAAGAATGATGAAAAGTCTAGAGAACATGACCTATGAAGGAAGACTGAAAGAATTGGGTTTGTTTAGTTTAGAAGAGAGACGACTGAGGGGGGACATGATAGCAGTTTTCAGGTATCTAAAAGGGTGTCATAAGGAGGAGGGAGAAAACTTGTTCATCTTGGCCTCTGAGGATAGAAGCAGCAGCAATGGGCTTAAACTGCAGCAAGGGAGGCTTAGGTTGGACATTAGGAAAAAATTCCTAACTGTCAGGGTAGTCAAACACTGGAATAAATTGCCCAGGGCGGTTGTGGAATCCCCATCTCTGGGGATATTTAAGAGTAGGTTGGATAAATGTCTATCAGGGATAGTCTAGACAGTATTTGGTCCTGCCATGGGGGCAGGAGACTGGACTCGATGACTCTCGAGGTCCCTTGCAGTCCTAGTATTCTATGATTCTATTCCTCTGCCTCCAACTCAGCAGCTCATCATGGTTCAGGGTAGGAGGCACTAGCTCCATGGTGATTTAACCTCTCTACTAGCTGCTCCAGGTGCCTAAAATGTACCTACACTGCTAGGGAGTGGTCTGACTTCTCTTGCAGCTTCCTCTTGCTTTCCTGTCAGTCATTTTTCTGCAGGGAAGCAAAGAAATGAGAGACATGAATTCTCCCGAGTACACCCTGCAGTAGGGAACGAGTCAAACAAGCAGGGAATTCTTACTCAGTACTTTTTAAACAGATACCTTTGCAATATTTAAGCACTTTGAGGATATAAATTGTGTGAACACTCCCTCCTATGTAGACTAGCTTGCAGGGGGTTGCGTGCCTGCCCTGGAGCCAAACCCGCCTCCCACGGCACAGCCTGACCCTCGGGGCCAAACCCCCCGCCTGCAGCGCAGCCGAACCCCCATACACGCCTGCCCCGGGGCCAACTCCCGCTCCCACAGCACAGGGAAAACTCCTGCGCTCAACTCACTCCTCCTGCAGCGCAGAGAAGCTGCTGCACTCCCTCCTCCGGGGCTGACACCCCCTCCCGCAGAGCACCCAGTGCACTTCTGGAACCCCCAGAAGTGGCATGAAGCTGCAGGCATGACTGCCGACCACTCCGCAGGAAGCCAGCACTATGCTGGAGGTAGGTAGTGGGGCTTCTCTGGGGTGGGGGAAAACGGGTGTCTCCCCCCAACGCCTCGTGATCGACTGGTCGAGGCCTCATGATTAATCAGTCAATCGCGATCAACCGGTTGGTGACTACGGCCCAAGATCGTTTGGGCTACTTGAATTGCTTGCTGCTCCGAGCTCAGGCTAAAGCCTATTCCCTGCTTTAACCCAGTGTTTTGGGCTGCCTGAGCTGGGAGGCATAGGCTACAATCTGCTAGCACCTGAGCTCTGACCAAGGGCTAGGGCCCTAGACTTATTTGCTGTTAGGTCTATTGCAGGGGTGCAAGCTAGACTCCACAATGCACTGCCCCACCCAGGGGCAGGAGCAATGGCCCCACGCAGTTATGTACTTGCCTCTGACGGCCCCAGAGCTCATGACTGCTTATGGCTCGGGCCCACTGGTGCAACCTGAGGCCAAGGACTAAACCAATGAGGCTGAGAACGAGGGAGCAATTCTAGACCTGTTCAGAAAGTGGGGACTACTTAGTACTAGAAGTCTTACAGGGAATAAATGAAGCCGAACAGACTAGGGATGTAAAATTCCATTTCATTGGTTAACCAGGTAAACATGTTTGACGGATCAAAGGAAGGCTGCTGGTGGAGCTGGAGCCACCTTCCCCTACCCCATTGTAGGCAGAGGCCCAGTCACAAGGGCCCGAGACATGCCCAGACTCACTGCAGACGGGGCGGTTAACCTAGCACATCCTTACATAAGGCGAGAAACCTATTATCTGAAATTTGTGGATTACCCAAAACTTGTCTTTTGGTCCAAGTAATTTTCTGTACTAAGACTTTATTTTAAAAGCATAATCTACCGCTAGATATTTCATTAGAACCAAAAAACAAGTCTGTTCATTCAAAGTCACTGACTCTGAAGGTGCTCTAAAGCATTCTGCTTGAACATTAAAACTGGTAATCAACTACAGCATGAGAATGGCCGTATTGGGTCAGAACAAAGGTCCATGTAAGCCAATATCCTGCTTTCTGATAGTGACCAATGCCAGGTGCTTCAGAGGAAATAAAACAAGGAATCATCAAATGAGTCATCCCGTCACCCAATCCTAGGCTATGGATCCATCCCAGCTCACAGCTAATAGACACCTTTGATGAATTTACCTAGTTTTTTTTTTTTTAAATAAGCCAGTATGTTAGAGATGCAGGGTTTTTGTTTATCAAAAAGTTCCTGGCAGTCTAACAACATCTTTACCAAAGGATAGTCTTGCTCTGTTTCAATAGGAAGTAAAGCCCCTTGCAACTCATTAGAGATCACAAAATAGGCTTCAGAGTTTGAAATACTTCCTCATATACAATTTATTTTATATACTTTGATCATGTATTTGCTGTGTACTACAGGAATTAGTTTACCAGTACCATAAAATATTTTGCTAAATAGCATACAAGCTGCTTTATGATTGCAACATATGTTGCAGAAAGATTTGACTAAAAAAAAAAAATCAGTTTCATTCATTCCCCCCCCCCCCCCCCCCCGTCTAATCAGACAA
Source organism: Pelodiscus sinensis (assembly GCF_052426305.1). NCBI lineage: Eukaryota > Metazoa > Chordata > Testudines > Trionychidae > Pelodiscus > Pelodiscus sinensis. Next base: position 201,928,466 of record NC_143054.1, on the reverse strand, counting down.
AGTTGGTTGAAGAGAAAGTCATGACAGAGCTGTATTTTTCCCCTCCCTCAGCACACACTATTTAAAGATAACCTAAAAGGCACTTGTGCTTGTGCCTTTTCTGCTTCTTTATATGTAAAAATTAATAGCAATTGAGCTGTTAAAAATCCAACACATTTGATACCTCACTGGATCTCTAGTACAGCCTGGGGAGGAATAGACTTCACATTCCTGATCATTTTGAATTAAACTAGAGAACAAAAAGTTACACTTCCTTTTAAGTCGCTTTCCTAATCAACTTATCAAAAAAAGAAAAAGCAAATTTAGTACTACTACTTTGCAGATCACCTTTAACTTGAATCGTCTCATCCATATCTCAGAACAAAAGCAGAAATTAAAAAACTCATCTAAAATTCAAAATAAGCTGAGAAGAGTATAACTGGTTTGATAACCTACATATGGCATATATGACTTGCTTTAAAGTTACTGAAGCATTAACAGAAGCAGTAGAGCTACCACCAAGTTTTCGTTAGAAATACACATTTTATTTCTGTGTGTCAATAAAAAAGTCCCACTTTTCAGATCACAGGATATGAATGCATACAACAAAAAAAGTTGCGCGCTAATCTACTCTTACGATGTCACAATTTAGAAGATCCCTGACCCAGGCCAATTTTTATTTGATTGACATACCCTTCTAGGACTAAGTCCTTACCATTTACATCAGACACAAAATACCTTGTAACAAACAAAATAACTTTCTTCCTAAAAGGTTAACTTTGAAATTTCAGTCCATTCTTACAGGACTCGCACTCCTCCTTCGAGGGCTTCCTGATGGTGAACGACTGAAAGTAAAAGGAAAACGGAAGTTAGAGTATATCAAGTTTTGATTTGGAACTGCTGATAGATATACACACTTGGGGGTATTACTGTATGTTTTTTCCCCCTGAAGGAAACAGAGTGATGTCATCACATCACTATCTGCAGCTGCCTCTGCCCTCAGCTATCCTGCCTCCTCCCCTCCCTCAGGTCGGAAGCTGCATGGCCTCCCCCCACACACCCTGAGCCCCCTCACTCCTTCCACAGAGACCTCTGCCCCCCAGCCTGCTCCTGCTCCCTCCCCACAGCCAGATATCTACCCCCAGAAACAGGGGGATGGCGAGCATAGCAAGCAGGGGGCTGCGCTCCCTAGTTTTCTATAATAACCCAATAATCAGAACTGATGAAGGTAGAGAATTAGTTTTCCTTTTATAACAGATCTTGTAGACATACCCTCAAATTGAGTGAAATCTTACTTTACTATACAATCAATAGTAACTTTTTTTTTAAATGAAACAAAAAACAGGAATATGTAGCACTTTAACAGTAACATCTTGAAAATACAGAAGGCTGTTCCTGAAGTCCATGACAGCATAACAGGAATGGGATAAAAAGGAGGCTACAAACAAGGACCTCAAGAGGTGAGCCACACAGTATAGCAAAGCACAAATTACTCCTATTTCTATGCATTCCTTCCTTCAAGTCTCTTTAGTCAAGTTTGTAACAGCTGCCTCCAAGAGTGAAGACCATACGAATCCTGAGCTAACGAGCAATGTTTATAAATGGCTCAAACTAAAATTAAAAAACTAAGGCTAATAATAAATTATATAAAATAGGCAATGTTATAACAAGTACTCGTGTATTACAAAGGGGAAAAGTCAAGAATTTTATCTTGCTAATACCATGTTGCAACAGACTGTATAGCCATTAGTCAAGATGAGCCAGCAGCAAGAAGGCCTGCACAGTTTGACTTCATTCAACCAGATAGGTGTTTGTTACAAGTAGTCTTCAGATTGTTTTGCTTCACACATTTAATTCATTTCCAGGTGTACGGACAGCCATTTCTTTACTATTCTAATTCAGAGTTTTTACTCTGGTTATCTCTCCCCCCCATCCCTTAAGAAAGTAGGTTCAGTTCACCTGAAAAAGATTTAATTGCAAGCCACAAGCAGCTCATTGCACCTTCTAAAATACTAGTTCATCTTATGATGGTCACTGGGGTTCTTAAATAGCTTAAAATTTATGCCCTGCGCTTAAGATTTTTCATGCTTTAACTCATTCACTTGATAAGCTCAATTTAATGAAACCTTTAGAGAGGATGGAAGTATTATAACCCGAGCTCGACAAATCAGTGTATCTACTTGCCTGTGGCAAGATTTCAGCCGGTCGCCCCATTCACTGGCGGCACATGCATGCGCAATGCGGGTCTGGCGAGTAGATTTCGCCACGGTTTGTCAAGCCCTCATTATAACCATAGCCAAATGCAAGATCCTCACAATACACTCACTTGCAGGGGAACAGCTTTACCAGAGCTTTCCTGTATATTTAATCTCAGTGTTGACAAAAGTTTTCAGGAGAGACCTCTGAAGAAACTACATTAGTTCTACACTCAGCAACCTTTAATCACAATATTCAACTTACCTTCTCTTTGGAGATGGTGATCTGGACTTTGATCGGCTACAAAATAGGAATACAAGTGAGAAAAAAAATACAAGTTGTGTGAAAACAATAGTGAAAAATTCCCCCCAAAAGCCCTAGTCATTTTAAATATGCATCACTGTTTGCAAAAATCCTTTTAAAAGATTTGTATGGGTATCAAGCTAATCCTCACCATCGCTACTACTGAAGCAGATACCTGCATGGTTTCTTATCTCCAGAGGCATTTGGCGAGAGTTCTTTCATCATCATTGTTCAATATCAGCACTGAATGGCTGATGGATAAACATGAGGACGCAGCTGTCAGTCCTGCTGAGCTCAAAAAACCTTTCTACTTCAAGATTTTGAATATGCTGATAACGGTCATTGACTCAGTTGGTGAATCACTACACTTATGGCCTGTGTGGGCAAGAAATATCATGCACTTAGGATAAAAGTGCCTAGTACCATCAAATCATCTCCAAGTCACAACTAGCTCAAGGCTCACCTGTCCCGACAGGACATCAAGCAAATGGCAGCTATCAAGTATTTGGGCAACATCCTGAATCGGTATGTTAAAAAGTGGATAATTAGGTAACCATGTAACCTCTGAAGATCTCAGCAATTACAGTTACATGCTACAGGCTCTACAGTATAGAGCTTATACTGCAGAGCTCGCAGCACAGCTGGCTTGCCAGGATCAGAGCCGGCTGGGCTCCACTCGCAGGGAGCCAGCTGCATTGCAGGCTCTCCAGAATACGCATTATATACTGCAGAGCCAGCATTGCAAGGTGGCACCTGACACACCATCTCCTGCCTGCAGCCCTGCTCCCAGCTTCTGATACAGTGTGCTGCTGCTTCTGATGCAGAGCCCAAGTTTTATCAGTTAACCCAGTGTTTCCCAAATGGTGTTCTGCAAGAAACTTCTATTACAGTAACATTTTATGATTTTTAAAATATTAATATTTAAGCATTTATGAATTATATTGAAAACAATTTTCATTTGTGGTTGCCACGATAAGTGTCCCTGTGTAATACCAGCTTGGCCAGAGTGGGGACAATGATGTCACTACTCAGCGCTGATGTCCGTATATTAGACTTATTAGGGGATCAGCAAAATTCTTGAGTTTAAACAGGTTCCGTGGCCAAATAAAATTGGGATACACTGAGTTAACCATTTCAACGGTTATACTGTTACATCCCTAATCATGAACAGTGCTGGAAGATGCTTAAAACATGTAGCCACTTGTATAAACAGCGGCTGTTGCCATGTTTCAGGTACTTCAGCTGCTTCTGCGGGGACACTGATATCAAGCTTGCTGCTAACTTCCAGAAGCCTCAACTACAGTGTTGAATGGAAGTGAAACACGAGCACTGAGGAAAGCTGAAGACCAAATTGACATTTATGATTCTCATTGTGTGTCAGCTGCTCCATTACCAAGAGATAACAGGATCAGAAATCAGGAGCAAATGCCTCCTTCAGTACTGGTCCTGTTTCACTGGATTTCGTGGTATTGATACAAGACTGGAAAACTAAACAATTCACCACCAACAATCACGTGGACACCAAAAGCCTAGGTGAGGGATGGTCAACCCGCAGCTCGCATACGGCTCCCCCTCCAAAAGTGAGGCTCACGAAACCTCCCCTGCAGCTCGTGAAGCCAGCCCAGCACCTCTAGAAACAGTCCCTGGTGCTCACAAGGGCAGGGGAGCTGTCCAGCGCAGTGATTCAAAATGGCATTGCCAAGATGGGAGACTGATATGGCCAAAAAGCCTGTCTTTCAAAGGGGCAGCATCCTTTTCTCCCCCACCCCCCAACAACTCTGGGGGGCTGGTGGCAAACTCTTCCTCTTTTTTTCTTCTTAAAAATTGCTCAAAAAATTCTGGTGCGGCTCTTCATGTTTTTTCCGCCACTGTTTCGGCTCTCTTCGTTTAATGGCTTGGCCACCCCGGCCTAGGTGGCGCTAAAAGGTGATCAGACAAACAATCTAACCAGATCTTAAGCCCTTTGCCACAGACAGATTTGGGTAGCACTAGGTTTGCAGAGAGGCCATGTTAGGATTTGCCATCATGGATGATCTACACCACTCATGAATTTCAAGTGATTTAACAGCAATGCTGAAGTCAGTCCTGTAATGCAGGAATGCTAGAGCAGAACAAGACAGAGGTAGTAAATCAGTACAGTGATGAAAGCTAAAAAGAGTTAAAATATGAAGTTGGGATAGAACAGTGGTCAGAACAGTGGTCACCAACCAGTAGACCGGGATCTATTGGTAGACCGTGGAGCCTCTGACAGGTGATCCTGACAGGTTTGGCCAGGAGGCTGTCAAGTAACGGCATTTCATTTGTCCCTCTAAATACTACTGTGTTGCTCCTGCCCTCTGCTTTGGAGCTAGCCCTCTAGCCCCTGCAGCCTCTTGCTTGCTGTGCAGGGTACAGGAAGAAGAGGAGGGGGTGCTGATGTCCGGGTGCTTCTCCCTTCACCCCATCTCCCGAGAGCGAAGAGGGCAGGGATAGAGAGAGTCTGCTGGCTGCTTTTGATAGCTGTGCAGGGCCAGAGATGGGGTAAGCCTGGCTTAGTCCCCTGCATCACCACCCAGAAGCCACTGTGCTAAGCAGTGCCCAACTGGAGCCTGCATTCCAAATCCCGGCCCAAGTCCTGAACCCTTCCTGTACCCCAAACCACTGCCCTAGCCCTGAGTCCCCCTGCACCCAAACTCCCTCCCAGGGTCTGTATCTTGAACCACCTACTGCACCTCTACTCCCTGCCCCAGGCTCAGCTCAGAACCCCTCCCACACTCCAAATCCTTTAGCCCAAGATCAGAGTCTGCAGCCACCTCCCCTACATCTCAGCCCTCTGCTCCCAGCCTGATAAAAGTGAGGATGGGAGGGGAGGGAGGAGGAAGAGGATGGAGTGAGCAAGGGTGGGGCCTTGGACAAGAAGCAGAAAGCAGGTGGGGCAAGCATGTTTGAGTTTGAGGTGGATCCTGGATTACATTTAAATTCAAAAAGTGATCTCATGGTTAAAAAGGTTGGAGACCACTTAGGAAGTTTCCCAAATGCCTAAGATGACATTTTATAGCCAGTTACATTTTCAAGTAACAGAACACATTACACATATACAACTAACCATTTTAAATTAGCCAAACAATCTAACTCGCCAACCTCTAGCTTTTCAGACAATACTGTCCTGCAGCTGAACCATCTTCAGCGCAATGTTTTAAAAACTTCTTAAGTCTTCAGCCTTGGTTATGGATAACAGCTGAAGTTGTGACCTAGAGTTGCAATAGCTGAGCTTCATCTCTTTCTGAAAAGACTTCAGTGCAGTATTTCTCTCTCCTGTTCTTTTGAGATCAATTCAGAATCCATCACTACTTATGCAATAGAACATGTTGATACATGTGCTCGCATCTGCGTTTAACTACACTTTTTTCTATCTCTTGGCAACTCTTCTGTGCCAACTGCTTAGAAAATCCTTCAACAAAATCCATTAGCACGAGAGCAGCACCTCCTTAATATAACCACTATCAGAAATTAAGTTCTTCTCTTGAGACTTAAAACTTCCAAGAAGATATGCAAGAAGTCCTCTGGCATCTTATAGACTAACAAGATTTATTGGAGCATAAGCTTTCATGGGCAAAGACCCACTTCATCAGATGCATACTAAGCTGTGCATGCATCTAACGAAGTGGGTCTTTGCCCACGAAAGCTTATGCTCCAATAAATCTGTTAGTCTATAAAGTGCCACAGGACTACTCGTTGTTCTTGCTGGTTCAGACTAACAGCTGCTCCCGATACAAGAAGATATGAACATTCAACAGATTCTAGAACTCTGATAGTTCTACAGCCAAGAGTTCCCATTTGGTCTTCTATAAATAAACAAACAATTAGAACCTTCTGCTTGATTGAAGGTGAAGTTCAATGGAGTATCTGATCAGCTGTTTGTCGGCTCAGCGCAGCAACCATGTAAATTTAAATGAAGCGGTGATTATTTAAATCGTTGCTTCATTTTCCTATGTCCGGTAGCCTAATCTACATGCCTCTGGCAACAGAGGCATGTAGTCTAGGCGTACCCTGAGTATGGCTAAGTTGTTCATGCACATATCTAGCATACATCAATGAATCATGGCATACTGGAGAATGGCTAAATGGATATTTGAAGGGGGAGTGAACTAATGTTAAGTTTCAATATAACATTGAGGCAACAGAAACAGTATTTTAGCATCTAGAGATAGCTCCCTGCCTATAAATACCTTCTCATACACCCACGAGTCTCAAGTTTTCCATTACTGTGAATTTGCACCTGATGCTGTTGTAAGTTTTTTCCAACAAGTCTGGGGGTTGAAACGGCATAAATCTTCCTTGCAATATACTTTCCTAGCATCAACTTTATTTTTACAGGACACTAATGTCTTAGTGCATGATAATGAACTACTTCTCATACATGAACAAATTTTCCCTTATATGCATCTACAGCCAAAAGAACTAATGCACTTGACTACTCCCAAAGTTACTATTAAGTGGCTTTAATTAATCACGGCAACCATCTTACCTGCTTCGTGGCCATAAAGCAGATCTGGATCTGGACCTGGACCTAGACCTAAAGTTTGAGGAAAATTAATGAAAACCAACTCAGCTCCACAATAAGAATTCCTGTATTAATACAGGAATACAGTTAGAAAGGTACAGCATTTGCGGTATAGGTAAAAAATTCCATCAAGCAATCAATACTGCAGCAGTAATTTTATTATCTGAGTAGGATCCTGTTTGCCAGTTTTAGACAGAGGCAGTTTTTCCAAAAAAATCAGAATTCCAACACTCAAACTTGGCAGGTTGAGGTCATTGATAAGCTTACATTATACTATGTAAAAGAATTTTTATTTACATAACTGTTTAGGGCTTTGACCTCAGTACTTAACGCTGTTTAGAGTGCAATTTTCTTCACAATCCTTAAGAACATAACTAAGATGGCAAAATGTATTAAGGGTAGGCCAGAACCTAAGACTAGCTAAACATGCAGTAACAAAAAATAATGAGAACTGTTCCTATAATATTCACTTCAGTTTGAGGGGAAGATTCCAAGTTGATATGTCTGGTCTTAAAAGCTGTCACAATATATTCCCCAAACAAAGAATGAATTTCATATGACCATAAAATATTATGCAATCACTACCATAACAGAAATACTGGCTGAGAAGCATAATACAAAACCATTACCTTGATCTTTTTAAGGAACGTGATCGGGACCTGCGGGGTGAGGCCGATCTAGATCTACGAGGTGAGACAGACCTCGATCTTCGAAGGGAAGCAGACCTAGACCTGGAAAAATTGAAGTCACAGGAGACCCTCACAATTCATGGAATTGTTATTTGCAAATCCATGCATCTCTCCAGTCCAAGCCCTACCTGTTCCTGCCACCAACCTTCCCTCCCCCCCATTGCACCCCATTCCCCAGGCTGGAGGGACAGAAACACTGCCGCACAGCACCCTGCAATGCGACAGTGGGGAAGGCCTGTTGCCTGGCAGTAGCAATCAGCCTGCACTGCCGCCCCGCCCTGCCCCCCGCCACCAAGCCAGAAGGAAGCAGAGCACTCACTCTACTTCCATTCAGTATTTGCTGATTTCACCCTCTGCAGTGGTATCAGGAACATATCCACCACAAAGGGCCAGGATTTTCTGAATATAGTACTATACTTGTCTTTAAAAAAGGTGAATTGGTCATCTGACTTCTTAAGTCAAGCACAAGGCTGTCTGAAACTCACCTCCTTCCGCGGCTTCGGCTGCGTGACCGAGAATACCTTCTTCCTCTGGACCTTGAATGAGATCTAGACCGCGACCTAATGTTAGGTTGGAAAAAGTAAGTATTAGAAAACAATCTTACGCTATTACTGCACGTGAGCCTCTGCCGAAGTTAAAATTTCAGACAACTAATAATTAGTGTCTGTCACTTGGAAAAACTCAGGGCCTATTTGCTTTGAGTATTTTTACTACCTAGGAAAGATGTTAAGCTGAATTACATTTTAGAATTACATTATAATATAAAACACTGTAATGCGTATTTAAAATAAACCTTGCAAGTTTGCAGGTCGACCCTCTTTGGCCCAAGGTCTAGCAGATCTAGACGATCTAGAAGTATCTATAGCCGATCGCTGCATCTAGGTGTTCTCTTCAATCTAACGACGATCAAACTGACAGCCAAATGAGCCAGGGTGAGGCTTGATTGACGCAAGAAGATTTTTCTAGGTGGGAATGTGGTCAATCTGGTGTTCCTCTTTCTAAACCGGAGGGGGGCCCCAATTGAAAGCCAAATTTACTGTTACGGCGATCACCGTCTCAAATTTTCTGCCCTTTAAGAATAAGGTGAAGCTAGGTGTAGATGGCTCGAGGGGATCTGGCCTCTTATGCTGATCACCTCAAGGTCTAGGAGAATCTTAATTGTCGGATTTTGCAAGGCGCCTCAGCATGAAACCTTAAGGCTTGTGACATTCTGAATCAAGGCGACTGACTCAAACGAAGAAACCTGAAAGGTTTTGACCAGGTTGATTGTTAATATATTAACATTGAATACGAAATATCAACACATTGTAAAACCCGCCTGCACGACCACGGCATTCACGCTACGTCACGCGGCAGAACCGTCCAACAAGCCACGTGTGCCCCGCAGCGCGGCCCCGCCCGCCCGCCGCCCGTACCTGCTCCGCCGGCGGCGGCTGTAGCGGTGGCAGTCGTAGGCGTAGTGGCCCTTGTCGCCGCACTCGTAGCAGCGGTCGTTGGGGTCGAAGGGGCGGCGCGCGGGCGGCCGGTCGTAGCGCGAGCGGCGGGGCATGCCCGTGGACAGCTCCACCCGCACGCGGGAGCCGCACAGCACCCTGCAATGCGACAGGCCGTCAGCGGGGGCGGCCGGACCGGGGGGGGGAGGGGGGCGCCGGGGGGGGCACCTACTTGCCGTCCAGGCCCAACACCGCGTCCTCCGCGTCGCGCGGGTCCTCGAACTCCACGAAGGCGAAGCCGGGCGGGTTGCGGGCGATCCACACGGTGCGCAGCGGCCCGTAGTAGCTGAAGGCGCGCTCCAGCTCGCCCTTGCCGGCGCCCGTGCCCAGGTTGCCCACGTACACCTTGGTCTCTGCAAGAGCGGCACGCGTCGCTGGGGCCGCTCGCTCCCCCGGGGCTCCCCCCGCCTCAGAGCCCGGCCGCTCGCTCCCCCGGGGCTCCCCCCGCCTCAGAGCCCGGCCGCTCGCTCCCCCCCCCCCCCCGCCTCAGAGCCCGGCCGCTCGCTCCCCCCCCCCCCCCCCGCCTCAGAGCCCGGCCGCTCGCTCCCCCCCCCCCCCCGCCTCAGAGCCCGGCCGCTCGCTCCCCCCCCCCCCCGCCTCAGAGCCCGGCCGCCCCCCCCCCGGGGCTCCCCGCCTCAGAGCCCGGCCGCCCCCCCCCCCGGGGCTCCCCGCCTCAGAGCCCGGCCGCCCCCCCCCGGGGCTCCCCGCCTCAGAGCCCGGCCGCCCCCCCCCCCCCGGGGCTCCCCGCCTCAGAGCCCGGCCGCCCCCCCCCCCCGGGGCTCCCCGCCTCAGAGCCCGGCCGCCCCCCCCCCCGGGGCTCCCCGCCTCAGAGCCCGGCCGCCCCCCCCCCCCGGGGCTCCCCGCCTCAGAGCCCGGCCGCTCGCTCCCCCCCCGCCTCAGAGCCCGGCCGCCCCCCCCCCCCCCCCCCTCGCCCCGCCCCCCCCCCCCCTCCCCCTCAGAGCCCGGCCGCTCGCTCCCCCCCCCCCCCCCGCCTCAGAGCCCGGCCGCTCGCTCCCCCCCCCCCCCCGCCTCAGAGCCCGGCCGCTCGCTCCCCCCCCCCCCCCCCGCCTCAGAGCCCGGCCGCTCGCTCCCCCCCCCCGCCTCAGAGCCCGGCCGCTCGCTCCCCCGCCCGCCGCCATCTTGGCCGCCCCGCCGCGGGCCCATCCGCGCGGCGGGCGCCCAACGTGCGCAAAATGGCGTCGGCCGCCTACACCCCGCTGCCCCCCGCCCCCCGCTGCCGCCCCTCAGGCCCGCCCGCCACCGGCCCCGCGCGGCCCCTACCGCCTCCATAGCGGCCGTAGCGCGACATGGTTCCCGCTCCAACCGTCAGCCCGAGCCTGCCTCCCCGCGCGCAGGCGCCGCCAGCCCCTTATATAGAGTCGGCGGCCCTCGCGCGTGCGCACAGCACCCCGGCCGCCGCCGCGCGCTGGGAAGGCGGGAAGGGGAACTCGCCCCCTTCCCCCTGTTTCCATAGTAACATGCCAAGGTCGCGAAGTTGTCCCAGCGGGCGGGGACGGGAGAACTTCCGGCCGCGTGCGGTGTGGGCGGGGCGCCGGGCAGCTACGCGGGCAGCAGGAGTCCCCTGGCTATAGCCTGTAGAGCGCGCCTGGGGCATGGACCCTATAGCACCTCCCTGGGGCGTGGACCCTATAGAGCCCCCCGGGGCATGAGGGGCCCTATAGCACCTCCCTGGGGCGTGGACCCTATAGAGCCCCCCTGGGGCATGAGGGGCCCTATAGCACCTCCCTGGGGCGTGGACCCTATAGAGCCCCCCGGGGCATGAGGGGCCCTATAGCACCTCCCTGGGGCGTGGACCCTATAGAGCCCCCCTGGGGCAAGAGGGGCCCTATAGCACCTCCCTGGGGCGTGGACCCTATAGAGCCCCCCGGGGCATGAGGGGCCCTATAGCACCTCCCTGGGGCATGGACCCTATAGAGCCCCCCTGGGGCATGAGGGGCCCTATAGCACCTCCCTGGGGCATGGACCCTATAGAGCCCCCCTGGGGCAAGAGGGGCCCTATAGCACCTCCCTGGGGCATGGACCCTATAGAGCCCCCCTGGGGTATGAGGGGCCCTGTAGCACCTCCCTGGGGCATGGACCCTATAGAGCCCCCCTGGGACATGGGGAGGAGGCCAGCCCCTATAGAGCTCCTGTGGGGTATGGAGGGGGCTGAATGGCAGTAGGGCTATGTGGGGCTGGGACTCATTAAAGCCACTCTTGGGTACAGGGGGTCCTGAGCCCCAATAGAGGGAAGGGGGATGGGCTGGACTGCAGTAGCTGGCAGGGGGAGGAGGTGGCTAGCCTCAGTACAACTCACAGAGGCATGGGGGGGAACAAGGGATTCCACTAGACTAGAGCTAGGTGGGGGGAGGCTTCAGTGGCCCATGTAAAGTTATGCATGTGCTTGAATAAATATTCCCAGGAGGGAGAACCGAGTCATTTTTTCAGCCATGTTCTGTACTTTCTTAACAGCTTCTTTCTGCTAGTTCAGGTTTGTCTGGACAGAGACTCTGCTCATGTAGTTGTGTTGGGGTGATGAGGCCTGAGGCCATACAGATCCAACAGCAGAACATGGACTTGAGTCCTAAATGGGAACTTCTGTCTTTGACACATATGAAGAAATTCTGGGCATCCTGTGTCATGGCTTGAAACGGGGCACTTCAGAGTCTTGTACAATGTGCTGCGATCAGTTATGGAGCATTACACATGTAAATGTCTCCTCACTGGGTCAGTGTCTTACATAGTGAAAAGCACTCTCTTATTTCATGTTCCAGAGAACGTTATTTAACTTAAAAAAATCATTTTGGAACTGACAATGAGCAAAAGGGCAGGGAGAGGGTCCAGAGTGACCTAGACAGATTAGAGGATCGGGCCAAAAGAAATCTGATGAGGTTCAACAAAGACAAGTGCAGAGTCCTGCCCTTGGGACAGAAGAATCTCAAGCATTGGTACAGGCAGGGGACCGAGTGGCTAAATTGCAGTTTGGCAGAAAAGGCCCTGGGGATCACAGTGGATGAGAAGCTGGATATGAATCAACAGGGCGCCCTTGTAGCCAAGAAGGCTAATGGCATATTAGGTTGCATTAAGACAGGCATGTCCAAAGTCCGGCCTGCGGGCCAATTGCGGCCCGTGTTCCGGTTTAATACGGCCCCACAGGTAATTTGGCAATATCTATCTTTTATGGCCCCCAACGAATCCATATGTATTGAGATGAATACACTGTAAAATCTCAATGTCAGTTGGTCTAAATCAGTTATAAATATATTTGGACACAACATGTATACTTGGTGTTATGTTCCTGTTCATATTTTTTGAACTTAAAAGTTGACAGACAACCTTTATTACCAATAATATGTAATGTACTTTACAATGTTCCTGACGTATATTTCAGCTTCCTGGATTTTTTTTTCATCTGGCCTTCAGATATGAAAGGCAGAGTGATTTAACACCTGTTTAGATTTGTCATCCATGTGACGAAATGAAAAGTATGCCGTTTGCAATAAACTTTGCATAAAATAGTTAATTTGTGTTTAATTTTAATGGTTCAAAGAATGTCAGGCAAAATGGTCGGCCCTCACGCATGTTCACTTCATAAAATCTGGCCCTCTTTGAAAAAAGTTTGGACACCCCTGCATTAAGAGGAGCATTGCCAGCAGATCCAAAGATGTCATTATTCCCCTTTATTCGGCTCTGGTGAGGCCACATCTCGAGTATAGTGTCCAGTTCTGGGCCGCCCACCATAGAAAGGATGTGGACGCATTGGAGAGGGTCCAGCAGAGGGCAACCAAAATGATGAGGGGGCTGGAGCACATGACCTATGAGGAAGGGCTGACGGATTTGGGTTTGTTCAGTCTGCAGGAGAGAAGAGTGAATAGAGGATTTGAGAGCAGCCTGCAACTTCCTGAAGGGAGGTTCCAAAGGGGATGGAGAGAGGCTGTTCACAGTAGTGACAGATGGTAGAACAAGGAGCAATGGTATCAAGTTACAGTGGGGGAGGTCTACGTTGGATATTAGGAAAATCTATTTCCCTATGAGGGTGGGGGAAGGACTGGAATGGGCTCCCGGGGGAGGTGGTGGAATCTCCATCCCTAGTAGTTTTTAAGACTCGGCTTTACAAAGCCCCAGCCAGGTTGATTTAGTTGGGATTGGTCCTGCCTTGGCAGGGGGCTGGAGTTGATGACCTCCTGACATCTCTTCCAACCCTATGAAACTTTTGATCTTCTGTCAAGTACAAATCATGCCAAACCAACCTAATTTTTGACAGGGATGGTGGGGCACTAACAACACTATCAAAGTAGGAAATTAGGTTAGGAAATGTATGGAGCTTCAGTTTTCAGCTATTTGTTCTTATGTTTTTTCTGATAAATTAAAGCCCTTTCAGGTCTGATATTTCTCCTGTGAAGACACGTATCCAGTGTAATCAAGTCACCTCTCTCACTATGCAGTTCATTCAGATTAGCCCTGAGGGTCAGCCTACCACAGGGACACAGTCTCACAGCTCAGCCAGTGACCATGTCCTCATTGGTGTTGCACTCATATATGTGTCAGCAGGACATCTGGGGCACATCTTTTGGTTCTTTATTGTGCAGTAAGCTGGGTCACTCTGATTTTTTCCAGGTGAGCAGGGGGAGAACTGGTCTGTCCCAGGCACAGAGATGGACTGTGGAAATGCACTGGAGGACGGTCAGCGCTCAAATGAGTTAGCCTATCTCCTCACTGCAAAGTGGGCCCATTTCCAGCCCAAATGAAAGCTGCTCCAGCCTGTAGCCCCAGCCAGCACAGGTGCAAAGCAATGCTTAGGCCATATCTCCTGAGCTGGAGGGTCCATGCTCTGGTGATCAATCCTCCTAAGTTTGATTTAACAGATCCAGTAGAACCGCTAATCTCAACACCAAGGGCACCCGTTGGCACCAGTACTCCTTGCTATCACACGGAATGAGGCAAGTTGATGGGCACACTTCTCCTGTTTGCCACCCACTGCGGGTCAGTGCATGCTACACAATTCATGTAGCCGGAGTTGTGTACCTTGCATCAATTTTTCTCTGCCAGTATAGACTTGGCCTCAGCTGAGGTAAAAGGGGTGTGTGGGTGGGCGTGTGTGAGAGAGAGAGAATGGGAGGCAGGTCAGGGCATTATCTGGGTGAGAGCCTGGGCTAACATTGCCATGATGACTCCAGAGGGCATTCTGTGCCAAAAACTTGAAAGTTCTGCACAAGGTATTTTAAAATCCTGCAAGTTTTACTTGCAGAATAAACCCAGACACTCTGGGTGCAAGTTTTATTTGTTGATAAATAAATGCACCAGTCCCTGGCTGCACAAAGGTGGAAGATCCCGGTGCAGCCTCCCCACCCCCAGGACATGGACTCAGCAGCGAGGCTACACCCTGCATCCATCCCTGACACGAGGCCTGTGCCTGCCCCAGGAACATCCTCGCATAGGGCCATGTCCTTCTGGCAGATGCACAGGATGGGGTAGGCAGGCTCAACCAGGCAAGATCCAAGTGTGAAGGGCTCTCTGTTAGCCAATCTGGGTGCAGGTGGCACAGGGGAGGAGTCTCGGTGTGGGGGGGATCTGGATGCACAGAGGCTTATCAGCAGGGTTTCATGTGCAGGGGCAATGGGACTCTTCAGGGACTGATGGCTGAAGTTGGTTGGGACTCAGCAGAGGGGTCTGGGTTTGTGGGTGTCAGTGGAGGGGTCTGGATGTGGGGGCTCAGGTTTGGGTCATGAGGGATCTAGAAGGACAGGGGCGGCTTGGCAGGGATGTTGAGGTATGGGAGGTCCAGATGCAAGAGAGTTAGGGGAGCAGCTCTGGGGAGAGATAAGGTGTGATGGGGGTTGGAAGCAAGAGAAGTTGCTGAGCTTCTTGCTTCCAGGGGAAGTTTCTGGGTTGGGGCTGACAGTCCCAGTCACTCCTTGCAAGGGAAGAGGAAGTCCCCTCCCCTCCTGCCTCCAGCCTGGCTGGGCCTAACAGCTGATCCTAGCTCAGGGTGGGAATCCCTGCTAGAGGGGATTTATCCTTCTGCCGGATGCTACAGGTGCCTGAGAGGATGCAGCTGCACTGCCAGGGAGTGGTGCCTGACTGCTCCTGCAACTTCCCCTTCACTTCCAGGAAGGCTTTTTTCTGCAGGGAAGCAAAGAAACCTGCACAGGTTATCAGTTCTGTGCAGGAGTGGTGCAGAACTTCCCCAGGAACAGAAGACATAACCTCAGTCTTCTTTTAGATAAACTAGACAAATTGGCCTCTTGGAGTCTCTTATTGGACAGCATTTTCTCCAACCTGAGTTCTGTTTTGGGGCCCTTCTGCACCCTCTCCAATTTTTTTAACTTTTTAAAAACTTGAACCCAACTAGACATAGTTCTCCACTATTGGTCTCCTCCGTGCCACATGCAGAGGTACAATCAACTCCCCCCTCCTACTCACTGCCCTATTTACACATCCAAGGGTCACAGTAGCCCTCTTTGCCACAGAATTGCCCTTGAAGCTGATGTTGGGTTGCTTGTGCGCTATGACCCCTAAATCCTTCTCAGAGGCACAACTTTCTGCAGGGATGGCCTGCATCCCATGTCCAGTGAGGTATAATTCTGCATGTGGCTGTATTAATTCACCTTTTGTTTGACTGGCACCGGCTTTCCAAGCAAGCCAAGTCGTGCGTATGACTGTCCTCTCCTCCTCAGAATGTACTCCACCTACGTGTAGGAATCCACAGGTAGGAAGAGAGCAATTAGAGGTGGACACAGAAGTGAGGGACTCTGCCAGGCAGACAAGTGTCCCATGAGACAGTGGTTTTAGATAAAGAAGAAGGATTCCACAGACTAACATGTCATTTGTACCAAATAGCGATTTTGATAACATTATAGTAGGTAGCACAAACCCTCCCTGCTTCCAGCTCTACAGCGGTTCCACCATCTAGTCCCTCACAAACAGAACGAGCCGGAGCAGCTAACGCACAACAGCACCCTCACTCCTGTCACCGAAGAGCAGGTCGACCAGGACCAGAGAACAGCTCCTAACTGAAGGGGAAAGGCATCTCCCCGTGTGAAACAGAAGAGTTTTAGACAAGCAGTATCTGCCCACTTGTCCATTACTGCTGTGCTGCAAGATGGCCTTGGATCAAGCTCTGGACTCTGGACAGAATAATTTCATTGGAGCTGCTGCAGTCTTCTGGCCCGTATGGCGGGTCGACAGTTAAGACACCGGCCACACACAGTGTTCTTTGTGACTCGCCTTGTTCTGTGACAGGGATGTGATTGGACTCCAGCCAAGTCTTCAGGCTGCTCTTCCTCTTCTCCAGTTCTTCATGGCCAAAAGCTTTGCTCTCCTCCGGCATGAATAGGCGAGCAAGCCGCTCCTTCACTTCATCATCCCCCTCATTCACTATTTCAACTGTCTGTACAGCATGACCCAAGATGGCGGAGACAGAAACTTTTCCATCCTCCAGGAGCTTCACTAGAACAATACTGCCAAGAAAGAGCACAGACCATTCCATAAAAGTCATTAAGTAGGAAAAGAGAGTGAGAAATCTAAGTTACGTTGTTCAAAAATGGGTGTTTAGAATGTAGCTCATAAATACATAACCAGTTTGCCGAAATTGGAGTTCTCATTAGAAGTCACTTTAAAATCATGACACAATCAGGCAAAATTCAGACACCTGTTTTTGAAAATCTTGGCCCTCCCCTATGGTCTATTTGCATATACACGCTATGCAGTGCATGGCAGAATATTCCATGCAAAACAAGAACACTCATACAACAAAGCTAGGGTTGGGAAATCAAATATTCTAGAGACAGGCTGCAAGTGCAAACTTGACACAGGGTTCCTGAGTGCCCAGGATTATTATACCCTCATTTTTAACAACTTGAATGTTGAAAGCCAGAAGCTAGAATTCCCCACTGTAATTACCATGCAGTGACATGTAGTCAACTTATCCCGTTAAGGTGTTTGCAAAGGAGGGGAGATTCTGTCTGTTCGTGATATAAAAGGTGCCAGAATGCTTTTTGTGGGGCGGTTGTTTCTGCACTGGAAAAATCAGGTCTCATTTCCCCTGGAAGACTCGCTGTGTAACTAGCCGTGCAGAGGAAGGGCACCACTGCAGCCAGACATGGTACAGCCGGAGACAATGTCTGCTCTGTGTACCTTCCCACTGCACACCACTGTAAGGTGCACAGCGTAGTCTCTATTGCTGGGAGAGCGCTCTGCTGGCAACAAAATAAGACCACCCCAAACGAGGGACACTCGCTTCATCAATAGGCGAGTGGCTCCTGCTGATAAAGTGACCACACAGGCGCTTTTTGTTGTAGTTCGGGGGATGTTTTTCACACCCCGAGCAACAAAAGTTTTCACAATGAAAGTGGAGTTTAGATATGAGCTGAGCAATTGCAGTGGAAGGAATCCAGTGCAGACTCCACAAGGTGCGAGAGGGCCCCGCTACACTAGACAGTGACACAGATGCATCAAGATCTCTAAAGGGAGTTCTCCTGTTGGCTGAACGTACTACAGTCCCTGCAGCAGCATCAGCTACATTAACAGAAGCTGTCTCCCCAATGCTGTGCTCTGCACAGCCGCACTTCTGTGGCTGTAGCTTCCGTCACCCAGGGAGGCGACTTCTCCCTTTGAGGGACGCCGGCAGGAGCTGTATCGTAGACACAGCCTGAGGCATTGCCATGCTGAGCATCCTAGTGCATAACTTCCAGGTGCCTAGAAAAAAACACCATGAAAACAATGGTGCAATCTGCAAAGCCTGAGGCAGACACTAGGCTCCCTATACGATCAACCAGGAGAGACGGGAGTCTCTGAATGTGATCCACAATAGCCAGCGTGCTAGGCAGGTCCTGCTCTAAGCCAGCCAATAGGAGATGCTGACCAGAGAGGTGTGCTAAGCCCCATTCCTCCCTTCAGGAAAAGGTGCCTACGGCTTTGGTCTGCACTTGTCAACTAGGGACTGCTTCTCAGAGACAGGCAGTAAACACACCCAGGCTTTGTCTACCCTGGCAAATGAACGACAAAACTTTCATCGCTCACAGGAGCCAAGTCCTCCCTCCCCTAAAAGACAAGTTTTCCCCCACAAGTGCCCGTGTGAACGGCAGGCTCTCAGCCGGAGCATTCTCTTGCTGAGAACACAGTGCAGCTAGCTGGGGTGCGTGTGGGGGGATTTTTCCACAGTGCCACTCTGAATAACTAACTAGAGGGGGATTGGAGTGGGAGGGGAAGAGAGGACCCTGGATCTCCTAACTCTGGTGCCTGAAGCACTGGGCTATAGAGTCCCTGTCCCTCTATCTCTATCTCCAGCCCACTATAGAGCTGCACAGAGTCACGGGGGGAAAGTGGGAATGATTCTGTCCTGCTGTGCTTGGGGTCTCAGCCTGAGTCCCATACCCCTACTCCACTATTTATCCAGAGCGGAGCAGCTTCAACAGGGTAGACTGAGCGGACCCCATTTCACTGCCCTGTAATCCAGCAGCTAGAGCACTCGGCGGTGAGAACCTCCTGTTCAAATCCTCGCCCCCCCTCTGCCAGTGGGGGGAACTGAACCGAGGTCCCACATCTCCTGCGAGTGCTCTAGCCTCCAGACTAAGTTATAAGGGGGTGGGGCATCACCAACACCTCCTTCGGCCAGGCTGCCAGTGGAGCTGAGCTGGCAGCCAACCCCTGCACACACCGACTGAATTGTGCCCTGCCCATGAGGTAGGAGTTGGACGCTTCTCTCCTGCCAGTTTGTGAACTGCTCTGGGGCATAGGTCAGACAGAGGCATCTGGCAACAGTGCCCATGCCCAGCAGCAGAAGGGAACCTTTAGGGCCTGTGGAGTTTGGAGGAACCAAAACTGGGATTTCGGTGTCTAAACCCCAGACATAGGCACCTGAGTACCTTTGTGAACCTGGGTCTTGCTCAAGTAGCAGAGCGCTAGCCGTGTTAGTCTCAATCTGCAAGAACAGCGAGAAGTCCTGTGGCACCTTATAGATTAACAGATTTATTGGAGCATAAGCTTTCGTGGGCAAAGACCCACTTCATCAGATGCGTGTGACAAAGTGGGTCTTTGCCCACGAAAGCTTATGCTCCAATAAATCTGCTAAGTCTATATAGTGCCACAGGACTACTCGCTGTTTTGGGTCTTGTTGTTAACAAAGAACAAGTTTTAAACACCATTCACCTCAGTTCTGGCCCGCAGCTGAGGGTAAAAGATCTTTGTGACTCACTCAAGCCCTGGACCCGCTAGTTACTGGCTCAGACTGCTCCCTTCCCAGCTCTGATCTCCTGAGTCCCACCACACCCACAATGAAGAAAATACTTGATTGTTCTAAGACAAATGCTAAAATGACAGATGCTATTTTCCTCTTTGCCAGCTACCTGGCAGGTGAATTCTGTGCTAGCACGGACACAAGCTAGAGTCATTATCCTCCGAGTAGGCCAGTTTCCTGGGAGATGCCCGACTAAAGAAAATAGCCTGGTTTAGCCTGGCCCAATGACATGTTCTGGGATAACTGAAATTTCTACAGCCCCTTTCATACAAACTGCTTTACAAAGGATACAGACACAAGACCACAGGATTGCAGCCACCTTGACAGGGAGAACAGTCACCCAAGGACACAGGAAACACACAGCAAAGGTAAGTTCCTGCCAATGCCCCCCCCCCTCCACCCCGCCTCAATTATTTCTCAACATATACAGACCCAGAGCAGCAGACTTTCAATTCCCAGGTAAATAATTCAGGGTCTTTACACATCCTGTCCCCTCTCAAACATCCTTTCTTTAGTTAAAAACACTTTGTTTGGATATAAACATCCCCTTGCAGTGTTGTCTGCCTAAAATCACTTGTGCCAGCCCATGAGAACAGTAAACAAATGTATCTACTTCCATTGTCCACAAGTGAAATATAAAATGATTTTTTAAAATTTGCTTTTCATTATCTGCAGTCTCAACTGTGGTCTGCATTGTTGCAAATGAGTTCACCAGATGGACTACAACACAGGACTGGTGACATGTAACAGGAAAATAGGCTTTTTAAGGTGCTAAGATCCCTTTAATATTTCCCCTTGGCTTTCTCTTGGATGTGATCAAGGTCAAATGCACTCTATGGTTAAAACCAGCACTGCAGAGAAGTAGTGATGATGTCTGCTGAAAATCCACAGCAAAACTGGTATGAATCAAGATCAACCTAGCTCCTGGGTTCCATCTGTCCCCCAAGCCCTGTCTCGCAAGGAAAATGACCATTAGAAATCATATGAATGATCCTCATGACTCCTCCCCTCTCTCACTCCTGCCTCACCAGGTAGCCCAGATACAGAATTATGGACCCACGTCCATACGCCATTTCTGCACCAAACATGTTTGCTCCAGGTGAGCTTCTTCAGTCTTTCCCTGTCAAATCACCATTCTCTTCGTTATGAGTGAATCACAAGTTTGTACTTACTTCGCAGAAACTGGGTCAATTGTTAAGACCCATCCTTTGTATTCATGTTTCTCAGCAGCTGTGACTTTTACTTCTTTGTTCACGTACGTCTGCCAGTCCAAAGGGTTTTTCCTCTGCCAGTCACTCATACTGCCCACTCACTGAACCTAAAAAGCAAACAGTGTACATGAGAACATAAGAACAGCCACAGTGGGTCAGACCAAAGGTCTATCTAGCCCACTATCCTGTCTGCCGACAATGGCCAATACAGATGCCCTAGAAGGAAGGCTCACAACAGGTAAACCTCACACGATCCCTCTCCTGTCATCCATTTCCAGACAGAAGGTAGGGGCACCATTTTACCTATCCTGGCTAATAGCCATTGATGGACCTAACCTCCATTAATCTATCTAGCTCTTTTTTGAACCCTGTTACAGTCCTAGTCTTCACAACATCCTCTGGCAAAAGCGACGAGGAGTCCTGTGGCACCTTATAGACTAACTGAAGTGTAGGAGCATAAGCTTTTGTGGGCAAAGACCCACTTCATCAGATGCATGCATCTGACGAAGTGGGTCTTTGCCCACAAAAGTTTATGCTCCTACACTTCAGTTAGTCTATAAGGTGCCACAGGACTCCTCGTCGCTTTTGCAGATTCAGACTACCACGGCTACCCCTCTGATCCTCTGGCAAGGAGCTCTACAGGGTTGACTGTGCACTGCATAAAGAAAAACTCCCTTTTGTTTGTTTTAAACCTGCTGATCCTTAGTTCTTATATTGTGGGAATAAGTAAATAACTTTTCTGATTACTTTATTCACTTTTTCCATACCAGTCACGATTTTCTAGACTTCTATCATATCCCCCCTTATTCTCCTCTTTTCTAAGATGAAAAGTCCAAGTCTTTTTAATCTCTCTTCATATGGGACCCATTCCAAACCCCTAATAGTTTTTGTTGACCCTTTCTGAAACTTTTCCAATGCTAATGGAGCTTTTTTGAGATGAGGAGACCACATCTGTACACAGTATTCAAGATGTGGGCATACCATGGCTTTATAGAGGCAATAAGATATTATCTTGTTCTCTATCTCTTTGTTAATGATTCCAAACATTCTGTTTGCCTTTTTGACAGCTACTGCACACCGAATGGATGTTTTCAGAGAACTATCCACAATGATTCCAAGATCTCTCGAGTAGTCGCAGCTAAATTAGTCCCCATCATTTTGTATGTATAGTTGAGATTATTTTTTCCAATGTGCATTATTTTACATTTATCATTAAATTTTGATTGCCATTTTGTTCCCCAATCACTTAGTTTGGTAAGATCTTTTTAAAGATCTTCACAGTCTGCTTTGGTCTTAACTATTTTGAGCACTTTAATATTATCTACAAATTCTGCCACCTCCCTGTTTAACCCTTTCTCCAGGTCATTTATAAATAAGTTGAATAGGATTTTTCCTAATACGGACCCTGGGGGGATCCCACTAGTTACCTCTCTCCATTAGGGAAAGTTACCGTTTATTCCTACCCTTTGTTTCCTATCTTTTAACCAGTTATCAATCCACGAAAGGACCTTCCCTCATATCCCATGACAACTTACTTTGTATAAGAGCTTTTGGTGAGGGACCTTGTCAAAGGCTTTCTGGAAATCTAAGTACACTATATCCACTAGACCCTCCTTGTCCACGTTTGTTGACCCCCTCAAAGAACTCTAGCAGATTAGTAAGGCAGGATTTCTTTTACAGAAACCATGTTGACTTCCCCCCAACATATTATGTTCATCTATTTGTCTGACAATGTTATTCTTTACTATAGTCTCAACTAACTTGCCCGGTACTACTGACATTAGACTTATTGGTCTGTAATTGCCAGGATCACCTCTTGAGCTCTTTTTAAATATTGGCATCATGTTAGCTATCTTCCAGTCGTGGGCTGAGTCTAGATTGACAAGTTTTTCCGCAAAAGCAGGTGCTTTTGCGGAAAAACTTGCCCGCTGTCTACACTGTCCGCTTTGAATTTGCGCAAGAACACTGACGATCTAATGTAAGATTGTCAGTGTTCTTCCGCAAATACGACTCTCCTGTTCGGGAAAAAGCCCTCTTGCACAAATGCTTTTGCGCAAGAGGGCCAGCATAGACAACTGAGAACCATTTTGCGCAAAAAAGCCCCGATGGTGAAAATGGCGATCGGGGCTTTCTTGCGCAAAACCACATCTAGATTGGCACGGACGCTTTTCCACAGAAAGTGATTTTGCGCAAAAGCGTCCGTGCCAATCTAGACACTCTTTTCCACAAATGCTTTTAACGGAAAAACTTTTCCATTAAAAGCATTTGCAGAAAATCATGCCAGTCTAGATGCAGCCATTAGGTACAGAAGCAGATTTAAAGGATAGGTTACAAACCACAGTAAATAGTTCTGCAATTTCACATTTGAGTTCTTTCAGAACTCTTGGGTGAATGCCCTCTGGTCCCGGTGACTTGTTACTGTTAAGTTTATCAATTTGTTCCAAAACTTCCTCTAATGACACCTCAGTCTGGGACAATTCCTCAGATTTTTCACCTAAAATGAATCGCTCAGGTTTAGGAATCTCCTCAATATCCTCAGCCGTGAAGTCTGAAGCACAGAATTCATTTAGCTTCTCTGCAGTGACTTTATCATCTTTTAGTGCTCCTTTAGCATCTCGATTATCCAAGGGCCCCAATGGTTGTTCAGCTAGCTTCTTGCTTCTGATGTACTTAAACATTTTGCTATTACTTTGAGTTTTTGGCTAGCTGTTCTTCAAACTCCTTTTTGGCTTTTCCTATTGTATTTTTACACTTCATTTGGCAGACAGATAAATAGTGACAAATTTTTGAAGTGCTTATATAGGAATGCTAGAAGTCTAAATAAAAAAAATGGGTGAACTAGAGTGCCTAGTTTCAAAGGAGGATATTGATATAATAGGCATCACAGAAACTTGGTGGAATAAGGACAATCAATGGGACACAGTCATACGAGGGTACAAAACATATCGGAAGGACGGAACAGGTTGTGCTGGTAGGGGAATGCCACTATATGTGAAAGAAAATGTAGAATCAAATGAAGTAAAAATCTTAAAATGAGCCAAAATGTTCCATAGAATCTCTATGGTAGTAATTCCACACTCCAATAACAAGACTATAGCAGTAGGAATATATTATCAACCACCTGCCCAGGACAGTGATAGTGACTATGAAATGCTAAGGGAGATTAGAGAGGCTATCAAAATAAAAACTCAACAACAGTGGGGGAATTTTCAGTTTGCAGTGGGCATTTGATTGCCCTTTGGGCCAGGTCACTCTGGCTGCTGCGGGCAGTGCTCTTGCTTCCAGCCTCCTGTGATAGCTGATGTGACGACATGGATGGGTCACCTGAGGATTCCCTGCTCTGTTCACTCCCTCACTTTGAAGGACCTGGCACTGACCACTGTCAGCAAACAGGATCCTGGGCTAGATGGACCCTTGGTCTGGCCCAGTCTAGCCACTCTGATGTTCTTATGACATCATTCTTGTGCCTACCCTGGGTGGTACAGAGCTGAGATGCACAATCTGCCTTAAGACGCACCAAGGACATTGGTCAGCAGCAGCAGAACTGCTTCTGTTTCTAGGTTGGGGCAGGAGAACATCTCCTTTCTCCAGGGCCCCTCCATGCAAACTGACTGGCAGTGGAAGAGGGAAATAAAGACTCTTTCTTATTGGGTATTCGAGTCATTACTCAACTAATCACTCCACACACACACACACCCTCGCCTCTGTATCAGAGGCAGCAAGAGGGGGAGGAGAAGCCAGTCCTGGGGGGAGCTGGCTTAAAAGCTGGCTCCCCCAAGCATCGTCTCCGAAGGGGGATAGGGAAGGCAAAGGCGCAGTGGGGGACACGGTCCTCTGCTTTTTAATTGTAACAACAGCCTGGCACCTCTTACAGCATTTAAAAATGCAGAGCCACAGCGCGCCCCCATTATCATTGAATCCAGTAGTCAATGGAAATTTCATCGCTTACGATTCACTTACTAACTGCTATTTAACATCCATAATTTCTTCACTGTGCAGAGACAGGAAGAACTGGGAGTCTACCATGTCTATGCCAGGTCCTGCCCACTGTATTGGGGGAGGAAAGCACCAGCAGACAGGAACAGCCCTGCACTTCCTAGACCCCTGTATCTGGCTCCGGAAGCCTGCAGTTCCCTCTCCGGTTTTCAGAACCACTGCTTTAGTATCCAGCGTGCAAAGTGCCTTGCTCCGGGTGCGCTCGATACTGTACAGAAGAAGAGTGTCCCTGCCATGCAATGTGCACTGCAGTCTAAGCCCCTCAGTCATGCGCGGATGAGGGTTACTCAGGGTGCAAACACAAGGCAGCTCGGAGCTGTACACAGGGTCCAAGCCCAGAGCATGTGGCTCAGCAGTGTCCACTGGGGAACCCTGCTCCCCCTCCCAGCCCAGCGCATGCGGCTCAGCTGTGTCCACTGGCGAACCCTGCTCCCCCCCCGGCCAGCAGCGGGCCCCCCCCAGCGCATGCGGCTCAGCTGTGTCCACTGGGGAACCCTCCTCCCCCCCCAACCAGCAGCGGGCCCCCAGCCCAGCGCATGCGGCTCAGCTGTGTCCACTGGCGAACCCTGCTCCCCCCCCCCCGGGGCCCCAGCCCAGCAGGCCCCCAGCCCAGCGCATGCGGCTCAGCTGTGTCCACTGGCGAACCCCGCTCCCCCCCCCCCCCGGCCAGCAGTGGGCCCCCAGCCCAGCGCATGCGGCTCAGCTGTGTCCACTGGCGAACCCCACTCCCCCCCCCCCCCGGCCAGCAGCGGGCCCCCAGCCCAGCGCATGCGGCTCAGCTGTGTCCACTGGCGAACCCCGCTCCCCCCCCCCCCGGCCAGCAGCGGGCCCCCAGCCCAGCGCATGCGGCTCAGCTGTGTCCCCTGGCGAACCCCGCTCCCCCCCCCCCCCCGGCCAGCAGCAGGCCCCCAGCCCAGCGCATGCGGCTCAGCTGTGTCCACTGGCGAACCCTGCTCCCCCCCCCGGCCAGCAGCGGCCCCCCCCAGCCCAGCGCATGCGGCTCAGCTGTGTCCCCTGGCGAACCCTGCTCCCCCCCGGCCAGCAGCGGCCCCCCCCAGCCCAGCGCATGCGGCTCAGCTGTGTCCCCTGGCGAACCCCGCTCCCCCCCCCCCCGGCCAGCAGCAGGCCCCCAGCCCAGCGCATGCGGCTCAGCTGTGTCCCCTGGCGAACCCTGCTCCCCCCCGGCCAGCAGCAGGCCCCCAGCCCAGCGCATGCGGCTCAGCTGTGTCCCCTGGCGAACCCTGCTCCCCCCCCCGGCCAGCAGCGGGCCCCCAGCCCAGCGCATGCGGCTCAGCTGTGTCCCCTGGCGAACCCCGCTCCCCCCCCCCCCCGGCCAGCAGCAGGCCCCCAGCCCAGCGCATGCGGCTCAGCTGTGTCCCCTGGCGAACCCTGCTCCCCCCCCCGGCCAGCAGCGGGCCCCCAGCCCAGCGCATGCGGCTCAGCTGTGTCCCCTGGCGAACCCTGCTCCCCCCCCCCCCCAGCCAGCAGCAGGCCCCCAGCCCAGCGCATGCGGCTCAGCTGTGTCCCCTGGCGAACCCCGCTCCCCCCCCCGGCCAGCAGCAGGCCCCCAGCCCAGCGCATGCGGCTCAGCTGTGTCCCCTGGCGAACCCTGCTCCCCCCCCCGGCCAGCAGCGGGCCCCCAGCCCAGCGCATGCGGCTCAGCTGTGTCCCCTGGCGAACCCTGCTCCCCCCCCCGGCCAGCAGCGGCCCCCCCAGCCCAGCGCATGCGGCTCAGCTGTGTCCACTGGCGAACCCTGCTCCCCCCCCCGGCCAGCAGCGGCCCCCCCCAGCCCAGCGCATGCGGCTCAGCTGTGTCCCCTGGCGAACCCTGCTCCCCCCCCGGCCAGCAGCGGGCCCCCAGCCCAGCGCATGCGGCTCAGCTGTGTCCCCTGGCGAACCCTGCTCCCCCCCCCGGCCAGCAGCGGCCCCCCCCAGCCCAGCGCATGCGGCTCAGCTGTGTCCCCTGGCGAACCCTGCTCCCCCCCCCGGCCAGCAGCGGGCCCCCAGCCCAGCGCATGCGGCTCAGCTGTGTCCCCTGGCGAACCCTGCTCCCCCCCCCGGCCAGCAGCGGCCCCCCCCAGCCCAGCGCATGCGGCTCAGCTGTGTCCCCTGGCGAACCCTGCTCCCCCCCCCGGCCAGCAGCGGGCCCCCAGCCCAGCGCATGCGGCTCAGCTGTGTCCCCTGGCGAACCCTGCTCCCCCCCCCGGCCAGCAGCGGCCCCCCCCAGCCCAGCGCATGCGGCTCAGCTGTGTCCCCTGGCGAACCCTGCTCCCCCCCCCGGCCAGCAGCGGCCCCCCCCAGCCCAGCGCATGCGGCTCAGCTGTGTCCCCTGGCGAACCCCGCTCCCCCCCCCGGCCAGCAGCGGGCCCCCAGCCCAGCGCATGCGGCTCAGCTGTGTCCCCTGGCGAACCCCGCTCCCCCCCCCCGGCCAGCAGCGGCCCCCCCCAGCCCAGCGCATGCGGCTCAGCTGTGTCCCCTGGCGAACCCCGCTCCCCTCCCCCGGCCAGCAGCGGCCCCCCCCAGCCCAGCGCATGCGGCTCAGCTGTGTCCCCTGGCGAACCCCGCTCCCCCCCGGCGGCGCTGAGCCAGGCCCGGCTCCCACTCACCGACTCCGCCGCCGCTGGCGAGGGCCCGGCGGGCACGCGAGGCTCCTGCTCCCCGGGCTCACGGGCCGCCCGTCCGAACAGCGCGGGGCCGGGGACCGAGCTCGGGCGCCCGGGGAAGGCCCCGTTCCCGTCGCGGGGAGACGCGCGCGAGCCGCAGGGGCGGGAGCAGCCGTTGGGGGGGGGGGGGGTAACGGCTCACGCGGGCCCCGCCGCAGATGTGGTGAGCAAAGGAGACCAGCGGGGGGTGCCACGCACATTGCGGCCCCGCCCACCGGAAGTTCTGGGTGCGCGGCGGAAGTAGGCCTGAGGCGCCGCTCCGCGTTGCTATAGAAACCACACTTCCACTTCCCGCTTTACATCGGCCCAAGCGCAGAGCTGGGGAAGGGTCCCGCGCGCATGCGCGCGACCAGGCGCTCGCGGCGCATGCGCGCGACGGGCCTGGCGCGGAGCTGCAGCCGGAGCCGAGGCGATGTCTCGCTACGGGCGCTATGGAGGCGGTGGGTGCGGGCCGGGCTGGGCGCGCAGGGGCCGCCGCTTGCCGCTCGTCGGGGCGCAGGGGAGCGGCCTGTCGGGGCTCGCGGGGGGCAGCGCCATTTTGGGCCGGTCGGGCGCGCGCAGGGCCTGGGCCGCGGCTCCCCGAGCGGGGCGGGGCTGCGGCGGGAGCGCGGGGGGGGGGCCGCAGGGAAGGGCCGAGGCCTGGGACGGAGGCGCTGTCAACAAAGATGGCGGCGCCTCGGGGGTGTGGCTATTGGGCGCCGGCTGTGCGCATGCGCTGCCTCCCGTCTGGCAGCTAGACCGCCCCGCCCCGCCGGCAGCGCCGAGCGCCACCTAGCGCAGGGGTGGCCACACGGCCGCGTCCGGCCCCCAGCGATGGGTCCGCCCACGGGGGCCCTGCTGCTCTCGCAGGCCGGGCGGGGCAGGGAGCGAGGGACTTCCGGCCCCCTCTCCTTGGAGGGAGTCTAGAGGGAACCGCCAGGTGGGGCGTGAAGGCGGGGCAGCTCCCCCCCAGGCCAATCAGGGGAAAGCAGGGAAGTGTCCGGGCCCCTCCCCTTCTGCCTGAAGCCCCGCCCCTTCCGGGCCAGCTCAGGGCCACTTCAAAAATATGTGCAGTGCTGCCTGGTCAAAAATAACTGCCTCCCCCACCCCCAGTGACAGCCTCTCTGTACATCCTGGCTACCTTCCTCTTTGAACCCTGGTACAGACTTGACCTTCACCACATCCTGTGGCGAGGAGTTCCACAGCTGCCTGTAGTGTGGAAAGACACTCCTTTGTTTTAAATCTGCTGCCTATTACTTTCATGTCATGAGCCCTAGTTCTTGTGTTATGAGGAGTAAATAAGACTTTATTTCTCCACATCACTCATGATTTTATAGACCTCTGTCATAGTCTCTCTTAGACTCTTTTCCAGTCTTATTAACCTCTTCTCATATGAAAGGTGCTCCATATCCCATTGACTTAAAGAAAACCCTTTAAGTATATAGTAATACACATTTTAAGTGAGATACTGCTTGCTTGCATCACACTATGATTAGAGTGATAGGTGTTCCTGGTTTTTGGAGCAGAGCAATTCCATCTCTGGTTGGATGCTTATGACCGCT
The DNA here is from genome assembly GCF_052426305.1 of Pelodiscus sinensis. Classification (NCBI taxonomy): domain Eukaryota; kingdom Metazoa; phylum Chordata; order Testudines; family Trionychidae; genus Pelodiscus; species Pelodiscus sinensis. The sequence continues at coordinate 201,899,615 of NC_143054.1, read as the reverse complement.
ATCCAGTGTAGGGATGTCAACATGTAGTTGACTACATGATTAACCGATAAGCCTGGGATTATTGGTTAATCTTATTGATTACATGTATCCTCCCCCATGCCTCTGTATCAGAGGCAGAAAGGATGAGAGGGGGAGTGGGAGCTGATGCCTGTGAAGAGCTGGATTTAAGCAGGCTCCCCAAGAGCACTGGATTGCCTGCCCCACCCCCCACCTTGCAATGCTGGCTCTGCTAGAGAGGTAGCAGTGTGTAGGGTATGGGGGGAAGGCTTAGGGTTGCCAGGTGTCCAGTTTTCGCCCGGATGGTCCTGTATTGGCGGGCTCCATTGCTTAAAAAAACCAGGAAATACCGGATATGTGTAATGTCCAGTATTTCCCGTTCCCCTGGGACAGAAGCCCCGTGGGGACAATGTTCCCCTGCCACATCTGGCAGGGGCAGCGGAGTGAGGAGAATGGCAGAGTCTAGTGAACAGGCGGCAGGAGGGCGCTAGGCTGGGCTGGGAACAGAGCACACACTTCTCTGGCCCACATGACCAGCAGAGACTGGGAGCTGGTCATGTGATGCCTCCCTCTACACACTGCAAGCAGGGCCAGGCAGCAGAAGCACCCACTTTAAAAGTCAGATTGTTTCGCCGTGCCTGGCTCTGCAGGAGGGAAGGGGGGAGATTTGATTGGTGCGGAGGCTCCCTATGCTGGGGATGCCTGCCTCAGAGGGAAGAGGGAGTGCACTGGGATGGGGGGATGTTGGGGGGGGGGCTGGCTCTGAGGCAGGGGTGAGTGCATTGGGATAGTGCGGCACTAGCGGGGCCTGGATCTGAGGTAGGGGTGAGTGCATTGGGATGGGGAGACTGGGGGGCCTGGCTCAGGGAGAGGGGTGGGTGCATCGGGGTTTAGTGTGTGGTCCCAAACTGGAGGGAGTGGTGCACCTTTTGGTGAACAACTTTGGTCTCCTCCCTTTTTTTTTTCCTTGACAGAATTTTTTCCCAGTGTGTGTGTGGGGGGGGAGTGGGGTTTTTTTTGCCGAGGTGTGTGTGTGTGTGATATTTTTTGTTAAACCATCTGGCAACCCTAGGCAGGCAGGAGCCGATATGCATGAGAGTCAGCTTTCAGAGGCAGTGAGGGGGGGCGGGCAGGAGCCAGTGCTGGGGGGAGCCATCTTAAAAGCTGGTTCCCCCCAGCACCAGCTCCATAGTGCCACCTCCCTCTTCCCCCGACTAAGCAGCCTCTGTCCTTGTGGGCTCTGAGCTCCCCATGGAGAGGGGCTGCTGCCACCCTGCGCTGCTGCCTCTGTGTGAGAGGCAGTGGGACAGCAGGTAGCTGATCTGCACAGGGTGATGGTTTTTAAACTGGCTCCCTGGTGCATCAGCTCCTGCCTGCCACCCCACGCTGCTGCCTCTGATAGGCAGCAACGTGGAGTGGCAGGGGGCTCCCCTACGGTGGGGCCAGGAGTACATTGGCTGAGAATAGTCGTGTAACTGCTAAGATTTCATGCAGTTGCATGACTAATCAATTACATGATATCCAACATCGCTAATCCAGAGAGTCCCTTTGCACACTCTAGCAAATGGATTCATGAACAGATAGCAACAACTTTGTGTAATGCAATGCAAGTTTAAAAGAAATCCTTCAAATGCACAGCACCGTCTAGAGCAGGGTTCTCAAACTTCACTGCACTGTAACCCCTTCTGTCACTACATGACCCCAGGAAGGCGATGGAGCCTGTGCCCCACCATCCTGGGTGGGGTACAGAAGGACCCACAGCCTGAGCCTGCCCCAGGTGAGGCTGGAGGTGGAGCTTCAGCCTTGAGACCTAGTAGTAAGTCTAATGATTGCCCTGGGAAGCTCAGGTCACCACCCACCCATAGTCTGGGAACTGGTCTAGAGTCAAACGCACAGCATCATCTGGGGCCTGATCTGTCCGGAGCAGTCAGTCTGCTAATTGTTCATTTGTGCGCAAAATGTGTTCAGCCATTTCCCCCAGAGCCTCTCACCGCATCCGCTCCATATGTCCTCCCCACATTTCAGGAAGGTGAGAAGTAGTAAGCTGTCACAGGTTTGTCTCCTGTCACAGTTTGCTACCTGGGCAGGAAGTATGGGAAAGGCAGAGACCAAAGTGTGATAGCGAAGCAAAAAAAGAACACCGAGGAGTTAGTAACTGCTCCCAGTAGCAAATAGTACCAATAGCAATAACATTACATTTGTGAGCTACTCAGTCATTCAGTGACAATGTGGCTTGCTTTTGCAGAGACCAAGGTGTATGTGGGAAACCTGGGCACTGGGGCCGGAAAGGGCGAACTGGAGCGAGCATTCAGCTACTATGGTCCCCTGCGCACAGTGTGGATAGCAAGAAATCCTCCGGGATTTGCCTTTGTAGAATTTGAAGACCCAAGAGATGCTGAAGATGCAGTTCGAGGTTTGGATGGAAAGTACGAATGTGTTGCATTTCTGGAGCCCTTAACTCTTACTAAGGTTGTGACTGCGCTGCAAGCATCTTCATCACTGTAGTAGAACATAAGAACGGTCATCCTGGGTCAGACCAATGGCCCATCCAGCCCAGTGTCCTGTCTGCCGACAGTGGCCAATGCCAGATGCCCCAGAGGGAGGGATCACAACAGGTAATCCTCACGTGATCCCTCCCGTCATCCACCTCCAGAGAAACAGAGAGTCGGGACACCATTTCCTATACAGTACAAACCTCGAGTGACCAGGCTTCCATCAACCTCCTGTTTCTACAAAAGGACTGGTACAGGTTTTTTTCACACCACAGAGCAATGTAGCTAGGTTGACCTAAGTGTTAGGTCTTAAAAGCTATAGCTCTTTAACAACAACGGGGGTTTCACATTTTAGTGGTTCTTTAGAGACTGGCTTTCTTATTTAATAGGTATTAGATAAGGGAAAATACCAGATTAATAATGACTATTTTGAATATATCAAATTACAGGGTGATTTGTGGCTCCCGAGTGAGGGTTGAGCTGTCAACTGGCATGCCCCGTCGCTCCCGCTATGACAGACCTCCCGCACGGCGACCATTTGATCCTAATGACCGGTGTTATGAGTGTGGCGAGAAAGGCCATTATGCTTATGACTGTCATCGTTATAGTCGACGAAGGCGGAGCAGGTATTGTGTGAAAGGAGTGATTGGTTCTTTTTTTCACCAGTTACTGGTGCAGCCATTAGCCATAAAATGTTATACCAATTTAATTTAACTTTAATGCTGTAATTATACAGATATTTATTACAATTTGTTATTTCATATTCAATGTTAATATATTAATAATCAACCTGGTCAAAACCTTTCAGGTTTCTTCGTTTGAGTCAGTCGCCTTGATTCAGAATGTCACGAGCCTTAAGATATCATGCTGAGGCGCCTTGCAAAATCCGACAATTAAGATTCTCCTAGACCTTGAGGTGATCAGCATAAGAGGCCAGATCCCCTCGAGCCATCTACACCTAGCTTCACCTTATTCTTAAAGGGCAGAAAATTTGAGACGGTGATCGCCGTAACAGTAAATTTGGCTTTCAATTGGGGCCCCCCTCCGGTTTAGAAAGAGGAACACCAGATTGACCACATTCCCACCTAGAAAAATCTTCTTGCGTCAATCAAGCCTCACCCTGGCTCATTTGGCTGTCAGTTTGATCGTCGTTAGATTGAAGAGAACACCTAGATGCAGCGATCGGCTATAGATACTTCTAGATCGTCTAGATCTGCTAGACCTTGGGCCAAAGAGGGTCGACCTGCAAACTTGCAAGGTTTATTTTAAATACGCATTACAGTGTTTTATATTATAATGTAATTCTAAAATGTAATTCAGCTTAACATCTTTCCTAGGTAGTAAAAATACTCAAAGCAAATAGGCCCTGAGTTTTTCCAAGTGACAGACACTAACTATTAGTTGTCTGAAATTTTGACTTCGGCAGAGGCTCACGTGCAGTAATAGCTTAAGATTCTTTTCTAATACTTACTTTTTCCAACCTAACATTAGGTCGCGGTCTAGATCTCATTCAAGGTCCAGAGGAAGAAGGTATTCTCGGTCACGCAGCCGAAGCCGTGGAAGGAGGTGAGTTTCAGACTGCCTTGTGCTTCCATTTTTTAAGATAAATCAAACATTACACATCATTATATTTTTAAAATTTCCCCAGATCCAGGTCAGCTTCCCTTCGCAGATCCAGATCTGTCTCTCCTCGTAGATCTAGATCTGCCTCTCCCCGCAGGTCCCGATCAGGCTCTTTAAAACGATCAAGGTAATTGTTATGCACAAGGACTACTAGATAATGTTTCTATGGAGGTTGTGGATTCAGAGCCTATTTGTGGGAAGTGTACCCTTTGCACGCTTGCAGAGCAGATTCTGAAAGGCACCGACAACCCTCCAAACCAAACTCTAATTTCCTCAAACGGGCTATGGGCATTAACTTGATTTCTTCTTGAGCTAAATTAGATAGTGTAAAAAGAATTGGTTGAGGGCTTGTTTACACAGCAGAAATGTGCACTACAACAGTGTGACTTCTATGGAGCATTAATTGGTCTGGGTAGACTGGTGCCATTTTAAACCAAAACAGACTATGCAGACACAATAACATGCAGTTCATTACCCCACCATGTAGGCAAGCACTGAGCTTTTGGGATACAAAGTGAAAGCTATAGCCTTATTCTGTGTAATATAGGTGTCTGTTCGGATTGTCCTATGCACTCTGTAGGTTCTGTGATCTTCACAGATATCTTAGTATCAGTCAGCAACAAGGCTACTTTGATAAGCTGCTATAATCATCTTAATACTTTCTGCTTGCACTGGATTGATTTTTATTAGTATCTTTTAAAACCTAGATCTAGATCCAGATCACGATCAAGATCAAGGTCTGTTACGTGGCCAAGAAGCAGGTAAGATCTTTGACAGGATTGATTAAAGCAACTAACTGTGTGGTGTCCAACCAGTTCTGAAGCAGTAGCCACTAAAGTGGCTACTACTATAGCCAACTAGCCACACTCAGACTGGCCAGATGGCCACATGTTGTAAAGCAGTTTTTAAACTAAGGGCTGGGGAAAAGCCCATGGGTGCGGAGAAGCACATGGGTTGGACAGAGACATCTCTTTGGGGAGGGTCAATAAATAGAGATGCCCTATGCTCTAGTCAGGAGGAAAGGATGGAAGATGATAAAGTATAGTTAAGATCAGATGAGAAACAATCAAATGAGAAAGAGTAATACATCAGAAAATAGCAGACAAATAAATAGGAACACATTTTTAAAGTGTTTATACACAAATGCAAGACGTCTAAATAATAAGATGGGTGAACTAGAGTGCCTCATATTAAAGAAGGATATTGATATAATAGGCATCACAGAAACTCGGTGGAGTGAGGACAATCAATGGGACACAGTCAGTCCAGGGTACAAAATATATCGGAAGGACAGAAGAGGTCGTACTGGTGAGGGAATGGCACTACACGTGAAAGAAAATGTAGAATCAAATGAAGTAAAAATCTTACATGAACCAAAATGTTCCATAGAATCTTTAGGGTAGTAATTCCATGCGCTAATAATAATAATATAGCGGTAGGGATATATTATCGACCATCTGATCAGGACAGTGAAAGTGACTGAAATGCTAAGGGAGATTTAGAGAGGCTATCTAAATATAAAACTCAATAATAGTGGGGGATTTCAACTATCCCCATGTTGACTGGGTACACGTCACCTCAGGACGGGATACAGAAATAAAATTTCTTGATACCTTAAATGACTGCTTCTTGGAGCAGCTGGTTCTGAAACCCACAAAGGGAGAGACAGTTCTTAATTTAGTTTTAAGAGGAGTGCAGGATCTGGTTCAAGAAGTAAATATAAGTGGACTGCTTGGAAATAGTGACCATAATGTAATAAAATTTAACATCCCTGTGGTGGGAAAACACTTCAGTACCCCAACACTGTGGCATTTAATTTCAGAAAGGGAAACTACACAAAAGTGAGGAGATTAATTAAACAGAAATTAAAAGCTACAGTAACTAAAGTAAAATCCCGGTAAACTGCATGGAAACTTTTCAAAGACACCATAATAGAGGCCCAATTTAAATATATACCCCAAATTAAAAAACACAGTATGAGAGCCAAAAAAGTGCCACCGTGGCTTAACCACCAAGTAAAAGAAGCAGTGAGAGGGTGTGTCTAGACTACATGGCTCCGTCAACGGAGCCATGTAAAGTAGTTTACTCAACATAGTCAATGAAGCGGGGATTTAAATAATCCCTGCTTCATTAAAATAAAAATGGCCATCGCACTGTACTGACAATCAGCTGATCCGGCACAGCGCGGCAGTCTAGACATGGATGTTTTGATTAAAAGAAGCACCCGGGATCTTTTTCAGGGGGATAAAGCAACACTCCACATTATTGAACATACATAGATCAATCAATATTTATCATATGCATACGATACATTACACTCATTCACTCTCTCACACACACTCACGCACACACACTCCATCTTGTTGTTACCAAAAGTTGCTCCCGCTAACTGCACTGGCCAGGTGAGTTAGATGGGGGAGGGGTGGAGCTGGGCTTCTGCAGATCGGAATTGATGTTCCCATGTTGACAAGACGAAAACCCGGGGTCCCTCTGCAAGATGCCTCCTATTTATCCCTCTCATGCAGCCGATTAGTCATCACCTCACCTTTCTTAATGCTGATTCAAAGAGAGAGCTTCCAAGGGCAGGCACTTGCTGTTTGACTCCCAAGGCCTCTGTGTGTCCAATTTTCTCAATGAGCTCACTTTACAGGTATTGTCTTAGATCTGGCTCCCAGACCTTCTCCAGCCTTGCAACTGCTGCTGGAGGTGCTCACCTTTCATTCTCCATTCACACCTCATTCATTTCAACAGGACAATCAAGGAAAGGAGAGAGCTCAAAAGACATTCCTCTCCTACAAGATCTACACGTCTTAATACAAAGTTATAGGAGAAATGTTCCAGAGATTCTATAAGAAAACTTAACAAAGATAGATCTAAAAGGACAAGATCTTAATATAAAGTATAATATCACAGGGATTTATCCACACAGATCGGTCAACAAAGGCTTCCCTTGTCAACCGATCCGCGTCTAGACTGCCGCGCTGTGCCGGATCAGCTGATTGTCGGCACAGTGCAGTGGCCATTTTTATTTTAATGAAGCAGGGATTATTTAAATCCCCGCTTCATTGACTGTCAAGTAAACTACTTTACATGGCTCCGTCAACGGAGCCATGTAGTCTAGACACACCCAGAGATAAAAAGGCATCATTCAAGAAGTGGAAGTTAAATCCTAGTGAGGAAAATAGAAAGGAGCATAAACTCTGTCAAATGAAGTGTAAATTTTAATGAGAAAAGCAAAAAGTAGTATGAAGAGCAGCTAGCTAAAAACTTAAATAGTAATAGCAGAAGCAGGAAGCTGGCTAAACAACCAGTGGGGCCCCTGGATGATGGAGATGCTAAAGGAGCACTCAAAGACAATAAAGTGTCATTGCGGAGAAACCACATGAATTCTTTGTTTCGGTCTTCACGGCTGAGGATGTTAAGGAGATCCCCAAAACTGAGCCATTCTTTTTAGGTGACATATCTGAGGAATTGTCCCAGATTGAGATGCCATTAGATGAGGTTTTGGAACAAATTGATAAACTTAACAGTAACAAGTCACTGGGACCAGATGGCATTCACTGAAGAGTTCTGGAAGAACTCAAAAGTGAAATTGCAGAACTATTAGCTGTGGTTTGTAACCTATCCTTTAAATCAGCTTCTGTACCCAATGACTGGAAGATAGCTCAATAGTATGGAGGATTGCTTTGTATAGAATGTATTACAGGAATTAAATGTCTCAAACCAGATTTAAAGAATTGTGTGTAAAATGTTGCATGCCTGAATTCTCATTAATACTTCTGTCACAAGAAGGTCTAAGCTGTGTGATGGGCAGCATAGCTGACAGTCGTGGACCAGGTGATCTGCTCTCTGTTATGCAAAGACAGAATTAAAATTTGGGTGTCTGAACCTTATGGATGGTGCTGTTCCATTCTCTGCTCTTGTCCACATCTGTGAGATTTGTTCCCTGTCTTGAAGGGCTGTAGAATGAAAGAGCTCTCTCCTAGTTGCATCCCTTCCATTTCTTCTAGCAGCAGCAGTAGTTCCTGCTGTTTGGGGTGGGGCATGCCTAGAGGGAAAGCCCCCTACCGGGAGGGGAGGACAAGACTGGTACTAGTGATGGCAAGAGATGGGATCCCTGTTATAAGTATGAGGGAAAGTAAGAACTTCCTTGGGGAAGATGAAGAGCAGGGGAAGCCCTGCTTGGTGGTGGGGCAGGTGCGATGAATCCCTAAGTGGAAGAAGCAGAGGAGGTGGCAGTGGGTAAGAGAGGAGAAATACTGAGCTGAGTGCAGTAAGATTTGGGAGGAAGTACGGTGAGAAGCCCTGCCTTGTGTGCTTTCTCTTACTGTTCAGGTGGGCTCTCATTCTGTTACCCCTGAGTGCCACAGTGAGCCTGAACGCTTGTTCCTCCAAGTTCACTTCTTCACTTGGCCATTCTTTCATCTTCATTGCATCTGCCCAGACTTTAATTGGCACATGCCTGCGATGTGCAGAGAACAACTATTCTGGCTCATCTTGTGTCAGCAAGGGAGATCTTTGAATAACCCTGCATACCATTGGCTATTGAATTTCGGCACTGGGATTGTTTTCACTGAGTCAGCAGTTTGTCAGATTTTACACCTAGAATTCCCATTTAAACATAAAGCTAGTTCATGGCCTATCTGTTTCATTGTAAGAATGCAGTTATGTGGCCATAGTCACAAAGATTTCAGGACTCAAGTTACTGAAAAGTAACCAAACATGGATATTGTTCACTGTGCAGGGTTGATAATAGCCACTGTTAGACTTTCAAGTAAGCAGATGAGTCATCTTGCTTCTTTACAGAAGAACAAAGGAAAGGCTTGGCATTAGAGCTGTTACAGTGCGGCGGCAGGAGAGGCAGAGGCACAGTGGCGCTGCCATTTAAATGTAGTAAGAGCCAGGTGGCTTTTATTACATTTAAAAGGCAGAGCCACAGTCATTGGGGACCCAGCGTGAGCTGGAACTGAAGCCATCCCAGCTCACGTTGGGTCCCAGGCCTATCCCCACTATGGCTCTGCAGTTTAAATATAGCAGGAACCAGGTTGCCTGCATTCCCAGCTCCTATTACGTTTAAACTGCAGAGTTGCAGCGGGACCTTAACGACGAATTGTATTGAGTACACGATTAGTCATTTACCCACTACTTAACATCCTTATTTACAGCCAGTTAAACTTTCCCACCCTGCTGCTAGTTTTAAAAGACTACAACATCACGCAGCAGGAGAACTTTTTTGCTGTTGTGGTTATATTAAGGAAGCACTGGTCTCATACTAATTCTTTTTGTTGAAATATTTTCTGAGCCAAGAAAATGGCACCAGTGTGCCATTCTGCAGAAATAGGAGAAATGAAACTCAAATGAATATGAGTGAGCTAATTGTATCTGACTTGAAAACATGCTGGCATATTTCATTACATGAGTATTGCTGCATGCTCCTGGGAATGGTCAGCAGTCACTACAAGATGAGCATCAGAGGAGATGGAATGCAAAACGAACTGCTGACACTACTGGAGATTTTTACAAGTAAGGAATTATCAGTGTCTTGTTACAAGGATTCTGCTTTTGAAAATACCTGACAGTGACAACTTCTACTCCAGTGAAGCTCAGAGTGTGGCTTACTGTATTCATGAATTATCTTGCTAAACTAATTGGACACATTGTCTTGTGTTTCAAGAAGCTCTGTGCAAAAGCAACGGAGCAACATTTGGGTGATAAGCTGGTAAGGAAAGAAGACTGTGAATTTCTTGATCACAGTGACTTGATCAAGAACTCAAGGTTGTTTTACAAGAATTAACATTAGAACTGAGGTACAGCAGTGTCACTTGGCTAAGGCTGTATCTGTTTCAAAGTAACTATGTTCTTGGTTTAGAATGGACATTAAAGGATGAAGACACGGAATCAATGAGTTCTGCTGAGTTCAATATACTAGTTCAAGGTTTATCTAAACATAGCAATCACAATCCTGACCATATTTGAAGCTTATGAGATTCTGAAATAGTTGAGGAAAGGTCTGAATACTAGAAAATTAAAATACTCCCTGTTGATGAAACAATCTAGAAAATTCATCTACTTTCATGAGTAACATCAGTAATACTGAAATCTTTGGAAGACTTTTCAGAACAGTTAACTTTCTGTACCTAAAAAATTTGTCCCACTTTCAGCAGACACTTTTAACCAAGGTTGAAGATTTAAAATGGCTAAAGAGTTAACATTGAAATGATGATTGTTCAGTTGCAAGAGAGCACTGACTGGAAAACAGCTTGGTTTTCGGGTGGAAGTCATCCATCCCAGTGGAGTCTTGAATACAGTATGCAATTGTGTTTATGAAAATACTAGTCATAGCTTTCTTTGATTGGAGAATATATGCATGTGAACTGTCTCAAGTAATATTTAGCATGTGTGGCATTGAATTAAAAAGCTGTCTTCTGAAGTGTAACTGCCAAAGCCCCTCTCACAGGTGGATTTCTACCTGTGAGTCACTAGCCCTCCATTATCCCTGATTTAGGTAACCTCACTGTACATGCATCCCACTGGTGCCTTGCTGAGCGATATTTCTCTTCCATTGTAGGTCTGGGTCCCATGGTAGATCTAAATCTGGCTCGCCTGCTAAAAGGTGAGCTCGTAATGCTGAATCCTGCACTAGATCTTTTAGATGTCAGAGCTGTTTTGTTGTGACTCAAAAAGCCCTTTGCTTGGACCATTATTTCACTTCTGTTTGAAGGGTGTTATTGCTAAGGGTTATTACTTGGGATTTTTACTTCAAAGGTCATGAATATTTAGTGAATTTTTTACTTGAAACATAATTCTATCTAGAAAATAATTTCTTTGCAGGTGAATGAGTATGTAGGGGGGAGGGAAGCGGGCGAGGGGGAGGGGTATTTCCCTACCCCATTTTTTGTTCTACCTATTTAGTTTTCACCACAGTACTGAATCAACTTGTTCTCCTCCTCCACCTCTTATCATAGAATTGTTGTGATACATAAACACAACATTAACATTTAATATTACCACAACATTTAATATTGTTCTTAACACACATAAAAGGATTTGCTGCAGATGTGGTAAAGATGGGGGGACTACTGTGATGGCCCTGCAAGACCCTTTAAAAGATTTTGCACGTCAGTAACACCTATGTGAAGTGCTGCCTCAGAGATTCTGTTTTAAGGTTATGGGCAAAATTGTTTTGTTGTAATGCAACTGTATGAAGTTTTGTCACTTATTATTTCTTTCTGTTTTGTAGCCGATCAAAGTCCAGATCCCCCTCTCCAAAAAGAAGGTAAGTAGAATCTCGCTACTAAAGACCGCTGGTGTTACAGCATTAGCCTCTATGGTCATCACTACTGAAAAGTCAGCATTTGCCAGTACTGAGATTACCAGAGCTTTTCCCTGTAGCTCACTGAAAGCACTAAAAGGAATATTTTGGGTGGAGTGGGCTTCCTCAATGCATGTGACACTGATTATTAAAGTGAGGCGCCTAGAGGTAAACTGCTCCCAAGAAAGCGGGAACATGGTGTACTATGAAAAGCTTTTCTTGTGCTGTTGCTGTAGGATTTCCCTCCTCTGCAAAGGCTTCATTGAACTGAGTTCTATGCAAGAGGATAAGCAAAATCACATTAAACTTATGGTCAGAAAGACACAGGGAGAATCCATTTTAAACAGCCTCTTTTAAAAACTCCAGTGACACAGAGACTGACTGACTTTGTAGAAGGTGCAGTGGGCTTACAGCTAAACCTTTTTCAGAAGTACTGAACCTAGTTTCTCAAGGGATGTTTGTAGCCAGAGGAAAGATCTGAATAATTCTAAGCATAGAGGAAAATGAAAATGGCCCAGAGTAAAGCTGGTTGCCGATGAAATGTGTGAAGCAAAACACAAACTAAAGACTTCTTAACAAACACCCATCCGGTTGAATGGACTCAAACCGCTCTCATCCTTGCTGATGGCTCTCTCTTAAAAAACAGCTATACAGTCTGCTGTTCCTTCATGGTAATAGCAAGGTAAAATTCTCTACATTTCCCTTTTGTAGTCCAGATCAGTTCTTACTAGAACTCCTCTGTATTTTATGTGATTAATCACTTGCTTTGTTTTTTCAGTTTTAGTCTGAGCCATTTAGAACCATTCTCCATTAATTTGCCTAAGTATCTTTTCTGAACACTGGGAGACAATTCTTCCAAGCTTGGCAAAAATCTCCTGAGGAGTGCACAGGAGCTCGAGTGGCTTGTGACCTGCCACACTGAGGCCCTGCGTGTAGCATTCTTTTTTTCCTATTTTTGGACTTTAGAAAAGGCTTTCAAATCTTAAATGATGTATTAATAAAACTTTAAAATGCCACTACAGGTTGAGCATCTGGCACTCTTTGGTCTAGCAACATCCATGGTCTGGCATGATTTTAGTGGGTGGCTACTTACAATGGGGGTGGCCAAATGTCTCACGGTCCCATAATGTTTACAGCCACCAGTCCTGGCTCTCAGTGCTCTGTGCTGATACTTAGCTCTAACTTACCCCAAGTGTCTTGTAAGAGCCCAGTGAGCAGTGGGAGTGTTGGTGATGTTGCTGGACAATATTGTCCTTTCAGGGTTCAGCAAATTCTCTGGTTTGGCACCACTCAGGTCCCAAGGGTGCCAGACTTAAGGATGTTAAATATCCAGGGTGGTGGTGAACCTGTGGTTCCCGATCAGTACTAAAGTTACTCCAACTGACAGCTGTTTTCTTTCCACTTCCAGTCGTTCACCATCAGGAAGCCCGCGAAGGAGGAGTGCAAGTCCTGAAAGAATGGGCTGAAATTTCAAAGTTAACCTTCCAGGAAGAATGTTATTTTGTTTACATTATTATAAGGGATTTTGTGGTGTCTTTGTAAATGGTAAGGGCTTAGTTCTAGAAAGGTATTTCAATCAGATAGCAGTTGGTATGGATCTGGATCTTTTTAAATCTAAGTTATATCAGTAGACTAGTGCACAACTTGCTTTGTTGTACATATTTAACACCCTGTGATCTGAAAATGTGGGCCTCTCTTACTGACACTTTTTTATTCACACATTCAAATAAAATGTGTGATTCTAACTATAAAACTCCTTGTGGTGCTCTGCTTAAAAAAAACTAGTCTATCCTAAATCAATCATATTCTTCTTCCCAGTTGATTTGAAATAGTCTCTAGTAATGTGAACTTATCTAACAAAATTTTAAACACTGGCTAAAATCCTTGATAGCTCAGTTGCCATAACTTCCTGTGACAGCATTTGCATGAGATCTCTGTTCATTGTAAACTTCCAGTGTAGAGAAAGTACAAATTTCTAATGCATAAAACTTGTTTACCAAAAGTAAATGTTTTGGTAGGGCACAAGCATAGTATTTGCATTGCAGGTTGTCTTTCAATAACAGTTTGTGTTCTGAGAGAGAAGGTAGCTATAATGCTTTTTTTCCCCCTCCACAACCCATTTAGGGTCACTTAGTTTAATCTGAGGAAAAACTGACTGAACTTGTGCAGTTGCAAACTGTTTTGCAACACATTGCTATCATAGAGCAGCCTGTATGCTGGTAGAGAAAACCTGTTTAGATATTAGTAAGATAAATTCTGTAGTGCACACAGCAATATGTGATTGAAGAGCTTAAAATGAATCTTTTGTGAAACTCCCTGAAGCCCGTTGGTCTGTAGCTAGGAGCTGCATGAAAATGTGGCATTTCATATTGAAACAGAGACTGGCTATCCATAGGTCTTACCTGGTTGGCAAAAATAGTGTTAGATGCCAGCACCCTTTTTAATAGATATTAAAAAGTGCTATTTTTTTAATCTGGACTATTTTATATCATGTTGCTAGGTGTCAGTTTCAGCATTTACGGAGAACTGTTTGGTTTTTTTTTAACAGCCACTAAATTTGAAAGAGCAGACTTGTTTGGGCTCTAATGAACTGGCTAATGACAGATTATAAGTTTACAAGCTTTTAAAAACAAAAAGTTATTAATGTGGTACCTTAAATAGCAAAACAATCTTTTGGACCAAAAGGCAAATTTTGGGTAACCCACAATTTTCAGATAACAGATTTTTCATTTAATGTTAGGAGCCTCTTCTGTCAGAGAGATGTTAGAGCTTCTAAGTAGTCTCCCACGTTCTGAAGATATTTCACTTGGCAGCTTTATTTCTTGAGTGGACTGGCCACTTTCCTACCAGCTTTGATGCCTATTCTTGATTTTTCTGGGGTCTGGTTTTACATTCAGTGCATTGTTGCTTAGCAACAGAAGCATCGGCTCCCATTTCTAATTATGCTGTGATTGATATTCTGCTAATGTCCATAAAACAAGACTGCAAAATGGGGAACAAGAAATAACAACATTGTATGATTCTCCTGGAATAATTCAGCAAATATACCCAGAAATCATTGCTTAGGATGACACTCATCAATATACACAGTCCATTGTCTAGCAGTTTTACAGTAAATCTAGTAAAAGTGCCACATGAAATGATGCTACTGTATTTAACAAGCACTTTCTTCTTCTGTACTGCTAAGACAACCTACTCCACAATAAACCTGCAGTCTAAAATCACTGTCCTGGTACATCTCATCTCGTCTGTCTCTCTACACCTCCAGAACAACCTAGAAAACAGAGAGGCTGTGTCTAGACTGGCCAGTTTTTTCCGCAAAAGCAGCTGCTTTTACGGAAAAACTTGCCAGCTGTCTACACTGGCCGCTTGAATTTCTGCAAGAACACTGACGATCTCATGTAAGAAATCAGTGCTTCTTGTGGAAATACTATGCTGCTCCCGTTCGGGCAAAAGTCCTTTTGCGCAGAGCTTTTGCACAAAAGGGCCAGTGTAGACAGCTCAGATTTGTTTTGAGCAAAAAAGCCCCGATTGCGAAAATGGCGATCAGGGCTTTTTTGCGGAAAAGTGCGTCTAGATTGGCACGGACGCTTTTCCACAAAAAGTGCTTTTGCGGAAAAGCATCCGTGCCAATCTAGACGCTCTTTTCTGCAAATGCTTTTAACGGAAAACTTTTCAGTTAAAAGCATTTGCGGAAAATCATGCCAGTCTAGACATAGTCAGCTAGTAGTGTTGCACTTCCTTCGGCTGGAACAGTGTGGTGCACACTAAACGGTCCTGGGACTACATGAGGGACTAGCTTATATGTAGGCTGGCGGTCCCCTGCTGTGGTAAGGCAGAGAAGGGGACAGCCATGGGCAGTGCAGACTCTCCTCGGAAGCAAAGATCTGGGGTCACAGTGGATAAGCAGATGCTGTTGCCAAAAAGGTTAATGTGACCCTTGGGTGTATCAAGGGAATATGGACTTACGGATGTTACATTAACACTGTGGTTTCACTGAGGTAACTACTACAGGAAGCCTGTGTCCAGGTCTAATGCCCATAATTCAAGAAGAATATTCAAAAAATTGGAGGGGACTCAGAGAAAAGCCGTGAGAATGATTACAAAACCTGAAAACATGCCTTAGGTGAGTCTCATGATGCCAATCTATGTAGCTTATTAGCCAGGACTGTAACAGGGTTCCAAAAAAGAGTGAGATAAGTTCATGGAGGATGGGTTCATCAGTGGCTATTGGGCAGGGATGGGGTCCCTGGCCTCTGTTTGCCAGGGAGTGAATGACAGGAGGTGGCTCACTTGATTATTCTGCTCACTCCCTCTGGGGCACTGGGCCGTGGCCACTGTGGGCAGACAGGACACTGGGCGAGATGCACCATTGGTCTGACCAGCATGGCCACCCTGATGCTCTTACTGAAGAGAACAGTACTGGGCAGTTTGATCACAGTCTGCATGTACCTATGTGGGAACCAGAAACTGGATAAAACTCTCGAGTTTAGCTGAGGAAGGTTTAATGAGAGCCCATGGCTGGAAGGTGACACTGTACAAATTCAGACTAGAAATAGGCCCACATTTTTAACAATGAAGGTAATTAAAGGACCAGCCTACGCAGCTATGTGGTGAATTCTCTGTCAGTGGGATTTTTTAAAACAAGATCGTTTTCTAGTTCAACCATAGCTAATGGATTTGAAGCAGGAATTAATTCAGGAAAGTTTTCTGTTATGCAGGAGGTCAGAGTATATGACGACAATGGACCCTTCTGGACTTAACGTGTTAATCTAAAAAGAAATTGCACACAGTATCAGTAAAATGCTCTGTGATCAGATTACGTCAATGGGGTAGTCTCTGGGTCCCATACTGGGCTGCATTTGATGGTTTTGCTCTGTTTCCTCTAGCACAAAGCTTAGATCTGGGTCAGAGAGGCTCTCCCTCTCCACAATATCATCAGATCCTTGCATGGCCCCTTCTGCAGTCCAGGGTTGGTGCTGGAGGCATAGCTGGGGCATCTCTGCCCCTCAGTGAGAACCAGCTGCACTACCAATGCCTTGATGGCCATTGGTAGCCAGAGGCACTCAAGCTAGGCGATTGGCCAGCACAGATCAGCTCTGGAAAGGTCATGTGTAGTCCTACCTCGCCCCCCCCCCCCCCCCCCCCGTGCGCCACTCTGTGGCTTCAGCTTGAGAACTGGGTTTTGTGTGTCTGCACTTCATCTTGAAAATTCATTTTTATTGCAGAAGTAAAAGCAATACAGTGAAAGCAATAAGCAAGATCTTTGTAGCGTACGTAGCAGGCATAAGTCCTGCATCAGCTACTAGCACCAGATGAAGTTGAGCAGATTTTAATCTTCACAGAGACATTTTCTGGTGGGGGGGAGGGGGGCGGCTGGACATGGGTACGGATGACAGCCATTTTGATTAGTTAGGCACCACAAGGTAAAGCGGCTCCTGCAAATCCCTACTGTATCTGCACAAGCTGCACTTTGCCAGTCCACTATACTGGCAAACCACGCCTAGTGGGGGTGCAGCTTTGGCTAGCAAAACTGCCCGGGTGCTGGTATAACTTACACCCTTCCCCTCAAGCAAAACAACAGAGCTAAGTCAGTCACAAATCACTCTGCCTAACCTAGCTATGGAGTGGGCTTAGTCCTGCACGTAGGGCCAGTGCCTCAACGATAACGCCATGGGCATTAGGTAACTGAGCGCCTTTGAGGATGCAGCCCGTAGCCCCTCGGGCTTCAGTTCCCGTTTGTCTGAAGATGAGCTACCATTACACAGGCATTTCTTTCTCTGGGCTGTTTTATACCTAGAGAAAGGGAAATAAGTACGTGTGTTGTGCACCCGTCCTACTATAATTGTATTGGTAAAACATCACACCCCTAATTCAGCAGCCATCAAGGGTCAGATTTTTAAAGGTATTGAGGAGCCTAACTCCTACTGACACCAGTGGCAGCCAGGTCCCTGGGGCGGGGGCAGGCCTCAGTGCTAGTCCCACATGAAGGGGAGTTTTACCAGTGATAGCTGTCAAGCCCGTGTCCAGATGGCATCCTTAGGAGAGGTCCCAGCACATGCCACCTCTGTTGTGCTGGAGGCCAATCCATGCTCCTGCAGCTATTTTTAGTGACTGCCCCTGCTCCCACCCCACCACTGGACTTTCCGCTTGTGGCTACAGATGTGACTCTCCTCACGCTGCAGTAAACTTCAGCCAAGTTGTGTGGTTGTACTCCTCGCCTGGCCGCAGCAGCACACTGGGGAAACGGGGCTGTGGAAAGAAAACCAACAGCTTCATTCTGACAGTGTCACAGCCTGGGGGTGAGTGCTGCCACTGCACGGCAAGAGTCATTTTCACCATTGGTAAAAAGATCGAAAATCCTTGTTCTCCTTTTCATGGCAGAACAGCCTGCTAAGGCGAGCTGGGTGAACCCGACAGCTTCCAGTTCCCTAACAAAGGACACGTAACGCTGGGACCCAACGGGCTCCATTTAACATCTGTTGCAGTCTCCTGGCTTGGGGGGGGGGGGGGGGTTGTGCATTTATCCCAGCTGCTCCAGGCCCAGCTCTTCTGAGGGGGGAGCATTTTGAAAGGAGCAGCACATTGTTCTTCAGAGTTTGGCTGCCTGAGGCCAGCTGTGTTTTCTTGGGAAGACAGTCAGGGAGAGGGTATGGGTGAAGGGAGGGCAGGGCTGATTACTGTACCGAGGTTCATTTAGACACAGTTCAGAGCCCCTGGGAAGGATTGCAGGGTGTCCCTGACAGTGGCCCACAGAGCACTCGTGGGGAGGTGGAATGGAGGGCTGCAGGGAGCCCCTGGTGGGTACAATGAACTTGCCTGACAAAGGGAACAAAGTGAGCAGCCCTCTAGTTGATAAGATACAATCTAGGGCCGTGAAGGCATCACCCCAAACGGGGTGCTGACCAGTTCCAGTTAACCACAGGGGCTGAAGCAGCTCCCCGCCCACCCCAGCAGGGGGCTGCACCAGCCCCACCGGGCCCACCACAGGCAGGGGCTCCTCTGATCCACGGTGGGCCTGCCCTAACCCGCCCCCCCGGCTACAGGTTACATGCTGGGTCCCTGGGAGCAGGGCCAGCATGTAACTTACAGCAGGGAAGGTCCTTCCCCAGCAGCAGAGCTGGCAGGGCAGGTGGCCCTGCTCCCGTGAAGACTGTGCTGAGCTTATTGACGCTTTATACTGCAGAGCCCTCAGCATGTGTAACCAGTGAGATTTTCAGTGGTTACACAGTTACCTACTTAACTGTTCACACCCCTAAGACAATCATTGACAATATCTCCTCCTCCTCCAAGCAAGGCATACAGCTGCCTCCTTCCAGACCCAGCGTCTGGCCTGTGACACCTTGGGGGGAGGGACTGGTGGTGCATTTGGTTAATTTGTTCCTGGAAACCCAAGTCCAAACAGATCCCAGAAGGGGTGTTGTTTGTGGCACTCCTAGTGGAGTTCTGTCCTCACTCTGCAATCAATGCCCAGTTTGAGCTTTGTGCTCAGGCGTGGGACATGACTGGGAAAGCAGCTGTGAAAGATCCCAGGGCACTCTTCCGAAGAGCTGGGGGTTGCCTTTCTTGGGCATTTACTTAGCCACAGCCTACAGAATTAAGGCCTGAGAGGTGCAGTTTCTCAAAGGCTTGTCTACACACACGAGTTGCACCACTAGCTCCCCTCAAAGTCAAAGGGATGCACCTTCCCCCAGGTATGGACAGTCACGAGGAACAATGGAGCTTTATGCGGGTTTAGCCAGTCCTGTGTAAGAAGGGAACCAGGCCATGCTGGTAGAAGGCCCCTTTACACTGGAGTAACTGCATCTCGACAAGGGGCTGCACACCTGAACTCATTCAGATCTACAGTAGACCAGGTGTCAGGAGCTGGTGCGTTTTCACGAGCATGCATGTAACTAGCCGAGGGAGCCCTTCCCCCCATGCTGGTGCATACTGCCAGCACACCAACAGTTACCTTATTGACAGCATCTGGCCAGTTCTGTGTTTCAAGGCAGAAGGCTGAATGCTTAGGATACACAGAGCCCCCTTTGCCCTTCAGGGAGCCGTCCAGGAAATTCCCAGTGTAGAACTGGATCCCAGGCTGTGTGGTGTAAACTTCCACTGTCCTGCCACTAGGGGGATGATGTGCCCTGTAGAATGAGAAGCAATTTGGTACTCAGGGAGCAGGCACAGAAAGCAAGAGGGGGAAGAAAGGAAACTGGGGAACAGGGAAAGAAGATGGTGCTGATTCCGTCTCTTCAGCCTTGCAGGCCGCAATGCAAGACTCTTTGCCCCAGGAATGGTGACATAAGAATCCTGCTAGACTGGAACCAAAAATTAGCCTGCAGCTCATGCAGTTTTGTAGGGCACTTGACTTCCCTGGCAGTTAGCACTGCCCAGCCCAGGCAGTGAGATAAGCGGGAGGACAAGCAGTGGCCAGGGCATGGCTGACAGGAGGCTGACATCAGTGGATGGCCTGTGGGAGTGGAGGGGAGCCACAAGACCAGGCATGGGAGAGGGTTAGAGCCAGGGAGGCATCAGTCAATGGCAGGGAGCCAGGGAAAACAGAAGCCAGCAGGGCAAGGAGAGAGGATAGCCCCCTGAATAGGGGGGTTCAATTCCCTGCCCTGCTCAAAGACTTCTACTGTGACCTTAACATCTCAGTCTGTCTGTGCCTCAGTTCCCCATCTGCAGGATGGGGACAGCAGCACAGCCCTGCATCGCGTGTCTTCACGTGTGAGGGGATATACTGAGGATTACTGTAGATGGAAGGGACAAAAGATCGGGACCTTCCTTCAGAGACTGCAGTCGATGATGTAGACCACAGGGTTTTATAATGTTTTATGTGATGTGCTTAACGTGTAGTGTGAGAACGAATGTTAAACAACCGTAACTCTGTTCTTCCCTGCTAAGCAGACAGCAGTCTTCTAAGCCCTTCATAAAGACACATCAGGCAAACTGCTTGTGTCTGTATCTGATGTCAAGAGAGAAAGATCAGCAGGATCCTTGTGATTCAGCATGATCACGCTGTTGCTCTTAGGAGTAATTAGTATATAGATTGTGTTATCAAGAAAATATAATAAATGAATTAAAAGTTTGTACTAATAGAAGCTTTGTATTAGGAGTTGGATTGATACCTTTTGTATGGACAACTGTACCCCTTTTCCCCTGTGTGAAATGATGGTGTGGTTCCTGGGGAGAGGGAGTGAATGGAATGTGAGGGTTTGGAGAGAGAACAACTTGAAGGCCCAATAGTGTCAGAGTCCAGACACTGAAAAAGGGGAGAAGGCTGGAAGACTCAGAGGCATCAGGGTACCATAAGTTGGGAAGCCATAGGGACGGCCTTGGAGTGTTAGGAGCAAGCGCTCCGTTACAAACAAGACAATCTTGAAATAACACTGGGAAGGAGACACCAACATACTGATGTCAGAGTAAAGAATAACTCCCAGATAAACAAATATTAAGCAGAACGGATGGTGATTAAGAGCTGACAAAGCAAAACGCATAGACCTAAGGGGGAGAAAAGCCCTATCAAAGATGGGGCATCTTGCATGAACCTTCGGGTCTGGTCTTGTCAACATCGGAGCGTCGGCCCAGACCGAGAGAAGCCTCCGCTCCTCCCCCTCGCCATTCACGCGCCTGGCCAGTGAGAGAGAGAGAGAGGGGGGATATGGCAATGACAAGACGCGCGGGAATGTTTTTATGAAGCAGATGCTAAGTGTATTCTCAATAAATGTGGCATGTTGCCTTTTCCCATGTGCTTGCTATAAGCATAACCATGACCCCTGTGCTGCAAACACCAATGGTGCAAACCAGAAGGCCCTGAAGCCGGGGAAGTACTGCTGCTTTACGCTGCTGATGTGATCAAGTCCCCACCTTGCACAGTAGCGTCGAGCCTCTGATTGCTCCAGGCAGAAGTTATGGTCAAAGCCAGGGAGCTGAAACTTCTGCAAGTGTCTTCCAAGTTCCACCGGCTTCCTCAAATCAAAAGCGGTGTCCTGCACTGCAGCCATCGTGCCTGGGGAGGAGAAAGCACAGGGCCTGTCTGTGAGCAAACAGCCAGTGTTAGCAGTTCACAGAGAGAATGGCCAGGCTGGGTCAGACCAAAGACCCAGCCAGCCCAGTGTCCTGTCTGCCCACAGTGGCCAATGCCAGATGGCCCAGAGGGAGGGAACAGAACAGGGAATCAAGTGATCCCTCCCGTCAACCATTCCCAGTGTCTGACAAACAGAGGCCAGGAACTACCCCTCCTGGCTAATAGCCACTGGGGACCTGTCCTCCATGAATTTAGCTAGTTCATTTTTTAACTCTGTTAGGGTGCGTCTACAGAGCACCGTAACACAAAATAAAATATGCCATCTGAGCTACGTAAATTGCATATCTTAGTTCAATGCTATTTTGAAATAGCTCTTTATTTCAAAATTTGGCGCGGTGTAGACAGCACCAGATGACAAAATAAGCTATTTCAAAACATCCCTTACTCCTTGTAGAACGAGGCTTACAGGGACATCAGAATAGAGGACCCGAAATAACGGGCTTACTGTGAAGGCACAGAATAGCTATTTCAGGATATTCGAGTACCCTTAATGTCCTGGCCTTCACAATATCCTCTGGCAGGGAGTTCCTCAGGTTCACTGTGCACTGTGTGAAGAAATATTTCCCTTTGTTTAAAATCTATTAATTTCATTTGATGGCCCTAGTTTTTGTGTTATAAGAACACGTAAATAACTTCTTCATTTGCTTTCTTCACACCAATCATGACTGTACAGACCTCTATCCTATCTCCCCTTAGTCATCTCTTTTCTAACCTCAAAAGTCCCAGTATTATATTATTTAATCTCTCTTTATCTGGCAGCCTTTTCAGACCCCTAGTAATTTTTGTTGCCCTTTTCTGAACTATTTCCAGTGCCAAGATATCTTTTTTGAGATGAGGCAACCACAACTGCACCAATGTTCCCTCTAATTTTTCCATATATGTGCAGAATAAATTTTGTTATGGGCAGTACGCAAGTGCAGATGAGCACCACCAATAAAAACACATGCTGCCAGCTGTGTGCATTCTGCCAATTACATGTGTGGCACCTGAATCTCTCCTGGGTGGGCATCCAAGTGCTCAGCTTACAGGAAATACTGTCACACAGTATTCAAGATGTGGGCAACCCATGGATTTATATAGAGGCAATAAGATACTCTCTGTCTTATTCTCTACTTTGCTTAAGAGCCTTTGGTGAGGGACCTTGTCAAAGGCTTTCTGGAAATCTAAGTACACTAGATCCACTGGATCCCCCTTGTCCACGTGCTTGCTGACCCCCTCAAAGAACTCTAGAGGACTGGTAAGGCAGGATTTTCCTTTACAAAAGCCATGATGACTCTTCCCAAACAAATTATGTTTATATACGTATCTGACAATTCTGCTCTTTACTCTAGTTTCAACTGAAGTTAGACTTACTGGCCTGTAATTACTAGGATCACCTCCGGATCCTTTTTAAATATTGGTGTCACATTAGCGATCCTCCAGTCATTGGGTACAGAAGCGGATTTAAAGGGTAGGTTACAAACCACAGTTAATAGTTCTGCAATCTGAGCTCTTTCAGAACTCCTGGGTGAATGCCCTCTGGTCCTGGTGACTTGTTACTATTTAATTTATCAGTTTGTTCCAAAACCTCTTCAGATGAGGCCTCACAAGGGACAGTTCCTCAGATCTGTCACCTGAAAAGAAAAGCTCAGATTTGGGAATCTCCCTCACAGCCCCAGCTGCAAAGACCAATGCAAAGAATTCACTGAGTTTATCGTCCTGGAGGGCTCCTTTAGCATCTCAATCATCCAGAGCCCCACCGGTTCCTTAACAGGCTTCCTGCTTCTGATGGGCTTACAAGCTTGCTATTGGTTTTGAGATTTTGGCTAGCTGTTTTTCAAATTATTTTTTGGCCTCCCTAATTATATTTTTATACTTCATTTGGCAGAGTGTATGTCCCTTTCTATTTCCCTCACTAGGTGAGAGGGTTACTCAACCTCTGCAGTAGCCAGCATGGTAGGCCTGTTGCTGCTGCTGGTGCATTCTAAGAGGTGCGCAGGGGTTCCAGTAGGGCCGAGCGGGAGGCAGTAGCCACTGGCCGGGGTGCCACCGAGGCATCATTGGTTGTGGCAGAGGAGTGCCTGGGTGAGAGCATTTGAGAGACACAGCTTCCTCCTCGCTATATGAAGGAGGTGCAGAAGCTGTTCCATGCGCTGGAGAGAACCTGGCCAGTGTCGGCGAGGGGTCAGTACTGACAGCAGAGTAGTGGGTCCTGGGGTCACCTTTAGCTGGTCCATAGATGTAAAAGAATAGGTTTGAGGCATAGGTGGCAGTGGGGTGGACACGCACCCTGGTAAGAGTCGAGCGTGGGGCTTTGGAAAACCTGCTATTTAAACGTGGCAGAGCGTGAGGTCTGCGCAGGCAGCCCCATGGCTGTCTTGAGTTTTTGGGCCACGAGGGTCTTAGGCTTGTTAGCCTGTTTCAATATTGAAGCCAGGTCCTGGGCCCCTGGGGGCTCAGTGGGTGATTGCAGCCCTGGCAAGCTCTTGCCCAGAGCCCCCACAGGGCACGGAACTGGCTTGGAATTGTGGGATCACCCTTCCTTGGGTGAAGGGGAGTCCCTGCTAGTAGCTGCATTTATCTTCTTAGATTGTCTGACATTGCCGCTGAGAGACTGTAAGCGGGATGCAGGAAAACCCCAGAGATTAAGTCTGGTCAGATCACTGTCCAAGCGAAACAGCTGTCTCGCTGGATTTGCTGCGGCAATCAGGGCTCTGTGAAGAACGCCCTGAAATACTCCACGTGCTCCTCAGGCAGCAGAGATAAGTGAATGCCCCTCTGGGTGGGAAATATACAAACGCCAAATAGGTGGTGTCGGAGCACCGGCCGCTGCTGCGTATGCCTGTGGGGGAGGGTCTGAGGAGCACCTTACAGATGATCTCCTCAGGTGGATAAAAGATTGAAAGAATAAAAATAGTAAAAACACGGAGGGGATCCCCACAAGGGGAAAGCGATAGGCAGTGAGCCGCTGCTCGTTCGTGGTTCAACGCAAAGAAAAATCTTCTTTCTTTTTTTCCTTTCTTCAGAGCGAAGGAAAATGGTTTGAAAAGGCGAAGTCTGACTAAGCGCTAAGGTGAAAAGGCTATCTAGCTAACTGACATGCATCTGACGAAGTGGGTCTTTGCCCACGAGAGCTCATGCTCCGACACTCCGGTTAGTCTATAAGATGCCATAGGACTCCTTGCCACTTTTGCAGATCCAGATTAACACGGCTCCCCCTCTGATAGCTAATTGAGAGCTCAATGCAGAATGCACTGCCATTCTGACTGGCGTCGGAGGCAGCACAGAAGGAACTGAGGGGATCGCGGCTCGTGCATGCGCATTACCTGCCTGGCGCGTGAGGGTGACTGTGCACGCGCGAACAGGCTATCCACAAGCACTGCTATAGAAATCTTCCGGACGGGCGCGCTGAGGCGCCCAAACACCTAAGATGGGGCCCCCAAAGACACTCCTTGAAGAAGAATGTAACTTCCACTTTTTAAACAATGCCTTTTTCTCTTTCATTGCTTCTTTGACTTGGTTGTGAAGCCTCGGTGGCACGTTTTTCGTTCTCTCACTGTGTTTTTTAATTTGGAGTGTTTGTTTAAGTTCAGTCTCTGATCTAGTGTCTTTGAAAAGTTTCCATGTTATTAGACCATGGAATTACTATCCATAAAGCTTCTACAAAATAGTTTGGTTCATTTAAGATTTTTACTTCATTTGATTCTACACTATTTCATGTATAGTGCCACTCCTCCACCAGCACGACTGTTCTGGCTTTCCAATAGAGTTTTGTACCCTGCAATTACTGTGCCCCATTAATTGACCTTCATTCCACAAAGTTTCTGCCTATTGTCTATTATAACAATATCCCCACTCAATACAAGGGTCTATAATTCACCCATCTTATTATCTAGACTTCTAGCATTTGTATATACACACTTTCAGAGTCACTTTTTAGCTGTCTGCCGTTACATGATGGGATTGACTGAGACGCTTTTATTTGACTCTCATCAGATCTGACCTGTATTTTATCATCTTCCACCCTCTTCTCTTTACTAGAGCATTAAGAATCTCTATTAACAGACCGTCCCCAAGGGATGTCTCTGTACCATCCATGCTCTCCTTCGCACTTGTCGGCTTTCCCCCAGCCCTTAGTTTAAAAACTGCTCAATTACCTGTTTCATTTGAAATGCTAGCAGTTCATTTCACTCCGCATTTTCTCTCATCCAGTCACTTCCAAAGCTGCAGGGGATGTGCTAGGCACCCTGAGGCTGAACCCTACCGACTGGGGGGGATTGGAAAACAAGCAGGGGGCAGGAGATGCAAAGGAGCCTCTGCCTCAGCGTTAGCATCTCTGCAGGTGTCTACCGCATGCCTGGCAGGTAACCCCAGCGCTCACACGGCACTGCCCAGCACTCAGCCACACACACCTGCCAGACTGACTGGAGAAGAACGGGGGGGCAGGTGCAGCGAGCCCCTGCAGTACAGGCTGTCCCAGTGGGGGCCCTCAGGGCATGCTGCAGGTGCCAGGGTCCAGCTTCGCAGCACATCCAGGTGTCACCAGCTCTTTCAAAGTGCACCCGGCTCGGCAGGGGCACTGCTGGCTGAGCTGTGAGTCAGCTCATACTGCTGAACCCGCGCCAGCTCCCACAGGCGAGGCAGGGAGCAGCAGGCCTTGCTGTCCAGCTCTAGAGTAAGAAATGGGCCCAGAGGCACACTTACAACTAGGGTTGCCAGGTGTCCAGTATTTTCACCTCCTGTCAAGTAAAAAACTTCAGAAATATAGAAATTCCGGCTCCAGTCAAGAAAACAAGATGGCTGCTGGCAAAAAGCCTGGTTTTTTTTTTTTTTGCGCTTAACAACTTTGGTCTCCCCCCGCTCCCCCTTTTTTTCCCCTTCAACAGAATTTTTTCCCCGGTGTTTTTTTCTGGGGGGAAGGGCAGGTGTTTGGTATTTTTGGGTAAACCATCTGGCAACCCTACTCACAACCCCTAGATCAGTACAGCACTAGCTACACTTGCTTCAGATTTGTCAAGTTTCTTTCACAACTATAAAGGCCAAAACATTCTCTTCCTGTCACAGGAAAGCTGAGATTCTGCAGACGCTCAGAAAAACCCGGACAACTCCCTTCTCCCTGAGGGCTAGGGTACTGCCAATGCTATGGAAATGACAAGAGATTACTTTAGGTTCCAAGACACTGAGGGCAGTGCACCATCTGGACAGTGTACACAGACCCAGCCTAGAACAGGGGAGCTGGCTTCTCCACCTTACCGAGAAGCCTGCTTTGTCTCTTGCTGTACTGGGCTGGCAGTTTAGATTTCTGGATTCTGAGAAATAATGCCGTGTTACGGTGCAGCCTTTCACACAGTGTCTATTGTTTTCTCCTAGCTGTGTGTGGGTGAGGCAGCAAATCAGCATAAAGTGCACGCACCATTCTCCAGCTCCCCATTCTTCCTCAGGGCATGCTCTGATGTTCTGCCATGCTTTTCTGTTCTCCAGAAGGCCCCTAGAGCAACCCCCCTGAAAAAGGCAGAGAGATGCTAACATGCAAGCACACCTGCTTCAACAAGAGCACTGCTGTAGGTGGTTTCTCTAGGTAGAGGCTCTCAGACACAGCTGTCTCAGAACTGGGGACTGAGAACAGCAGTCAGGTCTCTCAACAAGCAAAGTGCCACTCGTGCTAAGGAAGAGCAGGCAGGATTTTTCTAAACTCAGTCAACAGTAAAATAATTAAGCAGATAGAACATCTTCTCCCCGCCCAGTATCGCAAGCACACAATGACACTCCATCAAATCATCTGTCTTCAAAGTAGGGGGAATTTGGGATCAGAACTTCCAGGGCTGACTCAGAGTCATGCCAGTTCAGAGCAAGCCCGTTCAGTCTCAGTAGTAAAGCTGTTCTCATGGCCCTCTCGTATTGGTGTTACATGGTGCAGGCATCATTAGTTCAGCCCTGAGGATCTCAGACTGGAGACCCAAAAACAGACACAGCCAAAATTAGTAGCCACTTTCGAAAAGCTCTAAATCGTAGGGAATTAAACTTCTGAACCACGGGCCTAATTCTCCAGCCACTCCCACAGGTGTAATGCCACTGGTCTCAGTGGTGTTACTGTACACTGGGAGCCACGCAGTGCTAGCAGGTGTCAAACTGCCCCTTCCTCTGGGCCTTTTTACATTGCACATAATGCTGCTCTGTGTCAGGGCCTCCTTCAAAGCCTTTGAATTCAGTGAGAGGATTTCTAGACACTTCAGTGGATTCTAGATCAGACCCTCAGTCAGAAGAGAGATGCCTTCCATGCCTCTGAAGGCTACATGCCATGCGATGGGGCCGGGCTCTCCAGTGTGAGTCTGCATGTTGTCCCTCAGAAAAAGGGCAACTCTCCATTCCACTAGGCTGAAGGGAGCCAAACAGGGAGAGGTGCGAGGTGCGCAGCCGTAACAGCTTGCTAGGCCTACGTGAGTGCCAGTTCCCAACACAAGGGCTACTGGTGCTATTTGTGGGGTCTTGTTCCCCTTTCCACAGTCACAAGAAGCAGGGTGACCTGGAGCAACCACTTCCCCTCTGTATATCTCCCCATCTGTACACTGTAGTAACAAGCACCAAGCCAGGCCTCATAAACCTCAAGTACCACAGCCTCCAACCACCTTGTTCAACTCCATCACTGTAAGCTGCTGCTGCAGGCTGCCGAGACCTGCACCTCCTGGCCTGTGTGAACCAGCTCCACTCTTGTGCGACGAGGCTGATCAAGCCCACTCACTGCATGTTTTCTTAGTCATACCCACACAACCACTTCCTCCACATCCCTTCTCTCCACTGCTTCGGAGCACTCCTGTAGCTGCTGTCCTGTGTCCTGGCAGCAAAACACGCCTCAACCATGCAACAAGCCAGTGGGCCAACCATCGGGAACAAGACACAGCAATCTCCTACAGTTGGCTGGAAAGACAACTGAGCGCAACCCAGGATTTAAATGTATACCGGAATTAAAGAGCAGGTGAAGGCCTCAGCGGTTTAGCTTAGATGCAGCAGATCTTCAGGTCCCCGTGCAACTGTGTGGCATGTCTCGGACAGGACACTTAGAAAGCTCTCCTTGGGGGCAGCGTACCTTCTGTAATCCCTGTGTGCCGTATACAGTAGGTGCAACCAGCTCTGCATCACCTGTTCCAGCTGAGACAGAAGCATCTTGGACTCTGGTGATCTCTGGTAAAACAGTCCCTACAAGAACACTGTGGCTGGCATAATTTAGAGCAGCCCTGAGAATTCCAGAGATAAACTACCCACGAGTCAGCCAGCCAGCCATGACTGGGACATGGGCAGTCTTACCTAGTGGTCAGAGCAATGGCAGTCAGATGATAGGAGGTGTTCCAGAGCAAGCCAAGAGGCATGTCCACCACTGCAGGCAGCAGGGGAGTCCATCTTGTTGCACAGACACTTCCTAGCTTCTCCTCCTGAGGCAGTACTTCCAGAAGGACTGTGGTAATGCACGCAGGCCTACCATGTCTGCTGGGTATGTGTCTGCCCTCTTGTAAACCAACGTTCCTGTCTCTGTTTGCCTAATCCCGAGGCTGTGAGGTTCTGCAGGGACGAGACATTACCTAGTGCCACTTTTCCCCATTCCCTTTGCATCCTGCACAGCTTGGCTGGCCCTCAGGATGTAGCCCAAAAAGCTGCTAGATACTCATCACTCCACTGACAAGCACAAGCCGCCATCTTCTTATTGCTGCGCAGAACAAAGACAGTGATTTGCTGATTGGGGAAATGGCCGAGGGCCAAGGCCAGGTAGAGCTACCTCCAACTGTAGCCTTTGATTCTAGAAACACACCATTATCTGCGCTCACTCAGGATCTAAATTCATGCTCTCTCTGTGGTTGAGTTTCCAGCACCCAGCATTCTGTGCAACACTTTCAGTTGCATCAAGCTCAGCATTTCCCGTCTCCTGACGACTGCTCATGGTTTACCGTCAAGCACCTTCAGCGTACGGGTCACAAGTCGGCTATGAATAGAGCCGGATCTGTACACACGGCTGCAATGAGGCAACGTCTATTTCAGATCACTCGGCTCTGCTATAAATCACCATTGCTGCTAGACTGTGGCCTTGTCCAATCACAGGGGAGCGTGTTGGAGCACAGGGACTGCTGAGAAGAGGCCCCACCAGAGGAGCAAGGGTTATGCAGAGCCATGACTCCGTCCCTAACTACCAATCAGCAAAGATAGCTAGCTATGTGAGGGCTGTATATACACTCCGTAAAGAGGCACAGTACGGTCTTGCCAGGGATCTCTGGGACAGAAAACTGGATCTTACAGGCATCATCACACCCTTTGAAACTAACAAGAAACTTCTGAATGATTTGTTCTGCACATCAAGAGTTACACCCACATATAGTGCCAAGGGCTATGTGATCAAGGAAAAGTGCAAGGAAAACAATGGCCCAAACTCCGCCAGTACCGCGGATGGAATTCACCATGTCTCACATGCTGCACTCAAGAGCACAGAGCAAGCTACCCGGGCAGATGAACACTAATAATGTAGGAGTAAGTGCCATGACAGGTGACAATCCACACAGTGTAGGAGAACATACCCTCAGGAGCACTTTTGAGGTGAAGCCCTAACATGCACACTTCAGCACATGAACAGGTGATCACGGGAAACATCTATCTATAGACTTAAGAACTGTGCATCTGTCTGTCTGTGAGCCTGTTTGTTCAAGAACTCCTCCTAAACAGTAAGAGCTAGGGCCACCAAACCTCTTCTCCTAACTTACAGCTAGATCAGGGTTTGGCTGTGCCAAGAAAATGGGAAGTGCTGGGAAAACGAGTTTTCCACAACTGGTGGGGTAGGGGGGAAGAAAAGACCCCTGGCAGCTGGGGGGAGGGGGAAGGGGCTGCTGTTCGGAGAGATGCAATAGGGAAGTGGCCACTGGAGGCAGCGAGCCCGCAGGGGAGAGCTATCCTGCAGAGTGACCACTGGGGACAACCACACCACCCAGAAAGTGGCCAGCTGGAGACGGGGCTCCACCATCTTGTCTGTCACTAGCCCAGATAAGTAGCCTCCCGCTCCAAACCCCCTCCCCTGGCCCTTGGGCACAATACTGGGGAAGACAGAAGGCCCCTGGTAACCAAGAGGTTCCGGGGGGGGGGGGGGGGGGGGAGAAAAGGCCCCTGGCAGCTGTGGGGGGAAGGCCCCTGGCAGCTGGGATCTCCCTCCAACCTAAGCTCCTCACCCCCACTCCTCACTCTCACATCCCCCACACTCCCAGCCTCCTGCCCTGCCCCCACGCATCCCCAAGGCCCTGTCCTGAGTCCCGCACCCCCCACCCGACGTCTTCTAGCCACAGTAGCAATGGAAGAAGTAGAGCGCCACGGGAAAAGAATGCAGCCATGGCCTGGCACGCTAGCGAGAAAGCCAGCGGGCAGAGGGGCGGAGGCGACTGAGCAATCTCTCCTCTTCCAGAGCCCTTTGAGCCCAAGCCTCCTTGCCCATTACAAGCCAGTGAGAACTGGAGGGGAGATTTTCAGAGGCCCAGATGGAAGTTTAGTGCCCAGCTGCCCTTTCTTCCCAGGCACCCACTCCCCACGCCCTGCAGCCCTTTCCAGCAGGACACTATACCGCAGAGCAGGTGTCAGACGCTGCCACAAACACTAGAGGCACAGTCTGTGCGTGGGGGCCACAGTGGAGCTTTGTGCAGACTTCTAGGACCATTTTGTAAGGGGCTATGGGTTTTTTACCACAAGCAGAGGCCTGAATACAACAGTTTCTCCCTTTAAAGAGACCCTCCCTCCACTCAGCACAGGCCTTGACAATAGGAAATGGTGCCACAGAGCCAGTGCCACATGCTGCCAAGCAGATTTCGAAGCACGGGTGTACCAGTGAGAGCAATGTAGGATCAGGGCCTGAGATCACAGCCCTTGCTTGTCTGGCCCAGCGCGACCGTCTGTGATCAAGTTTTGTTTCAGCTCTTTCCTGTCGACTGCCAGGTTTTTATTTGCTGGGGTTTACTGCTGTCACGGGTACCTGTGAATGGAATGGCAAGTTCCCGTCGCTTTGGTGCTCAGAAGTCCCTGTTCAGGGACATTTCTCTCCTCACCTCACTGCTGACTGCCCTGACATTTCCCATCTGCTCACTTGGAGCTCAGCAGTTGCTTTGCACCAGTTCTTTGCAAATGCTCAGAATCACTCTTTATCTTACAAGTTGTGTGTTTTTGTGGCTTTTGATCCGATCTAAATAGAGAACTCTACTGAATACAGCAGAGGGGAGGAAGAGTCGTTTTAAAAAGAGAAACTGTTTTATTCAGGTGTCTATTTATGCTAAAAAAGAGATCCACACAAAATGGTTTGTAAAATATACATAACCTCCACCAAGCACAGTATAACCAGCAAGGGCTTTGCCTTAAGGGATTCATTATTCAAAAGGTTAAAATCAAATAAATATAGAAAACAGGAATATCAAGCCAAGGTGCAAATAAAAACGTTCTAACCAGCAGGTAATTGCTAACTTTGACATTGCTTGAAAAACATGAACACCCATTAAACATTACACTAAGGTCCCAATTCAGCAAGGTAAGTCCCTTGCACACAGCATGGGCTGAAATCTACACATCAGCAGTCCCACTGAAGTCAACGTCCTTTGGTGTGTGAAGCCCAGGGAAATCTGAGGTGCCTACATTCAGCCCCTTACTGCACTGGGTCCTGGATCCAGAGGAGATGCAGGAAAAGTAAGTAGACTCACTAGCTCTACTCACACCCCTGCCCCAGATGCAAATCAATGGGACTTGCCCAGAGCAGAGCCGGAAGGCATATCGTGCAGACTTGCAAAAACGTCAAAGAAATAAAACCTACCAGTTCCAGCTACGTTCTGTTAGCCGAGGCTTACAAGAAACACCAGCATACCCGGCACTCCCACCGCACACACCATGCTGCGGAGGAGGGACACACACACACACGTATCAGACCCCTGCGTGAACAGGGCACATGCGTACATGCACACACCTGTCACAACCTGGGTGGACAGAGGGGAACACAGCTTGGCATGAAGGGTCTCTCTCATTCTCTCACATGCAGTTCACACCAGACACTCCCTCCCTCCCACACATGACAACCGTGCCACTCTATCACTGCTCACCCCCCCCTCCCCAGGTCAGATCCATGGGGGCTGGATGCAGAAGAGTGAGGGGTCTCAGTTGGGGGCCACATCAGTGAGGGTTGGGGGTTTGGAGAGGAGATTTTTTGCTTCTCACTTGCGTGGTCCCCAACTGATTTCTCTGGGGGTCAGTGACCCCTGACCCAAAAAAGGCTCCTCACTCCTGCCTTAAATAAAGCATACATTGAAACCTCTTGTGCTGGACATAATATTTTACTTTATTTGAAATGAAGTTTGATAAACTAACATGAGAAAGTTTAATAGTTTAAATTAAACCGTTCTCCCCAGCTGCAGCACCAGCAGAATGGCTGGGGCGTAATCGTGTAATGAACAGGGAATTTCCATTAGCAACTGGTAGTCTGCGGAAAGGTTTGCACTGAGGCGGGGGTAGGGATGTTAAGCACTAGTCAACTATCTGATAAGCAAATACTTACCGGATAGTCAACTAGTCGCTCCCCCCCCTTGCTGCCTATCAGACAGAGGCAGCAAGTGGGGGAAGAGAGGGGTACTTCAAAGTGGCAGCCCCGCACAGAGCCTGTGCAGCGCTGCCCCTTTGAAACACCACCACGGCATTTCAAAGGGGCAGCGCAGCATAGAGCCCGGGATCAGCTGTGAGGCACTGCCCCCTCCCATCCTGCCCCCGCAGCCTGATCCCCTGCATCGTCCCATACCCTCAGTGCAACCCCTGCCCCTCCCATCCTGCCCCCGCATCCTCTCTCACCCTTCCTCCTGCCCCCACATCCCTTTTTCATAGACGGGCACTATATTTATCCTTTTCTCTATGGCCTGTGGCTGCAGCTCGCGTGGGGAGCTGTGGTGACAGCAGCACCTCTGCCTGCCGGGGAGGGGGGGATGGGCGAGAGCACCAGCCCCATCAGCAAACCTGGTGAGCTCAGGCAGCCACAGCAACAAGCTGCTCTTCTGCTTCCCCTTCCAGTGGGGCTCGGAGCCCCCAGCCATCCAGGCCAGCAAGGGACAGCGCGGGGCCACGTGCCAGGCGCCAGAGTTCCCTCTACGCTGCGCACTTGTGTGCACAAAGGAAATTTCTACCTGCCCACCTCCTCAGTAGAGCCACGCAGCAGCGTGGTGGGAAGGACGCTTGGGCTGGTGGGGCTGGAGGAACCGCCTGGCTGGCAGGCGAGTAGGCTGCTGCTCCAGCTGGCCAAGGCTAGAGGAATCACGCAGCTGGTGGGCAGGAGGGAGGACGGCTGCTCCAGCTGGCTTGAACTGGAGGAACCACATGGTTGACGGGCAGGTGGCTGCTCCGGGCTGAAGGAACCACATGGCAGCCCAATGGGCGGCTGCTCCGACTAGCCGGGGCCAAAAGAACCACATGGCTGGCTGGCAGGCAGGTGGGGGGCTGCTCCAGCTGCCTGGAGCTGGAGGAACCACGTGGCTGGTGGGCAGGATGGGGGGCAACTACTCCAGTTGGCCGAGACTGGAGGAACCAGATGGCTCGTGAGCAGGTGGCTGCTTGGGGCCGGAGGAACCGCCTGGCTGTCAGGCGGGACGGCTGACAGCTGCTCCAGCTGTCCGGAGCTGGAGGAACCACATGGCTAGTGGGCAGTCAGCAAAATAACACATGACAGAGTAAAATTAATCCCCATAATGAATATGCAAATGAGAAGATGCAAATGATCCACCAACAGTTGTTTAATGAGTTTGCTGGTCTGTGGTATAAAAAAGGCGGGGAACCACTGTTCTAGGCCGATTTCATCAGGCCCTGGTGACTTACACATTACTTGGACAAGTTATATCTTCAACTTACTCTTTCCCCATTTTAGCTTCTGAAGCAACCTCATTTTCACTGGCATTCACTGTGTTAGGTAACCCAAAACAGAAGTCATTAAGCACTTCTGCCAGTTGCACATTTTCTGTTAGGCTACGTCTAGACTGGCATGATTTTCCGCAAATGCTTTTAATGGAAAACTTTTCCGTTAAAAGCATTTGCGGAACAGAGCGTCTAGATTGGCATGGAAGCTTTTCCACAAAAGCACTTTTTGCGGAAAAGCGTCCGTGCCAATCTAGACGCGCTTTTCTGAAAAAAAGCCCCGATCGCCATTTTCGCCATCGGGGCTTTTTTGCTCAAAACAAATCTGGGCTGTCTACACTGGCCCTTTTGCGCAAAAGGGACTTTTGCCTGAACGGGAGCAGCATAGTATTTCCGCAAGAAGCACTGATTTCAGACAGTAGGAAGTCAGTGTTCTTGCGGAAATTCAAGTGGCCAGTGTAGACAGCAGGCAAAAAGCACCTGCTTTTGCGGAAAAACTTGCCAGTCTGGACACAGCCTTAGTGTTTTTCTCTCTCCATTGAGTAACGGGCCTATCTTGTCCTGGATCTTCCACGTGCTTATAATATATTCATAGAAATGTTTTCTTGTTTTCATTTCTGGCTCTAGCTAGTTTGAGCTCATTTTGTGGGCTGGCCTTTCTAATTTTGCCCCTACATACTTGTGTTATTTGTTTATAACTTTGTTACCACTTTTTGCAGGTTTCTTTTTTATTTTTATGTCATTGAAAATCTCCTGGTTAAGGTCAGGCTGTCTCTTGTCATACTGCCTATCTTTCTTATGCAGGTGAATAGTTTGTTGTGCCCTTAATAATGTGTCTCTTAAAAACTGCCAACTGTCTTCAATTGTTTTTTTCCTCCTTAGACTTGCCTCCTACGGGATCTTATGTACCAACTCCCCGAGTCTGCTAAAGTCCATCTTCTTGAAATCCATTATCTTTGTTTTCCCTTTTGCCATTCCTTAGAATCGTGAACTCTATCATTGCATGATGACTGTCACCCACACTGCCTTCCACTTGTCCATTCTCAACCAGCTCCTCCCTATCCGACAATATCAAGTCTAGAACAGCCCCCCCCCCCCGTAGCTTTCTCCACCTTCTGAAATAAAACATTGTCTCCAATGCAGTCCAACAACTTGTTGGATAGTCTGTGCCTTGCTCTCTTATTTTCCCTACAGATATCTGGGTAGTTGAAGACCCCCATCATCACCAACCAAGTCTTGTGTTTTGGATGATATTATTAGCTGTTTAAAAAAAGCCTCATCCACCTCTTCTTCCTGGGTAGGAGGTCTGTAGTAGACCCCTACCATGGCATCACCCTTGTTTTCTCCCTTTTATTCTTACCCAGAAACTCTCAGCAAGTCTATCTCCTATTTCCATCTGAGCATCCACAGTCATCCATAGAGCGTGGGAACATCACCCATCAGTGCTCCTGGTATCTGAGCATCTCGGAGGTTAGATGGGGAGGGCCCTGGTGATTTCCATGAAGGTTTAGCTGCCAGTGCTTTGTTGGCAACAACAATTTGAGGAAAACCCCGCCCTCCATCCTCCTCTCTCTGCCGCAGCGTCTGACACTTCACAGATGCCTGGGCTGCTCTGACATTTGACTTTTAGTTTCAAAACTGATCTGGAGCCGAGTCAAACCTTTCAGCATCTGATCCATGTTTTAAACATGCACTTGCTCAGCATGAAGGCAGTTCATAACAGAGGCTCCTGGGCCTACTCCTCAGCTGGTGTCAGTCAGTGCAGCTTGAGTGAGACCGCAGCGGAGTCACGCTGACTGATGCCAGTTGAGGATCTGACCCATCCCACGTAAAACAAAGCAAGCTGGCTGGGATTCCCATCATGCAATGACCAGGCTTGGAGCCACGGGTTATCTAGGTACAGCTTGAACAGGACCTCCAGCTCATTTGGAGAGCTCGGCTACAAAAAGCCTAAAACCCAGTGACTAGCCCTGCAGCCCGAGAGCCGAGCGCAATGCAGATGGTTAGTTTGTGGATCTCTCAGGTGCTGCAGGACCATTCGCTGGATTTCCGTTTTTTCGATTACAGACTAACCCGGCTCCCCTCTGAAACGGTGCTACAAAAGCAGGAGTAAGCCAGGCACTGCAGGAGGAAGGAAAGGGGCAAAGGAACCAGATCCGAGCACTCGCAGCTACTCACAACAGCACAAGCAACAGGGCTAGGGGCAGGAGGTGGAGATAACGTGGAGCAGGCCTCCCAGGCTGGCCAGACCTCGTAGTGCTGGCAAGGCTTGGGCTAGTGCTCTCAAAACAGCTGTGGGACGTGGTGACTCAGCTGGAGACTTGGACTGGCCACCCCAGCTCAAGCCTAGGGGGCCTATGGCTAGCCTGAGCCTCTCCAGAGCTGCAGCGTGGTCACAGCTATTTTCACCTTGCCAGTGCAGACTGGACGCTCACTCCCAGCTGCAGCACAGACCTACCAAAAGCAGCACTGGCTTCCTTCCCCATTCGTTACACCATGGAAGCATGGAGTCCCGCGATGGTATGATGGAGTAACTCGTACTTGTGTCCAGCAGGCTGCGGTCCTTCCCCCGGACTCCTCGCATACTCCGTGGCAAGCTCAACCTGCCTGCCTCATTTACACGGTACTAGATGAGGACAGGGCTTGTTCCCGAGAGCATTAGCATCTTCCCTTCTCCCGAGACATGATGGGGCAGAGAGCTCTCACCTCCAGGAGAGCCTCGCCTGCCTGCCTGATCCCTCTTCCTGTATCTCTGATAACAAACTGAACCCCCCTCCTTGGTAATCGGTTAATTACCTCATGCCCAGAGTGGTGAGTTAGCCTGTGGCTACTCACATTGTGCTTTATTCACAGAGGAACGTTGCAGGCACCTATCCATTAGTTAATGTACATCACCTTTCAAGAATGCTAAATTTAAAAAAAAATAAATAAATAAAAAAATCAGTTAAGGAGGCCAAATCCCCTCTAGTGAAGGCAACTTCTCAGGTTTCTTTCTTGCATGTGGTATATGGAAAATGTCCATCTCAGAACACATAGCTGTGTACAGTAATTCCGCATTTAACATGTGCCCACTTGACATGTTTTCGTGATAGCACAATTTTTTTTTAGGGAACGTTTTCTGAATTACACGACCGTTCCCGGAATAACACAATTTCCCCAGCCGGCCCAACACCGGTGGCTGCACGGGGCTTCCCCCGCCTTCCTGCGAAGCGGCGGAGGGTTCGCCGCGCCGTTCTCCAGCAACCTCCCCGCCCCTTCGCCGGACGCAGTGTGGGTCCTGGCAGACCCGTCACAGGGGCATGCTCCCAACCCGATCCCCCTCCCTTCTCCTTCCCCAGAGCCAAACACCTCCCCTCCCTGCTGCAACCCAGTCCCCTTCCTCCCCCAACCTTATGTCCGGGTCCCAACAGACACCACCGCTTGAAACGCAACCCCCCCCTTTTCCATTATTTTCAATGGGAAAATTGACCCCGCATAACACGTTTTCACTTAACACGATCATTTTCTGAAACATATCTATAGTGTTAACTGAGGAATTACTGTAATCTATTTCACACCCACATCTCTGGGACAGACCAGAATGACGTGTTATCTCACCAGGTGCACTTTGCATGGTCTAGGTGTGTGAACTCTTTATCTACTGCTGTGTCTCTGCACGGATGACACAAGACTAACTGATACACACGAGACCACAGAGCCTCTCGTGTGGTACAAGGCAAAAA
Source organism: Pelodiscus sinensis (assembly GCF_052426305.1). NCBI lineage: Eukaryota > Metazoa > Chordata > Testudines > Trionychidae > Pelodiscus > Pelodiscus sinensis. Next base: position 201,861,527 of record NC_143054.1, on the reverse strand, counting down.
GCGTTAAGACTTTTAGAACGCCACTGAGCCCTTCACAATTCATCAACCCTTTGTCTGATCTTTTTAACTTGATGGCAGGAGCTCAGATGAGGCCCTCGTGTAACATTTCAGTTTGGAGACACATGCAGCTTTGGGGGGATTTGAAATGAAGGCCATGTATGCATCAGGCTCATCCACTACAACCTCAGTTAAGCACGAAGCAGATACCTGCACCACAGTGGAGAGCGAGGGCTACAAGGCCAAAAAGCCAATCACACGAGGGCTCAGGGCACCGTGAGAAAGCTGCTAACCGGCCCCGCTGGTGTATTTACTCATCGGCACCACAGCCATGGAGCCTCGCGGCTCCCCTTGGCTGCAAACAGCTAACAGAGCCATGGGAGCTGCGAGGCGCTGGGCACCAGGACGTAAACCCACCGCTGGGGTCAGTTCTCAACTTTCTCCAAGTGGTTTCACAGGCCACTTTGCAAAACACTGGGAATCATGCTCCAGCTGTGTTTGGATGGAGCAGGAGTCAGTTCAGTGTCAACTGCAGAGCGGACTCTCATCGGGTGAGCCACTGGCATGTTGCTCTGGACCCCTGCACATGCCACATTAGGCTGTTTGCGAACAGAAGGGTCAAACCATGGCTCTAATGGAATAAGAGACTCCACTTACGTTTCAGAACGACTTTCCTTGCCTTAAAGCCCGTCCTGCTCCCAATGAAATCCCCACTCTGCCCACCCTCAAACAGACGCAATTCTCAAAGTCACCAACCAGTAGGGATCAAGGTGTCATCCACAGGCAAGTAAGAGTCTGCTTCTATGGAGAACTCGTGGTCGTAGATATCGCGTGAGCCCTAGGAGACAATGAAAGAAATGCTTAGGCTACACTTCACTCCGTAGCTGAGTCCAGATGCCTGTGCAGGGTTTTATCAAACCACATGTTCACTGACTGCGAACGCCTGCAGAGCGAGCCCATGTCACTGGATTACACATTCAAATGGGAGGGACTCTGAATTTCCCTATAACTATGGCACAGGCAGTCTCCACATCACTCAACAGGCAGAGAGAGGCAAAAGCAACTATCATGATCCCCAGGCTTAATCATACTCCACTGCTTAATACAGTCGCAGCCTAATCAATGCTCTATACACAGCCAAGAACAGAAGTCCTGTCAGGATGACTGACAGCTTGCATGCAGCGTGCAGCAGATATACCAAAAAAAACTTGCCAACAGGAACTTCTACGCCTGCAGCGTCCCTCTGTGTCTGCCTGACCTGCGCTTCCTTCTTGTGTGTCACCCTGCCCAGCACGCAGAAGGAAGTTACGAGGCAGAAGGTGCCATATAAAACTTATGCTGGACATTTTCTTGGGCCCAGATCCCCAGAAGTATTTAGACATGTAGGCCCCGCTGTGGGTTTTTTGTGGATCTGGCTCTTTGACTTAAAGGCTTGTAGGACCCTTTTTTGTTCTGTGTTTGTATTCTAAAAAAGTTGCAAAATTTAAAAAGCTAATATGCAGGCATTAATGACTACACATGTTAATGATTTCACTAAAATCCCTCATAAAAGCAATAGCCTTTTCCAAATCAGGCAAATTCTCATATGGCTAAAACAATCAAATCTTTACCGCAACAAAAAAATTATCCATAAGTTACTTCAATTATGCAGTTTTCTAATTTGGCCACTACAAAGCCAAGTGATGGCTTACTATTAATTACCAAACTTAAATCAAGTAACCAGGGGGCCCAACAGAATTGCCGGCGCCTGGGCAAAGTGGGGCGGGCCAGCTTTGTGGTTCTGTAAGGGGTGGGGCCTCAGGAAAAAGAGGGCGGGGCTGGGCAGGGCAGCCAGCCCTCCATGCCTCCCAGAGTGTGCTGTGCTGTGCCATCCCCCTGCTCTCAGCAACGCCTGGAGCATGCAGCACAGTGCTCCAGCTGCGATGCACAGGGACGAGGGCTCTGGCTGCCACCGTTGCTGAAGTAGTGGTGGTAGCGGCAGCCGGGGGCTGCAGCCCCTTTGAATTGCTGGGCCCTGAGGCAACCGTCTCCTTTCCCTGCCCTCCACCAGCAGGCCGACAAGCAACTAACTATTGTGCAGCTGTTGTAGCCAAAACGCCGAACCCCTGTAAACCCCAACGCAAAATGGTTTTCTGGCACGGACACGGCCAATGACCACCAGTCAGGGCCCATTTTTAAGAAAAGTCAACAACATCCACATTACACAGGGAAGGGGGTGAGTGTACTTCCTATCTCTTGCCCTCACATTTTAGAACAACGAAAGCACATTCTGCCCAGTCTTACAAACCATGTGTTCTATTTCAATATGTGAGTAACATCAGTTTAGCAACAAAAACTTAGCAAAATAATCTAAAATGCCAAAATAAACTTTTACATATCACCCAAAAACCCAACCAAACCTAAAGGGTAGCCCAACAAAGTACATTTTGTTACTAAAGGAGATCAGAAGGTCTCAGGATGGCAGATGATGTGTGCTGTGCTTGCAAGTCCTTGTTGTAGAGGGCAGAAGTCCTTCTGAACTGGGGAAGGAAAGTTTTCTTCTCTCATGGTTGGGATTCTTTCTAAGTACAATATAGGTCTGATCTTGCTTCCACTGAAGTGAATGACAACCTACACCACCTCCATCCCTTGCTAAAATAGGAGCAAGATCAAGCCCTAAAATATGTCTCAGTTTCTAAATAGATTAACAACTACCCACACAGAGGGACACACACATTGAGGTGTTTTGTCTGCTCCACAAAATGTGAGTAAGCTAAAAATTACATTTGTTTCCTTGACCTTATCATTAACCAATTAAGTACACACTGAAGATTACACTGCAGTTGTTACGACATTGATACAGTTAAAATGATATTCTAAAAAGGTCTCTTTCTAGCTAGCATCTTTCAAAGAGCTTTGTTATCTAACTGTAAGATTGAAACAAGGTTATCAGATGCTACCCTCACTGCACAGCGGTACTCGGAAGAATCATTTTCTCTACCTTTGCCTTCATGCCGGGTTATAAATGAAAACAAAGTGCCATTGAGAGGCAGTGTGGCCCACCTGGCAGGGAAGAGTGACATTGGCTCTGCTAGCAACTTGTTGGGTGACCTCAGGCAATTCACTTTCCCTCTCTGTGCCTTTGTTTTTCCCTCCTTGCAGCTGTTCTCTGTGGTATCTGGTTAGATTGTGAGCCAGGGCTCACACCTGGTCTTTGTCTCCACCTACCCATAAGAGTGCCCTGATCTCAGCCAGGGTGCTAGGCACTAGTAGAATGAGGTCAACACTAAGGCGACAGCGGTGCCAAGTGAAGTACCTAGGACACCTGCGTTACTGAAGCAGAAGTTATTTAACCCTTTGTTAGCTGACTGGTCTCCTGGCCCAAAACAATGGGAAGTCCAAAAGAGCCGTTCTGCCATGCCTTGTGGTGACCGCACCAAGCTTCATTTTTTGCAGTCAGGGAGTTTAAGGCCAGAAAGGCCCAGGTGATCATCCAGTCTGTCCTGTATCTCTCCGGCTTGGGAATACAAATAGACTCAGAGTCACAGTAGTTTCTCCTGAAGCCAAATTAGCTTCCCGGGGCATGTCTCATCCCCGACTGCCCTGAACCTTTGGACTGGGCTTTTCTGAACACCCACACCACAAGTAGCCCCAGCCTCTCCCTCCCTTACCAACCTGCACATGCCTCTTGCTCCCTCTCCCTCCGCTCCCTCTCCCTCCGCCCCCGTACTAACATATTAGTTCTACTCCTGCAGCAAGCTAAGTAAGATCACTGGACAACACAGCTCACGAGAGAGTTAGGAGTCTACATGCTAGACTGAAAGAGACATTGAGATGAACTGTGTCAAGGGCCAAGGATGATGAACTTACCTGGCCTGCTAGATTGAAGTAGGTATGGTTTGTAAGGCTAACCGGAGTAGTGTTGCTGCTTTGCGCCCGGTAGTTTATTGCTAGTTCTCCGCCATCAAGTGTGTAGGTCACCCAGACTTTTAACTCCCCAGGATACCCTTCCTCACCCTCTGGGCTCCTTCTGAAGAAGCGTATGCCATTTACCAGCACCTCGGGGGTCCAGAGAACCTGCAACATCAAGTTAGTTGACATTCACTTCATTTCTCTACCCCTGGAAACCCACATGCAAGATACATGACACAGCTCCATTTCCTGAAGCAAACAGGTCTCTCAGAATTCTTATTTACAGCTGCAGTGACACAGAAACCATAGTTAGACAGTAAACTCCTTGGGCTAGGGGCCTTTTGTGTTCAGTGCTTGTAGAGTGCCTGGTACGCTGGGGTTCTGATCCAGGACTGAAGGTCGCAAGGGACAGGATAATATGAATCATAATGCTTTACTGAACAGCACCCCTCTCTTGTGCTGCCTCATGGATTTGAACATGGAAAGAGGAGGCTGCCAATCAGTATTAGTTCCCATTTGCTCAAGGTCCTGTATACTTCAGATACATAAACCAAAAACAGATTTACATACTGCATTTCAGAGAGATCCTACAGTTTACATTCAGGAATCACTTAGCTCACTCCAAGGGTAGGAACTCTTCAGCGGCACACAGTGTAAGTCCGGAAGTGAAAACAAACACTGAGTACAACTGAAAAGACTAGGAGCAGCTGAAGGAACAGAGCAATTGAAGCTGGAAAGTCCAATCGGAGTACTAGGGATAACTCTCGGACCAGGGATATAAACGATAGGGGAGTAGAGTCACTCTCTCAACTACTCACTTCCCCTCCCCCTTGCTGCCTCTGTATCAGAGGCAGCAATAGGGGAAGCAGGAGCCAGTGCTGGGGGTAGTCAGCTTAGAAGCCAGTTCCCCCAGCACCATCTCTGGGCAGAGGGGAGGGCAGAGGAGGCAGAGGCACAGTGGGGGACTCTGCACAAGCCAGGACTGAAGCAGTCCCAGCTCACGCAAGATCCCCGAATGCTGCACCTCTGCTATTTAATTGTAGTAAGAGCCGCCTGGCTCTTACTGCATTTATAAGGTGGAGCCAGAGCGGGGGTAGTGAGCACCCCCCCATCAACTACTCAATCAGCTAATTAAATGTTATACTGATCAGCGGGGTGTTAAGTAACAGGATTGTGAGGGTACATCTACACTGCAAAACCCACACCACAACAAGTCTCAAGAGCCCAGGTCTGCTGCCTAGTTGAATCCCAGTATTCTCATATCCCTTGGTTTCATTCTCCACGTTCCCTAGTCAGCTTCCTTCTAGTCAGAATGCTCTCTACCTGGCCAAGGTTGAAGAGGCCTTCGCACACCCTTCTCTTTGCAGGTGTGCATGGTCTTGACCCAGGCACAGAAATCAAATAATCAGATCAACTGTAAAGTGCCTTTCTGCAAATGGGACTGCTACAGCCGATTTGTTTGCTTGTCTCTCCAGCCAGAAAGAAGATAATAAAACTACAGATTATCCTGCCTGGGGACCATGAACTGGATGACTAAAAGCTGACCACAGCACTGAGACCAGCTAGATGACAATTGGCTCTGCTCAACATCACTCAGCTAGTCGTAGCGTATAGGTGTTACACTGACGACTCATCCAGTCCTTGTCGACTCTGGCCACAGACCTTTGGCCAGCATTCTGACTTCAGCGCCACCGAGTTTAAACACTGGGCAGCTTTCAAATGTAGACAAGTACTGGGAAAGACTTACACTATTTAAAACTCCTTTTTTAGCTTTTGTAGACGCCATCTGACTTTCCTGAACAAGTAGTATTTGGGATAAAAGATGTCTTTGCTAAAATTTCAGCACCTGCAACTCTTCGGTATTGTCCTCAGCACTCGCGGGTATTTGAGACATTTCGAATGGGTTCGCCAGGGCTGATGTTAGGCTTGCTGAGGCTCAGGGCCAAAGGCCACACCCCATCATGCAGGGCCAAAACTGAAATCTGAGCGCTTCAGCCCTGGGGGGCGGGGCTCAGGTTTCAGGCCTCCTGACTGGGGCTGAAGCCCGTAGGCTTTGGCTTTGTCTCGTTTCCACCACCACCCACGACAGTGGGGCTTTGGCCCTTCCACACGGGGCAGCCAGTTTGGGAAGGCTGAGGCGTCAGTTCCCACTGCTGGGGTCAGGTAGTAATTCTGGTTGTCAGAAGGGAGTGGCGGTGCAATGATGTTTGAGAACCTGGGACTATATGATAAAGATAAGGAGAGCGTGGCATCTGTGCTGCCTTGTCCGTGTTGACATTTACTGGCCATGACTAGGCAACCACGGTGATCATTTCCAAACATGATTTGCTAGCTCTAGTCAGTGTCTGCTGATTCAGCAAATGTTGCATGATCATGAGCAACATTTACACACATCGCTTTTCACCCTCACCAGCACAAATCCTACAGTCTACTCCAGTGTCTCCAGCTTTGCCTGAGGATTGCAGGAACTGGTGTATATAGGGGGAAACTGAGGCACAGCGCTCCCCCCCCCCCCCCCCAAGGATCATGGTGTCAGAGCTGGGGCTGAAATTCACATCTCCCAGCCTTGTTCTCAGACTACAAGATCACACCCTTCCTCAGTTCAGCAGTGTGTGCATCCCTTGGATTCAGGATGGCATTTTCTCCAGCTGAAGTCCAGAGGGGAAAAGACGATTACTCACCTTCTCCTAAGTGTTGTTCTTCGAGGTGTGTTTTCCATGCCCATTGCAATCAGATAGATGTGTGTGCATGCGTACAGCAGCCGGAAGCTTTGTCCCCTGGCAGTGTCTGTTGGGTCATTCAGGGCACCCCCTGGAGTAGTTCGATAGAGGGCCCTGCCGACCTGCCAGCCACTCAGCTCCAGCAGAGGGGAGGGAGGGTGGGTATCGGAAGGGCCATGAAGAACATCTTGGAGAACAAATTATGAGAAGGTGAGCAACCGTTTTTTCTTCATCCAGTGCTTGTGTGTGTCAATTCCAATCAGGTCACACCCAAGCCTAAGTCCTGGAGGCAGGGCAGAGTTCAGGGTCCACTGAGTGGAGTACTGCTTTACCAAAGTCCTGTCCCCTCTGGCCTGCTGGATAATTGCAGAATGAACAGCGACAGTACGTCTGGAGGCCCGCATCGCCACTCTGCATACCCTGGGTGGGACCCTGCCTCAAGAACTCTGCGGAAGCGGCATGCACCTCTGCTAGGTTATAGCACTGCAGGGCACGATCTAGGATGAAATTCACTGAAGGGAGACTGAGGGACCTTTCATTCTGGCTGCAACAGCCACAAACAATTGAATGGATTTCCACAAGAGTTTTGTTCTTTCAATGTAAAAGGCCAGCACTGTGCGAACGCCCAACAATTGAGCTGGTGCTCCCTGCCGCTTGTGTGCAGCTCAGGACAGAACATTGGGAGGAAGACGTCCTGGTTGATGTCAAACAGAGACGAACTTCAGGAAAAACGCTGGGAGTGGCCTGAGCTGATTTTTGTCTATACAGAACACAGGGTACGTCTGTCCTGGCTGAGGTTATCACCACCAAAACCACCACCTTGTGGAAGAGGTAAAGCAGAACAAGTCAGAGTGGTTCAAAGGGTGGCATCACTAGTCTAGAAAGGACTAGACTGAAGTCCGAGGCCGAAATCAGCTGTGGGATACGTGGGCAGAGCCTGCCAAGACCTTTCAGGAAATGGCTGACCATAGGGCTGGCTGTGCCGACGTGGAAGGGAGAAATGGCGGCTAAGTAGGCCTTTACGGATGAAATGGACAATACCTGCTGCTTAAGATGGAGAAGATGGTCTGGTAGAAGTGGAATAAACACAAGCATCAGAGACGGACACTGTTGCACCCACCAGACTGAAAATCTCTTCCACTTGGCCAGGTAGGTAGCCCTGGGCGAGGGTTTCCTACTGACAACAAGGACTTGTCTGACTGGGTCTAAGCAGGAGACCATCAGGTTCAGCCTTGGAGCTTCCAGCTGTGAGGCGCAGTGACTCGATGTCTGGGTGATTCTGAGTGATCAGGCCCACGAAGAGGGGTAAGGTGACTGGGGCTCCCACGGACATTCCCAGGAGAGATGTGTACCAGTGCTGGCAGCGCCAAGCTGGAGCTCTCAATAGCACCAAAGCTTGTTCCCTCTGAACCTTGAGGAGCACTCTGAACAAAAGGGAGGAGAAATGGCTTCCCATAGTCACCCAGGGGATAGAGTCCAGCTCTAGCCCAGCTGCGGTGGCCAATTCACAGCAAGATTTACCTGGTGTTGCTCCGGTCCTTAATGTGATGAATTTTGGGTTTTTGGAAAATAAAACGTAAATGTCCATGCTGCATTTGACGTAGTGGGCTGGGTGAGGGGCTCACGATGCAGGCCGCCCCCGGGAGAGAGGACAGTCCTAGCCCTCTCATCGCAGCAGCCTGGGGCCAGGTGAGAAGCGCCAGGCTATGGCGCTGCAGGGGAGGGGAGCATGTCCTCCAGCTGGGGCAGGTCCAGGTTTGCTTGCCCCTGTGCTCCCCAGCCAGAGTGAGAGATGCAGCAAACTGGCGCTTGCCCCTCCTCCCCGATGAAGGGGAACAGCCAGCAATGCTCCTGTGCAAATCGGGGAAGCCTCAGCTCTCCACCCTCAGTAAAGGACTCGTGAGGTGGGAGGCCTAGAGCTGGGGCTGATCCAGGAGGGCGGAAGGGCTCCCAGCCAGCCCGGCCCGGCCCGGCCTAGTGCTTCTGTCTCTCTGCTTCTCAGTAAACCATACAGAAGTCTCATTCCAGGCTGTCACATGACAGTCCTATGTGGGTCCTGCAGCTTAGCAGGCCTGGGATGGAAGTTTCCATCCCTGCTGTACCCAGCTTAGCAGAGCCTGGGACCCTGCAAGCGCAACAGCAGCTGGGCGTTATCAGTTCTCCCCAGGCCTTGAGCAGCAAACAGGTCTGACCTCGGTCTCAGCCCATGATAGTAATAAGAATGGCGCTGGGCCAGGGACGTGCACACCTGGTAAACAGCCAGAGTCCAACACCTGCCCGGGGTCCCGCCCCTCGGGGGGTTCCACCAGGGACCTTTTCCCTCGCAAGGTGCCCTGGGTCCCCCAGCTGGAGCCACGTCCACTGCGGCCTGGTGCGAGGTGACTGGAACGGAACTCCCTGCAGACCTGGCGGGGCGTAAGCATTTCCAAGTGCCTGTTGCTCATTAATATGGATTGCTTTGCCTATGCTAATTATTTGGATTAGCTTGCAGTAGTTGTGTACTTGCCAGTATTAGCCTGTAACGGTAGTGCGGTGGTGAGATTTGTATTTTGTAGCAGCTGGGTAATCATTTGGCAGTATTGCATTTGTCTTTGTAGTAAGATTAATAAAAGCAACTATCTATCCACAACCCTGTTAGGCACAATGCCCCTGTGACTTGACACAGGCATATCCCATTTTCCTGGCACAACCAAACCTTTACCTCGCTTTAAACTAGGATCAGAGGAAGCTGCATACTGAATTTGGTGGTGCTAGCTCTTTCTGTTTGGGAGGAGTTCTCAAACACAGACTGACAGACAGACTCTCGGAAATACATACTAGATTAGGGGCAGATTTTACCCATAGTAAAAACTGATTGGAATACATTGCAGGGATTGTGTCTTTTAGTTGCACAGATCTGAAAGCTCATTGCAAAACAAGGCAATATGAGTCTGATCAGAAAGCCACTGAGAAAGTGTCAACAAGGAGCAATGGGCTCAAGTTGTGGTGGGAGAGGACCAGGTTGGATATTAGGAAAAACTATTTCACTAGGAGGGTGGTGAAGCGCTGGGCTGGGTTACCTAGGGAAGTAGTGGAGTCTCCATCCCTAGAGGTGTTTAAGTCTCGGCTTGACAAAACCCTGGCTGGGTTGATTTTGTTGGAATTGGTCCTGCCTAGAGCAGGGGGCTGGAATTGATGACCTCCTGGGGTCTCTTCCAGTTCTATGGTTCTATGAACTTTCAATGTACAGAAAGCTTGTCCTCAAACATCAATGGCTCAGGGCTGAAGTGCACTAAAATCAACTGCTTGCTTAACAGGCTGCTGCTCATTGAAAACCAAGAAGATCAGAATCAGAATGACCATGAACAGAGGTACCTTGTCAAATCCTTTGTTCCCTCCATGCAGGCTGTTGGGTGGGTTATTGAGGGCCAACTGATACTCTTGTCCTTCCACAGTGAATTTCCCATTAGCAATTCTGTTAGCAACTCGCCCAATCACGGCTCCAAAATAGGGATGTTTGTTGACGTAACCTAACAAAAATAAATGAGTCAGCATTGAAAACATAGTTCTAGTTTGATCCTGATCTCTAAGGCCAGGCAGATGGAACAGAGGGTATGTCTACACTGCATTCCTCTTTCGAGAGAGGAATGCAAATGCAGCTGAGTGAAATTGCAAATGAAGCGTGGATTTGAATTTCCCATGCTTCATTTGCATAATCGCGTCTGCCCGCTATTTCGAAATACCCTATTTCGAGATAAAAAACGCATTGTAGACATGGTTATTTAAAAAAAACCCTTCTTTTGAAATAATTGTTAAGCCTCGTTTTTTAAGTAACGGTTCTTTCGAAAGAAGGGGTTTCTTTCAAAATAACTGCATCTACACAGTGTTTTTTTTATCTCTAAATAGGGTATTTCAAAATAGCGGCTGGATGTGATTATGCAAATGAAGCACAGGAAATACAAATCCGCGCTTCATTTGCAATTTCGCTTGGCTGCATTTGCATTCCTCTCTCGAAATAGAATGCAGTGCAGACATACCCTCAGAGACTGGGGTGGGAAAACCAGTCCTGGCAATAAGACAAGGGTCCTATTGTAAGAAAGAAAACTTAGAATGTATCTGCAGGTCTCCATTTGTTCACAGATTTGAATTCTAGACGGCACCTCCAACTGCACACCCATTTCCATCACCCCTGCACCTTCCAGAATTATGGGAGTGCTTCATTCCTCAGAATTCATGGCCCTAGAACAAGCAACTGTGGAGGTCTGAAGATCCCTTTACGAGAACATTTGCCCTAACAGAAAAAACAGGATGTTTGTGTTAAAAACGCAGGAAATGGAGAGCTCAGGAGACACTTCCCATTCAGTGTAGCCATTTGAAGCGCTAGGCTGACATTAGCCACAAGGCAGCCCTTCCTGCTAAGTACCATGGAGGTGAGGTGTTTTCTACTCACCTCTCACCCCCAAAAAAAATTCTGCTGCGAGTGGCTTGCTCAGCATCCCACAGGCAAGCTGTGCGAGAGACCAGGACATGCACTGTCACCAAATATACACCCCCAGACTTTACCCAGACTCTAAATTGGCAGGCCAATTTTTAAGCCACTCTAACTATGCATGTGGATTTCAGAGAGGTTAGAAAATCAGAACCTGTACAGAAAGCAGCATAGTAACAAATATACCCTATCAGCCAGAGAAATCAAACCAGCTCATCCAAATCTACTCCATTCCTCAGACAAAAAACAAAACCAGATTAATATGTGGTCTCCATTCTGCTCCCAGATTCTCCACTGAGAATGCAGAGCAGAATTTGGCCTCCTGCTTTCCTGCAAATTTGAGAAACAACAAGGAGGAAATGCATCAATAAAAACAGCCTGGTGTGTGTTTGCCAGGGAGCTGCCAGCAGTACAGAGTGTGGGTTCCCTGTTGGAGCTCAACGAGCATTCAAAGTGCTTCATCATTCTGAGGAGAGCTCATGGTCCCCGTGTGACAGCGGGTGCACTCTGCCCTCAGCTGTCACTTCATGATGCTCCAAGTAGCTCATATAATTTCCTTAAAAACAGGAAGACAGCACCCATTTGCCATCCGACAGTGACTGAGCGGCTGCTTGTTGCAGGACTGCATGCCTAGCTCAGATCTCCTTAAAGTAGTGTGTGGCCTAGGGATGCTAAGGACTAGTGGACTATCCAATAAGCAAATGCTTATCAGATAGTCAGTCGACTAGTCGCTCCCTTCCCCCCGCTTGCTGCCTCTCAAAAGAAGCAGCAACCAGGGAGGGAGGGGGAAAGGAGCAGGGTACTTCAAAGCAGCAGCTCCACATGGAGCCTGGGGTCTTCTCAGGCCTCTGCCCTCCACAGTGCTGTCCCTCCTCTTCATACAAAGCACAACTGCTTGCAGCACTTGCCGTCTGCTCCCTCTAAGCATCTCCACCTGCTCCTCTCTCTCTCCACATTGTGGTCACGCTACTCATCTTCACTTCACAAGTCTCTGACTCTGCCCGGTCTGCATGCCCACTCCCACCTCTTGTCCACCAACCCTGCCTGCTCTGCTGCACCAATGCCGCCAGTCTCCACAACCTCCGTATCAGTTCTCACATAGCGTCCATCCTGCCAACTGATCCGTAAGTGCCTAACATGTATGGAATCTCCCTCTCTGGAGATATTTAAGAACAGGTTAGATAGACATCTGTCAGGGATGGTGTAGACGGAGCTTGGTCCTGCCTTGAGGGCAGGGGGCTGGACTCGATGACCTCTCGAGGTCCCTTCCAGTCCTATGATTCTATGATTATACGGATGACCCTAGTGCCTAGGAGCCCTAGCCACGGACCTGACCCCACTGTGCTAGGTGCTGTACAAACAGAACAAAACCATGGTCCCTGCCCCATTTTCAAGTTTTGCGAGCCTGACTGATCTTGCGTGCACAGGTCTGTAAACCAGGAGCAAATCCAGTGGCACTGAGCACCCCTGAGCCAAGTAAGGGTCATAGACTGGGTAAGGACTATCCCAGTTTGAGCTTGTACAGCACCTAGCACAATTTGTTTACATTTCTCTTATAGCTCCTGTCACCATATGTCACCAGATCCTCACAGCTCTGTCATCAGGCAAGGCAGGGCACCTATCCTGCTCTACAGGTAGGAAACTGAAGCACAGAGAAATTAAGCGACTTCGCCAATGTCACAAAATGAGTTTGAGAGAGAGCAGGGACTGAACTCAGAATTGCTGAAGTCTCAGCGTGGTGCCCTGGGCATTAGCCCATCTTTCCTCTTGAGGTTCCATTCCTGACTAGGGCCCCTAGGTGCTACAGTTAAACAAAACTCCACTAACTTATCTCATGGTCAGAACAACGACCATATGGGTCAGGCCAACGGCCCACCTCGCCCAGTACTCTGTCCCTGACAGCGGTCAGTGCCAGCGGCTTCAGAGACAGCAAAGAGAACAGGGTGGTTTTGAATGTTCCACTTCTATTGTCCAGCTCCAGCTTCTGACAGCTGGAGATTTAGGCACACACCGTGCATGCAGTCAGGACCCTGACCATCTGGACCCTTCCTCTGGGAACTTTCTAATTCTTTTGTGAACCCAGTTATACGTCTGGTCTTCACAACGTCCCCTGGCAACAAGCTCCACGAATTGACTGTGTGTTGTTTGATGTACTGTACTTCTTTACACTTGCTTTAAACCAGCTGTCTAGTCATTTCATTGGCAATCCCGTTCTCCCGATCCGTCAACACTTCATGATAGACCTCTGTCCCACACCCACTGTAGGCCCCCCTTTCCTGCCTGTGCTGCCCCACAAGCTAGAAGGAAAGTTTCCTGCTCTTGGGATGGGGATTCTGTGACTTATGGTGCTGCTCCTGCAGCAAACGGCAACTTGCAACCCTCCTGCCCCGGCCCTCTGGAAGAGAAGCCGTTCCCTTGCCTTGCAGAGTGCGGTGGATGGGACACAGCCAGGCTGGGACGGGGCAGGGTTCGCACTCCTGTGCGCTACAGCAGAGGCCTACCCTGGGCAAGCTGGGAAAAACGGCAGCTCAGGGCCAGGCGCCTCAGAAAAGGATCCGAGAGAAAACAACCGAGACGCTGAGTCACTGATACTGGCTTTGAAGAATGGATCGAAACCCACCTGCCAAACGATCGAAGCCCAGAACAACGTCCAAGGGGCTCCCATCCCTGCCTCGGGTCTCCAGGGCAGTGATCGTACAGCCCCAGGAGATAACCTCCACTTTCACACGCTCTGATTTCAGCACAAACTTTTCCACGGCCCCGCCTCCTTCCTCCGGGGGCAAGCGTCCGAACGGCTCGCTCGCCACCTCGGTCATGGCCCCTGGAAAACAAGAGGGAAGGCGCAGCAGCGAGCTGAGCACGCAGGGCAGGGCTCGGAGCAGGAAACCACAGGGCCCTGCCCAGGCAGAGCGGCTGCCAGGGAACGGGACCGACGCCCCGGCCCGCTCCTCGGCAGCCGCATCGTGGGGCGGCACCTCACCTGCAGCGCGACTAGCAGCCGCTCCCCGCTCCGCAGGACGCTCGGGCCGGCGTGCGCTGGCGGACAGCATGCTGGGACGCGGAGGCTGCGCTCCTGCGTGCTGGGACCTGTAGTTCGGGGAGCGGAGCGGGCCCACCAGGAAGAGGCGGCCGAGCTCAGCGCACTGGCCTTCGGCCTTCAGGCGTTCGGGGCGCGCTCGGATCGCCTGGCCAAGTTTCCTCCGCAGCCAGGGCGCCTAGAGCCTTACGGCTGTTTTCAGAGGACGCTGAGGTTCTGCCTGGGGCGCTGGGGTGTCAGAGTCCCCGTCGGGCAGGACTCTCAGGTTGTGTGCCCATTGGCTGTGCGTGGAAGCCTAGGCGCTGGAGACCGCCCTGGGGATACTCCGCATGGCTTTCACGTGCGGGAGAGCATCCAGCAGTAATGGGGCTTTGTATGATCTCTGGAGGTAAGGCCGGTATTTCACTGATGCAGTTTTATCACCTGTTTCTATTTCCAGCTGGACCATCCCCAGGATCCTGAACTTTGATTAGCCACGTGGGAGCAGGGATGAAGCTGCCCAGCTGTCCAAGGAGGCACCTGGGCACTAGCTGCCCAGCTTTCTTGTAATTTTGCAGCAGCCAACAGCTGATGTTAGGGAGGAGGTGTCTACAAAGACCTGACTACACTGCTGTAAGTCTTACCCCTCATGGAGGTGGAGTAATTATGTCAATACAGTAGGGCACCTACATGGGCAGGAGGAAGACATTACTGTCGACACTGAAGCCTTGTCTACAGCACAGAAGAGTAAGAAGTCCTCCAGCTTCACAGTATTTCAACATTATTTCAAAATAACTGCTTGCTGTGTAGACGTACTCTGCGATGGACCCGGCTGGGTCTGGGCACTGCTGAGGGCGTCCGCTCAAGGCGAATTGCTCAGAGCCAGGGCTGCTTATAACTCCTGACTGGAGACCTTCCCAAAAAAGTCACAAACCAGTCACACCGAGCGCTTCAGCTGCCAATCTGGCCAGCAGAAAGCCTCATGAGCAAAACCCCTCCTTGTATCTTATTCCACCCTCACATCCTTCCACTTTCCCTTCCCTAATCCCCCTTCCTGATGTCAAATAAAAACACATGTTGCCAAAAAACCCTCTATTTATTGACCGTAACTGGGGTAGGCGGAGATGAGGGTGGGAGAGGGGAGGGGGAAACCTGGGAGTAGGGAGCTAGAAGGGGGAGGCAAGGGAGGAGAAGCTCAGGGTTGGGGGTCTTGCCAACCCACCTGTCTCCCAACACTGCGGGTGCCGAGGCCTCGGCATCCCCTGTGGGGAGCGGGTATGGAAGGGGGGGAAGGTGGGAGGAAGGAGTGGGAGGAGGAGCGATAGCTGGAGCAGTAGCAGATAGCAATCTCTGCGCCATGGTCTGCAGGTGGTCGTGGATGGCACGGCCCTGGTCACGCAGCTCCTGCAAGCTCTCCTGCTGCAGCTGGAGGTCTTCCTGCACCCAGTGCTCCTGGCTGTGGACCTGCCTGTGCAGTAACCCCAGGTGCTGCTGCTGGTATCCCTCCTGGTTCCAGGTGTGCCTGCTGGCCCGGGTGCAGGAGGATGTCCGGGGCAGGGTGGTGCGCCCTGCTCTTGCAACTGGTGCTGCTGTGGAGAAACCAGAGAGGTGGACAATTGTCCCTAGGGGTGCTGCTGCCACAGTACCTCTGGCCTCCAGGGCCGGCCCCAGGCCATGTGGCCGAGGCACCCTGGCCTCCGGGACTGGTCCTGGGCCGCGTGGCCACAGCAGCGGCACCTCCGGGGCCGGCTCCAGGTCGCATGGCCACAGCAGCAGCACCTCCAGCCCCCATGGCTGGCTCGGGGTTGAGTTGGCGGCAGCAGCCCCTCTAGCCTCCAGGGCCGGCTCCACACTGCGTGGCTGTGGCAGCAGTGCCTCTGGCCTCCAGGGCTGGCCCAGGGCTGTGTGGCCGTGGCTGCGGCAGTGGCACCTCCGGCCTCTGGGGCTGGCCCTGGACTGCGTAGCCACCACGGCAGCAGGACCTCCCTCCAGGGCAGCCGGGACAGCGTAACTGCAGCCGTTGCTGTATGGGAGCAAGAAGCCAGGTAAGGTTCCCCCTCATGCTCAGACCCCCCACTCCCATTCCAATTCCCTCGTTTCCCTCCTCTAAGACCCAGCACCCCTAGCTTGCTCCCACACCCTCCCTTGTTCTTGCACCCTCTCTTCTAGCCACACACTGCACCCTCCCTTGTTCCTGCTCCCTCCACCTGGCCAGACACCCTACTCCCAGCCTGCTTCTTCATCCCAGCTCCCTCCCAGATCCTCCACCCCATTCCTATCCTACTTGCTGGCAGCCTTCTCACACACTGTAACCTTCATTTTTGTCCCTACCCTAGAGCCTAAGGAGGGCCATAAACTCCACTAACTCCAGAACCCCAGAAAAGTAAATCTGTTCTATGGGAAGCCCTAAACCTCCATCCCCCCATCCTTCCCTTCCCCTCTCCCCATGGGCTGGGGCATCAGAGGAGTGAGATGTCTCAGTTGGGGCCACATCAGTGAGCACTGAGGGGGTTGGGAGTTTTTTTGCTTCTCACTTGTGTGGTCCCCAATTGATTTTTTTTGTGGGTCAGTGACCCTCAACCCAAAAAGGGTTCTCTACCCCATCCATAAATAAAGAAAACATTGAAACCTTTTGTGTTGGACATAACGTTTTACTTGATTTAAAATGAAGTTTGATAAACTAACATGAGAAAGTTAAAACACTTAATCTGTTTCATAATCTAAACTAAACCATTCTCACTAGCTGCAGCTGGTTCAGAAAATTAGGTCATACCCATACCCATACCCAGCAGGGCAGTTCTCAATCCTGCCCTTTCCGGGTTGGCCCACGGCCACTTCTACAATTTGTGAAGTAGTCCCCCTTCCAAAATTATTGCCCACCTCTGGTCTGGAAGCAATCAATGCTCATGTTGCTGTAGAAGATGCCTTAATGCCCATGTTCTCTGATATGAGGGAGATGCAGAGGAGGATGGTCTAAAACCGGGGACACTCCCCTATAATTGGCATTACCTGCTGTAAAATTAACATTAGAAAATTAAAATGAGCTTAAGTGTGGCTATAGAAACATGCTATAAAGACCCAAACTAGACAGTAAAAGAAAGCCTTTCAAGAAGTGAATTATAAGGACAGAAGAATGAAGGGGGGACACTGTCCGATTCAAATAAACTAAGGGTATGTCTACACTAGCCCCCTAGTTCAAACTAGGGAGGCTAATGTAGGCATTCAAAGTTGCAAATCAAGCCCGGAATTTAAATATCCCACGCTTGATTTGCATCTTCTCGGTCAGTCGCCATTTTTTGAAATTCACAAGTCTGGACTAACTGCCCGTGTCTACATGCGGCAGGGACCCAGTAGTTCAAATTAAAGCCCTAGTTCAACTACCTGTTAAACCTCATTCCAGGAGGAATAATAGGTAGTTCGAACTAGGGGGCTAGTGTAGACATACCCTAAGAAACTAAGGGGAAGCTTCTAAAAAGGAGGCATCAAACTAATATGACGAAGTGGGTCTTTGCCCACGAAAGCTTATGCTCCTACACCTCAGTTAGTCTATAAGGTGCCACAGGACTCCTCGTCGCTTTTGCAGATTCAGACTAACACTGCTACCCCTCTGATACTTGAAACTAATATGAGTGACTGCATAAGGCAGTATCCATCTTCAAAAGGAGCCAACATGACCCTTCTCTTCCCCATGCCCATACCAGAGTTATCTAAAAAATTAGGGCCTATATGAACCCGGGTGCAAAGGAATAACTGTTGGTCAACAAGGAGGAAGGAAACAGAGACAGAGAGAGCAGGGATGTAAGTGACTAATCAACTATTCTCTTTCCCCCTCTTGCTGCCTCTATCAGAAAGAAGCAGCAAGGGGAGGCAGGAAGGAAGGGGAACCTGCGGGGAGCTGGCTTAAAAGCCGGTTCTCTCTAGCTCCAGCTCCATGGGAGGGGGAGGGGCGCAGCAGCAGCATTCTGCTTTGAAATGTACAAGAGCCCCAGCAGGGACTCTTGTACATTTCAAAGGTGGAAGCACTGCGAGGAGCCTGGAGCCAGCAGGGACTCAGGGAATCCCGTGTTGGTCCCGGACTCCACACAGCATTTCAATCTTTGAAATGCGCAAGAGCCCCTGCTGGTGTTCTTGCGTATTTCAAAGGCGAGCAGCCATGCAGCACTTATGCCTTTGAAATGTAGCAACACCCTGGTGGGCTCTTGCTACATTTCGAAGCGGAAGTGCCCTTAATGACTAATCAGATTAGTTGATTAATCTAATTTTAATATCCCTACAAGGGAGGGAAGGCTTTGGGGAGAAAGGAGGTTGTAAATCTTATCTGGATTAAAACTAAAAAAAAGGGTAACCTGTCTCATATTGGTTTGAAGTCAGTAATTGGAAAGGATATCACTTGTTTGTTAAAGAAATCATGGCTAATACTTGAATTACCACAAGGGAGATGACCAATATGGATTTACACCCCCAGTGGTCTAGCACATTTCTAGCTATCTTGATCAAATGCTTATGTCTTGTTACTATTTGGATGTAGTAAATAGCTTGTCATTAAGGCTTTATAGACATGTTTAAATCCAAAAGCCAATAGCTGTAATAAAGGAATTTATGGTTACTGTTCTGATAATTGTGTTGCTGCACCCCCCTATTTTTATGGAAATGTGGTTTTGAGTATGAATATGCTTAACTCAAATCTGCTTTATGCAAAAGATGGCATATAACCTCTCATTGAAAAGCTTGCAATTCACTGAATGTGTACATTCTATTTGTGTGTATGTATTATTCTTGTATATAGTTAGATATATGAAGTATAAAGCTGTTTATTAATCTTGGTCTTCTAGTGCAGTGTTTCTCAACCTTTTTTTTTTAATAAAATACCCCCTTTAAAAAAATTATAAATACCCCCAGTGCCTACAGTTTTCAGACACACACAATTTTTTTCTACCATCGCAACACACTTGTTTAAACAACTTAATTGTAGCCAGGTGGACAATACAATTTTTGGGCATAAAAAGTACAAAAATAATAAAGCGCTGTAAAATCTTAAAACAAAAATTCACATCTCTCCAAATTTCAGTTGTGTTGATGTATCCCCCAGACTTCTCTCGAGTACCCCAACAGTACCACCAGTTGAGAAACACTGTTCTAGTGAAAGCCATTAGTGGTACTTAAGGAACTTAATGGCCCAGTGTTCAAGACAATGATCTCTAAATAGTCTTGTTTTTCCTGTAGGATTGGTCCTGTCAAGACATATGCCAGGTCACCAGATGCTGGAAACCATTTTGAATTTGATACTTTTCCATGGCGGTGTGAAAAGGTGGAAACCAAACACAAAGGATTGCTGCCTTGGGCAAAACCTATTAATAGGCAGGGAACCAATCAAAGGGAGAAGTGGCAGTTGAAGAACAGCCCCCGCTTACCACCAAGATGCCTACTGGAAATATCTGAGACTGAACAGGGGAAAGGATTGAGCCCATGCTAAGAGGCTGCCTAGCTTGTGAGAAAAGATAATTAAAACTACTATTAGGGTAAGAAATTGCATGTAACAAGTTTTGTAGCATATTAAGCTTAGATGGCATGTTTTATTTTAGCTCATTTACTTATTTTGATCTGTCTTATCACTTGCAACCACTTAAATCACTTTAGTTTTATTATCAAACCCAGTGTAAATACTTGTTACCTGGAGGGGAACAACAGCGGCGCATCTCTCTCATTAATAAAGGGGGTAAACTGTAGGAGTTTTCTCTATGAAATCCTTTTATACAGAGTAAGACAGATTCATCTGGGATTCTGATCCCATTGGAGCATCAGGGTGCTTTTGTGCCTTATTAGGGGAGATCAGAGCTTCTGGCTCAGTAGGACAGGGTAGTGGGGCACCCGAAAGGGCAGGCAGGCACACTGGTTTGATCACCCCATCAAGTAACAGTCTCAAGGGGATCATTGTCACTCAACCCATCATAGAAATATCCTGCATAAATAATTCCAACACCTTCATGTGAACCAAACAGTAGAAAAGGGGTGAGTGGCCTCTCAGAAGAGAACATCATCAGGTCACTCCCCTTTATGGAGAAGAAATGCGCGGGACAGAGGATAACAAAGTACTTGCTTGTGTGGATCAGGGAAGTATGCACAAGCAGTACATGCCTGTCTATTTGGAAGTCCATCATGTGACACCGTCAGGCTAGATGTTAGCTCTAGCTCAGGCAGCAGTCATTAGCTAAGAAATGAAACACATAGCTAGACACCAGACCCGTTCATCTATGTTCGTTTTGCTCAAAATAGGTTTGTGTCTTCTAAGAATGTCTTGAGTGTTAGATGCTCCAGGAAATGCTTGTATGTTGCTGCATGCATTAACCTCACTTACAGTGTTGCTATTCCATGCTATAAGAGAATATGGTTTTTTGCTTTATAACTTTGAAAACATTTGCTCTGAACTTATAAATTCAAGCATGGGAACCCTCCTTGGATCAGTTGGGCCATCAAGGAACATTGCAATACAAAGGACTGATTAATTGGCCTATCCTACCTTGGAAATGCTACCTGCCAGGAAGCTTGTCCTGGTGACTTGCAAGCTGAATGAAGAAAAAAACCAAATTCATAGGAAAATATTCCATTTTTTCACTGTCTGAATTCACCCAGGATAAGAGCCATCACTTTGAACACAGAGATCCTGTGAATATGAGATCGCCTCCTGCATCTGCTGCATAAGACACTTTGACTTGCCAAAGCACAACTCAGTCACTCCTAGGATTTAGCTTGTAGCTCAGTTGTGCATATGTTTGCTTCATTTAACCCTTCAAAAGTTTATTTCTTTTTCCTAGACAATACATTTTAGCTTTATTACAGAATTGGGTATAAGAAGATGTCTTTGGAGTAAGATCTAAAGTACCAACTGATTTGGGCTTAGTGACTGACTGGTTTGTTGGGACTGGAAACAACTGAATGTGGTTTGATTTTTGGTATGACCATTTATTCTCAACTCCAATTTGCCTGAATGTCAAGATAGAGTTTTTATTATCATTATATTGTCTTTGTTTTTGTATTTTTGTTAAGCAAATTAAAGACAGTGATTTGGTATAGTTGAATTGTAATCAAAGAAGTTTGTAATTAGTTAAGTACAGTTACGTTTAGGGTTTTCTACCCTGTAAAAGCATTGGGCAATTGCTAGTTTTAAAAAAAACATTTGCTAATTGTTAGTTTTGATTAAAAAAAAATCATTCCACTTAATAAAAATAATTTGTTTCACCATCATCCAGTAGTTTTCACTGGGTAGTCGGCTTTAACCCTTGAGGCTCCCATCACATCACAGAACCAAAGTGTAACAGACTGCAGTCCAAATATACCTGGCTCAGCAGAAGCCATGAGAACCTCTTGTATATCTAAACATGTCATGAATTAAAAATCTGATCTCTTGACCTCTCTGCTGAGGGCTATGAATCTCCCCTTGCCGTTGGCATATACCTCTTGGGCTATATTCTCTGCTGGGGTATCTTATCACCAGAAAATTTAGCTCCCTGTTTCTAGCTCTGCCATCTAAAGGAGGAGAGGGCAAGAACAGCCTGTGACATCCTTGGTCTCTGTAAAACATGAAGAAGAAAGGAGAAGAAGACACTATCGTGGTGAGAAAATGAGAAGGCACAAGAACCATTGGGGGAATCAACAACGAATGATCTTCAAAATTCATCTCTTGCAAGTTCAAGCCATTGCGTATTGGAATACTACACCTCCAACTGAACAAGAACAGCATTCAAGATTATTCAAATATGTGCTGCAACAAGGGCAAGAGAACAGGATGATGCAGAAGAATTCAATCAGAAGCTCAAGGAAACCCTTGCTCAAAAATCCACATATACATTTGTGATGACTAATTTCAAAGCCAAAGCTGGAAGAGAAAAAGAAGGTGAAAATTTCATTGTAAGGTATGGCACTAGTGAATGAAATCCACACAGCGTGGCTGGCAACTCAGGAAGAGATGAAAGAAATGTTGCACCCTGGTTTAAGAAGGCCTAGAGAAGGTGAACATGGATTTTACCCAATACAAGAAGAATGAGATTGA
This sequence comes from Pelodiscus sinensis, assembly GCF_052426305.1. Classification (NCBI taxonomy): domain Eukaryota; kingdom Metazoa; phylum Chordata; order Testudines; family Trionychidae; genus Pelodiscus; species Pelodiscus sinensis. Next base: position 201,839,388 of record NC_143054.1, on the reverse strand, counting down.
CTATATTTTGAGCAGCACATTGTACAAGACATCTCAGTAGTACCATCATTTAACACCAGGAGTGACCAGTACTAGCTCAGAGCATGGCTCAACTTTCACAAAAAGGTGAAGAAAGTGCTATTCAGCAGCTTCTACCAGGTCCGCCCAAACCAATGTCTGGCTACACCCAGAGTCCACTAAGGCAGTGACCGGGGTCCCCTCCACCCACAGTTCAGCTAGCACCTTGGTAGGGCCCCTCCCCCTGGCCCTCTGTCAACACCTGTCCATAGCTACAGGCCATACAGGGGCACCCGCGATGGAAGTGTCCCCCCGTTCACACTTGTAGCATCCGAGTGGTCTGGCTTCCCCTGCCGCCCCCAATAGTTCTCCCACCTCCTTCTGCAGGTGGAGGGTCAATCCCTCTCTTGCTGGATGCCAGTGGTTGATGGCTTCCTCACCCAGCCACCACTACCTGGAGAGGGGCTATTACCTTTGAGGACTCATGGTTCCTGCTGATATGGGGAAGATCCCCTCCCACCTTAGCCTTCTGAGCTGGCAGGCCCCTGATACTGTTGCCTCTCTCCCCTGGGTCCTTGGCCACAAAGCAGTCCTCCATCAGGGAGACCTTTGGCCTCCAGTGGGGAAGATTTGTATAAGTTGTTCCACCACCATCATTTTGGCCACCTGTAGCCCGTCTGCCTTCGGGTTTAACCCACCGCCAACAAAAGTCTCAGAGCTTCTGAGACATAGCCCTTGGCCTGGACCCTGGTGGGTATCTCTCCTGGCGGAACCGCTGGTGGTACTTCTCCAGACTGACAGCCACCTGGTCTAGAATAGCTGCCTTTACCTGGGGATAATCTAGAGCGTCATGGGGGGGGGGGGTCTAAGTTCCTATAAGCCAGCTGCACCGGTCCAGTTAAGTAGGGGGCCAGTATTGTCGTCCAGTGTTCTCCTGGCCACCTAGCTGCTGTTGCAACCTGCTCGAAAGTCACTAAAAAGGCTTCTGGGTCATTCCCCAGTCCCAGTGTGCTTGCTCGGGGTCCCTAGGGTTCCCTCCCCAAATGTGCTGGTATCTGGGGAAGGAGCTGCTGGCCCCCGCCTTGTCAGTTGCTGAAGCCACTGGTCCTGTTAAGCCTGTTGCTCAGCAGCCAATTCCCTGAGCAGATGTTGTTTCGCTTGCAGCTGTTGTTGGGCGGCCAGTTGATGTAGTAGTTGAGTCTGTTGCTCCTGCACTTGGGCCGTCTGCTGTCATTGATTCTCCAGCAGCCACTCAAAGAGCTTCCCAGGATCCATATTGGTGACTGTCCTGGGGCTACCTTTCTTTGTGCCTTTCTTCAGGCCGCTGTCTGTCCTATTTCAAGTCCCTTATCTCAGGGATGGGATCCGGGCATTATACCCACATTCTCCACCAAGTTGTTGAGGGGCAGGCCCCATTGACGGTCCCGAAGTCCCCAAACTTTGGGTCACTGCCCTCTTTTTACAGGGCAAACACGGCCCGTAGGCTCAGTTCATAGCAAATTTCCTTCTATCAACTTATATACGGCCTGAAGGTCTAGTTTGAAGCACAGTTCCCTCTATCAGGGTGTATATGTCCAGGAGGCCTAATCCAGAGCACAGTTCCCTCTATCAGCATATATACAGCCTGAAGGCCTAGTCCACAGGGAAGCCTCTCAGATTACTAGGGAGATGGTCTGTTGTGGGGTGGGGAGATAGGGGACCCAGGCCCTCCCACTCCACCAGCTCCCAGACTAGGGCCCTTTTGGCAGTGGTGATCCCACCCGAAACACGCTGAGCTCCCAAAGGACAATCCTCCGCCCTGGACTACTGCCTACCATTCCCAGCGTACTGCTCAGCTCTCATGCCATTGCTCGGTGGGTCGGACCCTCCCGGATGGCATTCCTGGCAGGGGCTGCTGCTGCGGTTGCTGGGACTGCTCTGGAGCTCGGGCCTGAGCTCCTTCCCCTCTGGTGGTCACAGCCCCAACTGAGTGGCTTCAAAGGCTTTTATACCCAGTCTCTCCTGTGAGTATGCCCAGCAGGGCTGTGGGGGTGGGGCCTTTTCAGCCAGCTGGGCCAAGGCAACTCCCTGCTCTTCAGTGTGGAGTAGGTAAACCCCGTCACCGGGACTCAACATGCGGCTGGTGGGTGGGAGCCAAACCAAAAAGGAGTCAATATAATTGTCCTCTGTTGATTAGTGTTTTAATTGTTAGATTCCTGGACTGTCATTGCTCATTAAAAGTGCTGTCAATATAGGTGGAAATCGGGTAAATATTGCATTTTATTAGTATCAGCAGAACTGACTTAAATGGGGCCTGCATGTTGTGTAGCCTTGCCTTAATCTTTGTATTCATGCCCATCAGTGTGAAAAGCTATTTGCATATATATTTGCATGTATATGCAACCACATTTAAGTTGCGGCCCTTGGCATGTGCTGTGAATATCATTGTGGCCCCCTGAGCATGTGCTGTGAATATCATTGAGTACCCCTGCTGTAGGTATTGCCATCATTGACTATGAAAAAGCATTTGACAGCATAGACATTAATGCAGTGTTGAAAGCTCTTGCAGAGCAGGGCATAGACACAAACTATATCAAGCTATTAAAGGAAGCAAATTCTGAGTGCACTACAGATAATTGTATTTGATGTTCTCCTCACATCCAGGTTAAGAAAGGTGTGAAACAAGGAGACCCAGTTTCACAGGCACGCTTCACAGCCTGCCTCAAAATAGTAATGAGGCAGATGAATTGGAAGGGTGTAATCAACATCAATGGAGAGCAGTTAAACCATCTCAGATTCAAGAGTGATAATGCTGATCACTGAAAACACCATCAAACTATAGAAAATGCTATTAGAAATCAACACCCAAAAAAAGCCAAATCGGACTGAAAATTAACCATTCCAAAATGAAATGTATGGGGGCTGGTATTTTGCCAAAAGCCCAAATGACAACTTAAGGATGAAGAAACAAATGTTGAGCAATGTGTCTATTTTGACCAAGAAATTAACATGCACCATGATCAGGAAGTTAAACTCTCACAAAGAGGAAAAAAAGCAGGTTGGTGAGCATTCAATTCTATCAAGTATGTGCACCAAGACAAAAAAAAAATCAACAAGGCAACACACACCAGCCTCTTCAACTTAAAAGCACTGCCAGCAATACTGTCTGGTAGTGAAACATGGATGCTGATAAAGAGAGAAGTGCAGCAACTCTCTATCACAGAAAGGAAAATAGAAAGAATTCTGGGAACTTCAACCTGAAATCAAGTCCCCAGCGAGTGATCAGGCAGCAGAGTGGAGTTCAGGATGTTGTTGTTGAGAGCAGGTACAGTAAGATGTGATGGGCCAGGCACACAGTGAGGCTCGCTGACAATCAATGGACTGCAACCAGTGTTCCCTCTGAACTGTATGGCAACACAGCCTCACAGGTGATTAATCAGCCCTGCCCAGTCAGCTCAGTGCACAGAGCCTCTGATTGGATGGGGCTGATTAATGAGCTGTGCAGCTTGGTGGGAACATTGACTGCAGCTGTGGCCACGTGGTGCTTATGGGAACTGAAATGTCCAGTTGGCTAACCTCCAAAGAAATGGAAAGACTTTGTCACAAAAAACACAGCCCACACATGGAGAAGGAGGGCCAGAATATGAGAAAAATGGAAAACTCATTGTGATCAGGACAATCTATGCGAGGGCTGAAGAACCGATTGATCTAGGTGATAAGTTTTCCTGCTTTGGAAGATAAAGATGCATCAGGCCTTAAACAGGTCACTGGTGTAGAACTCCGTATTACATTCCTGGCTCTCAAACCAGTGTAATTTTCAGGGTGGAAAATTCCACATTTGATGTAAGAAATAAAATCTTATCTGGCAAGCTACCTTAAACTGGAGATAAAGAAATGGGCAGATTTTGGGTGAAGCGGTCTAAGATTTGTGACAAATACAGTTTCTCAGGGTTCTGCAAATTGAGTCCTTGCAATTTATTACATTGTAACAGGCATGACTCACCATCATGGCGCCTCTTGCTAGTCTCCTTGGGAATTAGCTCTTCAACCTCAGAGCACCTTCTGCTGGCCAGTGTCTTGACCTCAGTTACCTGTCCTCTGAGTTACTGCAGGCTCTGTGTCCCTCCCGACCCACAGTGTATTTCCTTCACAGTTCTGCTCTGTGGCATTCCCCCTGCACTCAGGGGTCCTCCCCTCCCAGGGAACTCCAGCCTCCCATACCCGCATTGCCTCAGTGCCCCACAACCTCGTCATCTAGCCCCTCCCCTAAGAGCAAACTGCAGTCTGAAATGGCCACTCATCGTAGGCAAGGGGGTGGACCTGCTGCCTTCTGCTGCCTCCCTCCAGCCCTGCTACTCACAGGCCTTGAAAGCAAAGCCTCAGCCTGGGAGTTTGCCTGGCTAGAGCTCCCCAGCTCTGCCTGCCCTTCCCAAACCCTATTCTATCTCAGGAAGCCTCTGTAGCTTCCCTGACAGCCAGGAGCAAGAGTGTGCTCCGCCTTGCCAGAAGCCCCTGTTTATTTATACAGCTCTATCAGGGCCCTAGTTGGCTGCTAATGCCACAGCTGCTTGCTCTACAGCCCCAGCCCTCTCCCAGTATTTGGTCCTGCCATGAGGGCAGGGGACTGGACTCGACCTCTCGAGGTCCCTTCCAGGCCTAGTGTTCTATGATTCTATGATAACCCTTGGTATGGCCAGTGCGGGGCAGAGACCCAGTCACACACGACTAGGTCCATATTCAGTTTTTCTATCTTCAGCCTTTTTGTCACAAATCTTACAGTACTTGGTGTATTTCTTGAAGCCCCAGAGCCTGGAGTCATTTGATTAGCTAAGAATCTCAGCTTTAATTTAAAATGTAAGCTTCTAGCTCTCAGGATAGCAAAGAAAAACTTACAAACATGATTCTAGTAACTCAAAAACCAGAAGGGAAAAAACACTCTAAATAATAAAACTCCCTGTACCCCCTCAAAAAACCCACAGGACCTTTGGGAATCTGATTCATATTTTTGAATGCCTAGCAATTACAGTATTGATAAAAAGTCTCCAAGAGGTAGCTGTGTTAGTCTGTAATTGAAAAAATTTAAAAAACAACTAGTGGTCCTGCAGCATCTTAACGACTAACGAGAAGTAGATGGTATCATGAGCTTTTGTGGGCACAACCCACTTCTGAAAGCTCACAATACCATCTACATTTCTGTTCATCTCTAAGGCTGTGTCCAGACTCGAGGGTTTTTTCGAAAAAAGTAGCCTCTTTTCAAAAAAACTTCTCCTGCGTCTAGAATACAGCCGCGTTCTTTCGAAATTAAATCGAAAGAACGCGGCTTTTCTTTCGACGGCGGAAAACCTAATTTCACGAGGAAGAACGCTTTTTTCGAAAGTGCTCTTTCGAAAAAAGGTGTTCTTGAATGCAAACAGGCCTTTTTCGAAAGAGAGCGTCCAGACTGCCTGGGTGCTCTCTTTCGAAAAAGCGGCTTGCTTTTTCGAAAGTACTGCTTGCAGTCTAGACGCTCTTTTTCAAAGAGGCTTTTTCGAAAGTATCTTTCGAAAAAGCCTCTTTCAAAAGAGGCTTGCAGTCTAGACGTAGCCTAAGGTACTGCAGAACAAACACTCACTAGTGAGGTTGTTTTCTAATTTGGAGTATTGGATCTTTTAGGGAAACTTGGGGTCTATTCCCAGCTCTGCCGCTGTCCTGCCGAGTGATCCTGTTCCTGAGGAAGTAATTTCCATTCTTCATGCCTCTATTTACCTATCTGTAAATGGGGATAAAGAAACTGACATCCTTTGTAAAGTGCTTTGAGTTCTATGGACAAAAAGGTTTATGTAAAAGCTAAGTATTAATTTTTGTTATCCTGGATTTACTTTGGTCACATTTTTGGAGTTTCTAATGAGCTTCCAATGACTCATGCAAATAAGAGGGAGGAGGGTTGCATGTACATCCAGTTAAAATTAATTCTCTTGAAACACTATGCTTTAAATAACCCCAAATTCAATACTTGTTTGTTTCAGTTATTAACACAGTTTAATTCACATGGTTTGTGAATTTGGCAGTTGATGGAGGCAAACTAAAGAAAGGAAACAATCTCTTATGAAATCAAAGCAACGGAACCAGTATTTTGAAATTTGAGCTGTTCACGCCGCAGTCTAAGCACTCAGGCCAGCCAGGGAGGAGGCCCCTTCAGTTTATTAGATGACGCAGCAATTCACATCCCTTTTAGACCTTGGTGGCAAATGCTTAGTGATTGTCCGGGGTGAACAACATTTTCACAGAAATACATAAAAGTAAAACTTTGGCGCTATGGTCCAGTGACATGACCCTATGCTGGACAGAAAGAGAAGATTTACTGAGATTTTTTTAAAAGACCTATGTGAACAGGATCCCTAGGATGCAGCCTTGGACGGCAAAATAGACAACTCTTGAACCCAGCATAATTTGGTATAAGAGCCTGGAGGCGGGGGGTGTTCTGAGGAGGTTTCCAAGGAAAAATTTTCCTCAAAACAAAATGAAATCAAAATAAAATGTGGAGGGAGCGAGAGAGAGCCCCTGTGGGGCAAGCCCCATGAGGGGAAAGCAGGAGGCAGCGAGCCTCTGCTTCTCTGCAGCTCCGCGGCAGATCGCAAAAAAAAAAAAAATCTTCATTTTGTTTCCCTTGTAAGGTAAAAGGGGAAGCGGTTTCAGGCTAAAGCTGACTAAAATCTATGATAAAAAGGCTAATTATCTGTCTGAGGAAGCTAAATGCAGAGTGCACTGCGGGTTCTAAGCGATGCCGCTGGAGGCAGAGAAGGAACTGAAGGGATCGTAGGGTGCACATGCACATTAGCTGTCCGGCGCGTGGAGTGTGCTGTGCATGAGCAAACTACCTGTCACTAGCCCTGCTACTGAAATCTTCCGGCCAGGTGTGCTGCAGCATCCAAACACCTAAGGTGGAACACCGACAGGGACACTCCTCAAAGAAGAACTAAGGGTACGTCTACACTGCACGCTTATTTCTAAATAAGTTATTCTGGAATAGTTATTTCAGAATAGCTTATTTCTAAATAGCATGTCTATACTGCAGCGTAGCCTCAAAATTAGTCCAAAGTGTGCTTTCCTAATGTAGACATGCTATCTCGATTCAAAGTCCATGGAGGTGCTGGGGACGAATAACTTAGAATGGCCCTAATGAGAGACTATTTTGAAATAGCAGCAGTGGAATGTCTACACACGCCTTATTTTGAAAGATCTGCTATTCCTCATAGAATGAGGTTTACAGATTTCGGACTAAGCCAACTGTTATTTCGAAATTATTTCAGAATAATGGAATGGATATGTAGATGCTTGCATTGTTATTTCGAAATAACACTGGTTTTATCTCGAAATAACGGTGCAGTGTAAATGCACCCTTAAGATTCTGTCTTTGGTGCTGAACCACATGAATGTTAATACAATGACCCAAGATAGAATTTCTGCATGTCTGCTTTTTAAACAACCTAGGAAACTATACACAAAAAGCTACATTAAAAGAACATTATTAAAATGTAAAAGTCCAAGTACTTAAAAGTTATGAAATGCTAAAATTAATGCTGCTCTTGCAACCTTAATTTGCCTCATTCAGTGGACAAGATGAATGGTGGTTCAATTAATGAGCTGCTATTCAATATTTTGTTTTCTCCTCAGTAGTCAAGGTATAGCCCTGGACTTGGTTTACTGTTCACTAGATCCCCGTGTTTTTCAAAAATACCTAATAATACCCAGTCAACTGAAAAATAACATATTAAACAAAGCCCCCAGCCCATAGGGTCTCTGTACCACTCAGGTTTGGCCTGGCCAACTCACTGTCATGGTGGCTGGGCTAAACCTGAGCAGTGCTGTGCATCTATGCATCAGGTTGCAATGCCCCAGAGTGGTGAGCCAGATCCAGCCCTGTGGGACAGGAGCCACCACTGTGGATTCATGTGTGTAGGCTTGCTCTTCAGTCCTCCTGGAGCCTTCACCCTCCTTCCCCAGAAGCTGTCTGGCCTCCCATGGCCTCCCACCAAATGGATAAAATGAACTAACATGAAATTTCCCCAAAAATTGTTTAAAAAAAGGAATGTCATGGGGCTCTACTACACAATATTCAAACTCTGAAGACAGAATTATTAACTTCCTTAAGGATTTTCTATATTGCTCTCCACTATAGTATCTGAGCTCTTCACAAACTTATCTTCACAGTATTTCTGCGAGGAAAGGAGTTGGGATTATCTCCACAGTCAATGGGTATGCTAGACAGAGGAAGGCATTGCCTTCCCAAACTGCCAGCCTGGCCCCACCCATACTCCATCCCCAGAACACCTCCCATAGGTGCACTGGGGGCAGAGAGTTGCTGCCCCTCACTACATGCTCTCCTTGTGCTCCAGGGCCAGGGAAGCTGGGCCACATACCCTCCTCCCTCCCCATGCTCCAGGTATGGGAAGGGGGCTGGAGCCGCACGCAGCCCTCCCTCCCCATGCTCTGGGGCCAGGGAGGCTGGGGCCGTGCACTGCCCGCCTTCCCCATCCTCCAGGGCCGGAGAGGCTCAGGCTGCTCATCGCTCTACCTGTCCATGATGGGGGTGGGACCTGGGCAGAAGGGGTGGGGATGAGGATGGGATTGACAGCTTGCCTCCCCCAGCCCTACCTTCACCATGATTATCTCCATTTCACAAATGGGGATCAGAAGCACAGAGATTAAAGTGTGCACGCATACTGGATGTCCAGTTTCAGACCCATTGGGCCCAATATCTCAGAGTACTAATTCAGCATTACACAGAATTTAAAGCACAGCTAGAATGACTTCAGTTGCAGCTGTGGGTGCTCAGCACTTCTGCACATCAGTCTGCAGAATCACAATGAATGATCATCAGTAAAAAATCTGGTTGAAATAACTTGCCCAGAATGAGGGTATGTCTACGCTACAGCGCTAATTCGAACTAACTTAGTTTGAATTAGTTAATTCGAACTAAGCTAATTCGAATTAGCGCATCTAGACTTAAAAACTAATTTGAATTAGCGTTTTGCTAATTCGAACTAGCGCGTTTCCCTGGTGTTGGCCAGAGTGGCCACCAGGGCAAGCTGGGAAGGGCTAGCCTCCCACTAGTTCGAATTAAGTGGCTACACAGCCCTTAATTCGAACTAGTTAATTCGAACTAGGCGTTAGTACTCGTAGAAAGAGGTTTACCTAGTTCGAATTAAGCGCTCCGCTAGTTCGAATTAAGTTCGAACTAGCAGAGCGCTAGTGTAGCGCCTATCAAAGTTAATTCGAACTAATGTCTGTTAGTTCAAATTAACTTTGTAGTGTAGACATACCCTGACAGAGCAACTCAAAACCTGTTTAGTGTTTTATACTAAAGCAAGTATATGCCTTTAAATATGTTCAAGGAAAGTATTGCCAGTCCCAAGCATTCAAAAATCTTGCATCAGACCTCCAGAATCATAAAATAGTCTTCAAAATCATGAGACTTTTAAGATATTATGCTCAGTAGGGGTGTTTGGCCAGTTTTAGGCATGGTGTCTGAGTATTCTAAGGTCACATTTTCAAGATTTTCTCTAAGAGGGCTAGAAACTTTTTTTAAAATATAAAAGCCCAGATTCTCATTTAATACGCTGATTCTAGTATATGATACTTTATGAAACACAACAAATATTGTGAAAGTCACAATCAAATAATGAGAGTTAGCAACACTGCAAGGATCTACTGGGTAAGAATGTGCTAATTTCACAGATACTTTTCAGGGTAGAATTTTAAAGCCAACATTTTCATAAGTGTCCATTTTCATTGGTTGCTACAATGTTTGGGTATCCTACCAGAGATCCACATGGTCCAACTGTCAAGAGATTCTGAGCAGCCAGCATTCCTGGTTCTCTGGATCCACCAGTCTGTGCTTAGGAGCTCTGAATATCAGGCAATAGGTGTCCGTCATTGAGTATCCAAAGTTAATAGACCGTACGTTGGTGGGGTGACTTTGCAAACCACAATAGCAGATAGTGTTCTGTAGAACATAAGAAAGGTCACGCTGGGTCAAACCAAAGGTCCAGATAGCCCAATATTATGTCTTCTGACAGTGTCCAATACCAAATACCACACAGGGAATTAACAGAACAAGTAATAATCAAGTGATCCACCCCGTCGCCCATTCCCAGTGTCTGAAAGAGTCGAGGGCAAGGGTGGGCAATAATTATTGGGGGGAGGGTGAGTCAGCATGGCCTCCCACTGACCCAGAGGAGGAAACTCCCACAAAACCCCCTTGGTGGGCAGTGCCAGAACCACACAGCCCCGCCCACAAGAAACAGGAAGTCAGGGCTTGGAGTGTAAGAAGAGCAGCTCCAAGCTCAGTTAGAGCTCAGATGCGTAGCAGGGCAGAAGCTCATCCCCAGCCCCAGCGGAGGAAGACCCTTCCATGCTGCCCTCAGAGGGAGGACAAGGTTGGGCCACCCAGGCCACTGCCAGGTCCTGAGCATGGGCTTAGACTGCCACGGCCACTACCAGACCTGGATCATTGAACAAGGCTGCGGAAGCTGCTGCCTGGACCCACAGATTTTACCCGGACCCCCAGGACCCTTGCTAGGCCCAGCCAAGTAGACTGAACCGCACAGACCCTTACCTGCGTAGGACCCTGAGCCTAAGGACACGCTGCCAGTACCTCTGTCCCCAGCTGACACCGAGGAGCAGCAGCTGAGCCAGGTAGGCCCCCAGGGGGAACAGGGACGTGGCCCAGGGACAACCGACCCTGGGGCGGCTGAAGAAATGGAGGTTGGCTGGGCAGCACGTTGTGGCCTGGACCCCCGCAGACCCACCGACCTGGACAGCGCGTTATGGCTTGTAGCCCCAACTAGGGTTACCGGGTAGCTTCAGAAAAAATACTGGACACACTTGATCGGGGGAGCAGGAGGGGGGAAGATGGGACCAGCCGGGAGGGGAGCGGGCCTTGCTGGAAGGAGGGGGGGCGGATAGCAGGGCTGGAGATGGTATGGGGTCTGAGAGGGAGTTTGTATGAAGGAGGGGATTGTTACCTGGATCAGGGGATTAGATGTTGGGTCAGGGAGGAAGTATGGATGCAGGAGATGATTCTGGCCTAGGGGAGGGGTGTAGGAAGGGTTACAGGTTCTGGGAGGGAGTTGGGACCTGGGGAAGGGGGGTACAAAGGGTTTGGGTGGTGACCTGGGGAAGGGAGATGGGGAGTAGGAGGGCCTAGGGTGCCAGAGGCAGGCTTTGGCTGGGAGGTGCTTACCTAAACATCTCCCAGCCAGCAGCCCTGCAGCACCCCCAAGGCAGGCTGGGCTCCCTGCCTGCTACAGCCGCAGATGGCCTGAAAATGCAGGCTGCTCCCTCCATGTCACTCTCAGCTCCGGGAGAGGGGAGAGGCTTGCGCTGCCCCTGTCCCCCCACAGGCCTATCTTTGAACTCCTATTGGCTGGTTGTTTCCAGCCAATAGGAACTGAGAGATTGGCTGAGGTCAGTTCCTATTGGTCAGTTGTTTTCAACCAATAGGAGCTGAGAATCATAGAATCATAGAACTGGAAGAGACCTCAGAAGGTCATCAAGTCCGTCCCCCTGCTCTAGGCAGGACCAATCCCAACTAAATCAACCCGGCCAGGGCTTTGTGAAGCCGAGACTTAAACACCTCTAGGGATGGAGACTCCACTACTTCCCTAGGTAACCCATTCCAGTGCTTCACTACCCTTCTAGTGAAATAGTTTTTCCTAATATCCAACTTGGACCTCTCCCACCACAACTTGAGACCATTGCTCCTTGTTCTGCCATCTGTCACTACTGAGAACAGCCTCTCTCCATCCTCTTTGGAACCTCCCTTCAGGAAGTTGAAGGCTGCTATCAAATCCCCCCTCACTCTTCGCTTCTGCAGACTAAACGGACCCAACTCCCTGTAGCCAGACAGGAAACCCACCCCCACTTCTTGCTTGCCTGGAGCATACAGGGCACACACAGAGCAGTAAAATCAGCATAGTCTTTGAAGCCTTGACAGGAGGCCCGGATATGCTAGCTCACAGTGACCCTGGATGGCTGTAAACAGAGATACGCCAATTGCTGACCTCGAGGCTGCGAGAACTGCCTTGGCTGGCACCTATATTAATACGAACATTAATATAGGTCCGCGGGGGGAGGAATCTCCCTCCCAGTAAAGAATGTCCAGTACTCACAATTTAGTTATCTATCTTGCAAGTGTAAATTAACTTGAAACTCCCTTGTAAGAACTGGCGTCACAAAGACGGACCAACACGGTCTGGCACCTTAGATAAGACAGAGGATATGGGCCCCTATGGGTATAAGGATGGGCCCAGCAGCACACTTACTCTGAGTGTCAATCTACCATCTATCTGCTGATCGGGTTAGGTGATTGGCCTCCCGAGGTTCCACGGGGACGCCCACCTCATATTCGTCTTTCCTAGGAATTGAGGGACTGGCCCTGGCCTGATTCGCTGGAGTCGAGAGGCACAGAAGGGGGTAAAAATTGTACCGGGATATGTCCTTTGTCTTAAGTGTACACATAGACTTAGAGCTCTTTAAAGATTAAGCTGTCACTTGGTACCATTATTTCTATTTTCTATCTTTATTTTTTTTGTAACCATTTTTAAGATCTATATTTGCTAGCAGTTAAGCAATAACCATTGTAACCATATGATTTAGAAGTCTTTTTAATAAACCTGTAATTGTTTAAGCTTTAACCTGACTCCTTCAGTTGCTGTAACAGAACCAAGCACAATTTAAAAAGAACTCCAGCCAGTCATAGGGAGCAGACGCAGGCAGAGCTGGGCGTTTGGATCGTGTCGCCTCCAGGGGACAGATCCGTGGGGCACCTCTCAACCTTCCCTAGGCTGCCCACTGTGAAGGGATCATGTGTCCTAGCAGTCGAAGTCTGAGGTGTAATAAGCTCTCCCTGTAAACTCTGGGGCGTCTGTCAGCTTGTTGGCTGCCCGCCGCGAAGGGACCCCGGATGTAAAACTTCTCTCCTCATAAGTCATATGCTCCAGCCCCCTAATCATTTTGGTTGACCTCCGCTGGACCCTCTCCAATGCGTCCACATCCTTTTTATAGTGGGGGGCCCAGAACTGAACACAATACTCCAGATGTGGCCTCACCAAAGCCAAATAAAGGGGAATAATGACATCTCTGGATCTGCTGGCAATGCTCCTCTTAATGCAACCTAATATGCCATTAGCCTTCTTGGGTATAAGGGCACACTGTTGACTCATATCCAGCTTCTCATCCACTGTAACCCCCAGATCCTTTTCTGCAGAACTACTACTTAATTGGTTGGTCCCCAGCTTGTAACTATGCTTGGGATTTTTCCGTCCCAAGTGCAGGACTCTGCACTTGTCCTTGTTGAACCTCATCAGATTTCTTGTGGCCCACTCCTCCAATTTGTCTAAGTCACTCTGGACCCTATCTCTGCCCTCAAGCGTATCTACCTCTCCCCCAGCTGAGTATTGCGCTGATACAGGGAGATCACACAAAACATCTCCCTCAGTCCAGGGCAGAGAGATACACGGAAACAAAGGCTTGAAACAGTGGCTGCTGTGTGCCTGAGGATCCTGGCAGGGTTTCTGCAAGCCGGATCCTGTGGTTTGAAGGGCCAGAAACATATCTTGCCTACGGACACCATCCCTGCCCATTTTGTCTAATAGCCATTGATTGACCTGTCCTCCACGAATTGATCTAGCTCTTTTTTGAACCTTGTTATAGTGTTGGCCTTCACAACATCCTCTGGCAAGGAGTTCCATGGTTTGACTGTGCATTGTGTGAAGAAAAACTTATTTTTGTTTGTTTTAAACCTGCTACCTATTAATTTCTTATGTTACAGGAAGGAATAAATAACTCTTCTTTATTAACTTTTTCCACACCAGTCATGATTTTATAGACCTCTATTATATCCCCCCTTAATTATTTCTTTTCCAGGCTGAAAAGTCCATGTTTTATTACTCTCTCTCGTACAGGAGAGGATCTTTATAAATCCAAATACAAACCAGGTTATATAAGCATAAACAGACATGGACAAACACTTATTCCAGTTGTGGCTCAACCTATCTGATACTATCCCATCTGAACAGGGAGCCTTGACTTGTCCCTGGTATTCTCCTCATCCTGTTTCTCAGGCAGCATTTTTTATCAATCTGCTGCTGCCCTGTGTACTGGGGACCAGTAAAATGCAGAGAGAAGGACAGTAATGTGTGATAAGTGGAAGCAACAAACCCTGTATATGAATGACCCTTTCTTGTTTTTCTATTAGAGCAACACATTTGCAAAGTGGCCTCAAACCAGCTTCTAGATTTCAAGCTAAATTTTTTGCACATGCCAAAAACTTAGATTTGTGTGAACAAACACTTGTGTGCCAAAAACAGGTAGATCTACAGCTAACAGCCCAGCTAAAGAAACAGATCCATATTTGAGGGCATGTGTGGTGGCGCACACACTCCACGTCACTGGAGTGACTACAACTAAGGTGCGGATGCCACCACCTTGGCCATGGGGCAGTTGGCCATCTCAATAATCCGTGAAACTTCCCTAGTCTCTGGGTAACCTTGAGTCCACAAGCAGCATGGCCCAATAGCCCTTACTTCAGAGTAATATGGCTTACTAGCCAGAGTCAATAAATGTCCACCTGTCCAGGGCAATATGGCTCACCATACTGTGAGAAGTACTTACCTCAGGGTAGAGAGGCTTGCTAGCCAGAGTCAGTAAATGTTCACTAGTCTAGGGCAATATGGCTCACTAGCCAAAGTCTGTAAGTAGTCTGTACTTCAAGGTAGTATGGCTTACTAGCCAGAGTCAGTAAATGTCCACCCATCTAGGACAGCATGGCTCACTAGCCGGAGTCCACTAATGTCCCTTACTTCAGGGTAGTATGGCTTTCTGTCCCAAGTCACTAAATAGCCCTCAGTCCAGGGCAGTTTGGCCCAATAGCCAAGGTCAGTGCGGTTGGGGGTTAACACCCTGGTAGGGGGACCCAGGCCCACGCTCCTCCACTGGGTCCCAACCCAAGGTCCTGTGAGCAGCAGCACGGTCTGCCATTCCCTCGGCGGGGAATCCAGCCAAAATATGCCAAAGATACCTGGGTGGAAGAGGCTGCTTCTGCACCCTCCCTGGGTTACTTCCTACTGCTTTAGTTGGATCAACGTCCCACATGGTAGCTGGTCTTCTGATTCTCTGGAGGCCCTTTCTCCCTGGAATTCAATGGGAGTTGCGTTGCAGCTGTCTCCCGGGTCTCCAATTTCCACCGTCGGCGGGCTGCAGCAGCTCAGGAGCTGTGGAGGGAGATCCTTCTCCTTCACTGGCTAGCCCATAGGTCTCATCTAGATTACGCTAAAGTGTTGAAAGGGAATATGCAAATTCCACAGGAAATTGCATATCTTCTTCTGATCTCACTTTCGAAAGCAGAGCTTTCACACACCCTCCCCCTTAAGAGGGCACCCAGCTGGCATTTTACCTCCCTTTCTTCTTCCCCCTGCCTAGAAAAGAAATCTGTGTTAGTTAACATGGGCCTTGCCCAGTTGATGGGATAGGTGGAAGTCATATGGTTGCAGGTAGAGGTACTAATGCATGATCCAGAGATTGGTGTCTTTCATGCTGTTGGGCAATTGGAGGAGTGCATGGTCTGTCACCAACTGGAAGGTTATTCCAAGCAGGTAATACCTCAAGGTGTCAATAGCCCATTTTACCGCTAAGGCTGCATTTCCAATTGTAGAATATTTTGTTTCTCTAGGGAACAATTTCCGACTCAGGAACAGGACCGGATTGTTCTTTCCATCTACTTTTTGGGATAAGACCACTCCGAGTCCCACTCCGGAAGCATCTGTCTGGAGTATAAACTCCTTCCCAAAATAGGGGTGTTCTAGGACTGGTTCCTGTGTCAATTGCCTTTTTAGGTTGTAGAAGGCCCTCAGATTACGGCATCCACTTTACTTGACGGGGCTGAGAATTCTTTGTTAGGTCTGTGAGTGATGTCATGATTGTTGCAAAGTCCGGGATGAACTACTGGTAGTAACTGGCCAGGCCTAAGAACTGGTGCACTTGTCTTTTTGTTCATGGGGCTGGTGTCTCTGACAATGCCTGGACTTTATTAATCGTTGGCCATAACTTCCTGCCTCCCACTATGTATCTGAGGTATGTCACTTCCTTCTCTCCAAAGTGACACTTGCTGGGTTTGCCGTGAGGCCTTCTTCCAGGACAGCCTGCAGGCCTGTTCTGAGGTGGTGTAGTGTTCCTCCCAGTTATTGCTGTAGATGATTATGTCATCTATATGGGCAGCTGCGTACTGGTCATGTGGCTGTAGCAGTTTATTCATCAGCCTCTGGAAGGTGGCTGCTGCCCCATGTAGCCCAAATGGCATAGTAACGAACTGGTAGAGCCCAAAGGCTGTCTTTGCCCTTGAATTAGGTGGGAGGGGTATTTGCCACAGTAGCTTTTGGTTAAGTCGATGGTGGGTAGGTACTTGGCCGCCCCCAGCCATTCCATTCCAACAGTGCATCGACCCGGGGCATCAGGTAACCATCGAAGCGGGATATCACATTGACTTTCCAAAAATCAATGCAGAACCTGATAGCTCCATCCAATTTTGGCACTAGGACGATAGGACTTCTCTACGCACTCCATGATTCTTCAATCACACCATCTCAAGCATTGTTTTAAGCTCCTGCCGTGAGGCATCCCATATCTTCTTTGGTAGGGGCCTATGGGCATCCCTTACCTTCTGACCTGGCTCGGTCGCAATGTGGTGATGAATGAGGTGGGTTCGTCCAGGTTGGGCAGATAATACATCTTGGAAGTCTCTTAGTAGTTGTTGCACCTGGCCTCACTGGATTGGTCTGAGGCTTTCACCCAATTCCACCAGCTTTGGCTAGAAAGGTTTGCCTGCTAAAAGACCCAACTCAGATTCAGGTGGTACTGGGGCAATCATCATGGCCTCCTGCATCTTCTAGGTTTTCAGCATGTTTACATGGTAGGTGCATACTTCCTTCCTGAGGCCTGGCAACCTGACCTCATAATCCACAGGGCACACGCAGCATACCACTTCAAAGGGCCCTGCCCCTAGTAATTTTTACTCTGCTGAGGGTAGTAATAGCAGCACCTGTTTGCCAGGTTCAAAGGTATATACGCCTTTGTTCCCTTATTATACTGCTTTTCTTGAGCTTGGCATGCTTGTTTTAGGATACTCTGTGCAAAGGCACCCAGTGTCGGAAGTTGCTCTCTGAAGCACAATACATATTGGGCAGTGCTGAGCACTCGAGTCTCCTGCGCCTCCCAATCTTCCCTCAATAAATCGAGTATGCCCCGAGACCATCTTCCACAAAAGAGTTCAAGGGGAGAAAACCCTGTAGAGGCTTGGGGGACTTCCCTTATGGCAAAGAGGAGAGCTGGTAGAAGCGTGTCCCAATATTGTGGATCATTTTCCACAAACTTGCGTACTATTGAGAGTGCCATTAAATAGTTCCACAAGTCCGTCTGTCTGAGGGTGATACACCGATGTCCAGAGAGTTCGAATGTGCATAAGTTGGCACAATTCTCCAATCAGCTTATGAGAGACATTAGTACTTTGGTCGGTCAAGATTTCCATAGGTATTTCCACCCTGAGAATACCTTCACTAGCTCATCAGCTATATGCTTTGCTGTCGCTACTCCAAGTGGAACCGCTTCCAGATACCAGGTTGTGTAATCCACAATCTCCAGGATGAACCTGTTCCCCATCTTACTCTTCTCTAATGACTCGACCAGGTCCAAACTGATTCTTTCAAAAGGTACGCCTATGACAGGCAAAGGTATAAGGGGGGCCTTGGGTATTCCCTTGGGTCCTACTCACTGGCACTTTGGGCATGACGCACAGTATTCTCTGACTTCGTGATGGAAGCCTGGCCAAAAGAATTGGCATGCCACCCACTGCACAGTCTTTTCCCTACCCAAGTGTCCTGCCCATGCGGTAGTATGAGCCAAATGTAGGAGGCTTCATCGCAGCCTCCAGGGAACCAGTAACTGTTGTATCTCCTCTTGTGTCTGGGGGTCCCTCGCTATCCGGTATAACCGGTCTTTCTGGATCTCAAATTGTGGTCCCTGAGGGCGTCTCACCCCCTTTGAGTCCTCGGTCTTGGGCCTGCTCCCAGGCTCTGCTCAAGGTTTGCTCTTCCCTTCAGGGCCAGACGGAGACATGGGCGAGCCGGGCAGCTGCCCAGGGCACCAACTGCTGGGGGGCGCCTGATGGCAGCTGTAAGGGACGCGCGGCATCCCCACAGCGCTGGCCAGCAGCGCCCTTTCCCCCACGTCCGCGGGCTCTACACAACATGGCGCACGTGACAGCCGGGCTGAACTCGGCCGCGCATGCGCCATGCGCCCCAGGGGCGGGCCCGGGCTGCACACCTGTCTAATAACTGACTGTAGAAGCTATTTTATGTTTAGCTAGAAGCCATCTTGTATATCAGAAACCATTTCAGCTTTTCTCTCAAGCACGTAGACCAGAGTGAACTTTCTGTCACCCTGTGAGAAGAGGCCTACAGGATGGGCTATTGGTATGTGTTAATTGGGCTGGTTGGGACAGGAGATGTACTCCCTCGTACCTGTCCACCATCTTGTTGATAAGGCTTTGTTTTTCCAAATTTAATTGAGGATTTCTGTAATTGGATGCCCTGACGTCAGACTGTTTGGCTAAGGGTATAAAGATACTAGGATTGATTGTATTAGCAGCTTTACTGGGCCCGACTTTGCTGGGACCACGTTTGGCTCACTTTGCTTTACTGATCAATAAAGCCAATCAGTTGTTAGCCGCCTAAATAGAGAGTAGCGTGTTTTTGCTTCGACATGACTCTCTATGTATTCACTCTGCTGATACCATTATTGGACCTAACCAAGTGAGTTATAAGATCACGAACACATATTCCTGCGCATCCAGAAATATAATTTATGCTATCATGTGCCGAAAGTGTCTGTCTGCTATGTACATTGGACAAACGTCTCAGACACTTCGCCAAAGGATCAATGCCCACAAAACAGATATTAGACAGGATCACAAAGAAAAAACAGTTTCTTGCCATTTCAACCAGAAAGGACATTGTCTCAATGACTTAATCACCTTCATCCTGCTTCAAAGACCTTTTAAATCTGCACTTGAAAGGGAATCCTCTGAACTGTTATTCATGCTAAAATTCAACACTATACAAGCGGGTCTCAACAAACACTCTAGTTATCTTACCCATTACAAAGATAGCTTCCCCAATTATCACCTCTAATACCATTAGCTCACAGACATTTACCTCCCCTCCCCTCTGCCCCCCTTCACTTCTAAAATTTGATCTGTCCTTTTCATATGTGTTCATTTTTTTTAATTGTATCCTTTGGTATATATGGTTGTGACTATTTTCTTCCACTATTTGATCTGAGGAAGTGGGTCTGGCCCATGAAAGCTCATTATCTAATAAACCATCTTGTTAGTCTTTAAAGTGCTACATAGTCCTGTATTTTGTGTAAATAATAACATTTTTTGCAGCTATACAATTACTAAAATAAACATTATCTAACATCCCTAGTTCAAACCCAGATCGTGCAATACCATTGCTTCCTTGCTATGCTGAGTACCACAGTTGCTAAATATATATATCTATATATCTCTCTCAGACAGTAGCTACCTTTTCCCTTTCGCCATGACTGTCTCTTTATCAGTGGAAGAGCTCAAGTGATAGGTTAGGGCAGAGATTCTCGATCTTTTTCTTTCAGATGTTTCCCCCCCAATCTGTTATAAAAACTCCATGGCCCATCTGTTCCACAACAAATGTTTTTCTGCATATTCAGTAGATTAAAAGCCAGGCTGACATTAGAGAGTAGCAAGTAGAAAAAATAGCATGTGGTTTAGGAGAATGGATGTGAGGAAGTTGAGAAAACATGCCTGATTGGATTTTGCCTATGCAGAGACATTCAGGTACTAAACAAGACAAGAGACCAAAGTAAAATGGCCCTCTGGAATCCCTTATTTGTGTGGTCAGCCCCTAGGCAAGTGGTTCTCAACCAGGGGCCTGGGTCCACAAGCAGGTTCCAGGGTGTACACAACAAAAAAATCAGAGAGCAGACCAGTGGCAGAGTCACTGGGGTATAAGAATGAAGTTCAAGCCCCACTGTTTTGGGCTGAAACCGAAGCTTGAGCAACTTAGCTTTGGAAGCCCTCTATCTGATAGAGACAGCAAAGGGAGGGGAAAAGGGGGTACTTCAAAGCAGCAGCATCGCACAGCTGATCCTGGGATCAGCTGTGCAGTGCTGCCACTTTGAAACACTGAGGTGGCATTCAAAGGAGCAGCACCGCACAGCTGTGCCGAGGATAAGCTGTGCAGCGCTGCCCCTTTGAAACTCCGAGGTGGTGTTTAAAGGGGCAGCACTGCACAGCTGATCTCCAGTTCAGCTGTGCAGTGCTGCTCCTTGGAAACGCCGCCTTGGCATTAAAAAGCAGCAGCACCACACAGAGCTCAGCTGATCCTGGGCTCCGTGTGGCATTATAGCAGAACCCAGGATCAGCTGGGAAATACTGCACAGAACCCTTGGTCAGATGACCCTGGGCTACAGGAGGGTACTTCGGCTTTGAAATGCACAAGAACCCCTGCTGGAGACCCTTGTACATTTCAAAGCTGGCCTGTGTGCAGCCCTGGGTCAGCAGGACAGCAGGGGGCCCTTGTAAATTTCAAAAGGGAAATGCCATGGAATACTCAACTAGTAAATTAACAGCTAGTTAACATCCTTAAGCAGGACCAACTCTGATTAAATCATTTCAGCTAGGGCTTTGTCAGGCTTGGCCTTAAAAACAACAAAAGGTCAAAAAGCACTTTATAGACTAACAAAAACATGTAGATGACTCTGGTCATCTGAATAAGGGGGCTGTGCCCACGAAAGCTCATGATCCCATCTCCATGTTTTGTTAGTCTACAAAGTGCTACCAGACCTTTTGTTGTTTTTTAGTGGGTACACTGTCGCTGCTGAGTTAGCTGTTATTTGCTCTCAAATTAACACCTTCTCATGTCAGCCTAGCGGAAATGAGAGCAACCCACTCCACAAAATAACAGGCAGGCAGCACAAAGTAGATGCACACAGATTCCATACTGCATTTGTGTACCAGCAGCATGAAAGCTTCAACTCCCTACTCCCTGACAGACCAACTTACTTAAGTTCAAAGTATCATCTGACTTGAGCTACAGATTTCTGTGTGTGGTTGGCAGTCTGATTAGAAGCAACACTCATGTAGCTAACACAGCAACAAAGATGAGCCCAGTTACAGAATTATGTGGTTTCATACCTCGGTGCACTGGTAGTTTGATTTGACTATTGGTTTCAACTTTTGTTCCAACCTATGAGAAAATATTGTTTGTATAATTATGTTACTGCACTTGTGTGCACACTGATAAGTGAGTAATCTTTATTTTCTTTTCCACTGGAGTGTAGTTGACTGAAAACCATGTCTACTCTTCATCAATACTACTGTGTAATACAAATCTCAATAAAATTAATGAATAATTATGTATTAATTAATTTGGAAAACTTTAGCACTCTTTGGCTTTCCTTCTCATACAAGGAGACAAATCTGATAATTAAAAACAATGTTCTTCCTACATCAATTCAACTCCTGCATATGATGGAAACCCATCACATGGTCACAATGCAGCTGATTAATGAAAATCTGCCAGTATCATCTTCTAATTCAGATGATACATGTTGAGTGCAAATGAGTGGAATACATTTACATTATTTTTTTCCTTCAAAAATATGAATCACAAACAGAAAGAGTTATTGTTCCACGGCTCCGTCTTACAGAGGTTAAAGGAACAAGACAGAAATGCAAGATGTAGAGAGACCAGTGTTGCAGCTTAAGAATAAGAAAAAAAAATCTTGAAGTCTCCACTGGAATATGTAAACACTGCATCATTCAGTAAAGCTGGATCTGCTACCAAATGGTTCTCGTTGAATCCTTAAACTACACAGAAACATACTGAAATTTTCTGGCTATTTCCTATTAGCACAGTCTGCTTAAACAGTGACCATATAGAATTTGGTCAAACAATCATTCATATTCACAAGAATATCTACAAAAAAAGAAATTTGTGCCTAGTCTACACTACATAGTTAGGTCGACCTAAGGTAGCTTACCTTGACCTAACTCTGTAAGGACCTAAAATAAAACATGCCTCCCTGCCTCCTTCTGTTGCCCATTACACTGACTTAATAACTCCGCCTCCATGAAAAGCAAAGCATTTAAATTGATGCAGTTAAGCTGATGTAGTATCTATGTAGACACTGTACTACTTACATCACTAGTTACCGCTTCAGGGCTGACAGGAATCCTGCTGCCAACAGTCAGCCCAGGAGTGGCAGGGCTCCCGTGGGAAGCCTCCCACAATGTCCCATTTATATCAGTTCAGGTGCTCTGGCTGAGAATGAGCACCACTGGCAAAAGAAGAGTAGTGTGCAGATGAACAGCCGATTTAATTCTTGCCATGGTTGTAGGTCAATCTAACTTAAGTCAATTTAATTCTGTAGTGTAGACATGACCTCACTATCACAGCATGCCACTATAATCAGGGCTCGACAAATCTGCTTATCTACTCACCCATGGTGAGTAGATTTCAGCTGATCGCCCCATTCACCGGCGGTTCATGCATGGGCAGTGCGGATCTCGCGCATGCACAGTGCAGGACTGGCGAGTGGTTTTCGCCGTGATCGTTGAGCCCTGACTATAATAAAAAACAGGAGCAGACAACAGCCTGGAAGAATGTAATGAATAGGGATGTAAGCAACTAATCAACTAGTCGACACACTAATTGACTAGTTGCTTCCTTCCCCTTGCTGCCTCTATCAGAAAGAGGCAGCAAAGGAAGGAAGGGGAGTGCTGGGGGAAGATGGTTTAAAAGCCACTTCCCGCCTGCTCCAGCTCCATGGGAGGGGGTAGGGACACAGCAGCAGCATTCCAACTTTGAAATGTACAAGAGTCCCCACTGGGCTTTTCAAAAGTAAAACCACCATCTAGACGGGGTTCTTTCGAAAAAATAACCCTTTTTCGAAAGATCCCGTACTCCTCAGGGTTTTGTTTTTTTTCGAAAGAACCCCGTCTAGACGGTGGTTTTACTTTTGTCAGGGACTCTAACCCAGACGGCTCGGTTCGTTGTCTGACCGCAAAGAGACAGGCAACACCAGCAAAGTCCAATCACAAGCTCTTTATTGATGAGTGCACACAACAATAGAGAGCGGCCCGTCTCTCACGAGAACCAGCCCCGATTTTAGTAACAGGTAGGCTTATAAAGACAGTTCCGTCGCGTCATAAGCTCTTCACCCAAGCCACTTACCCCCCTTTCTAGAAACTTTTAATATCTATGCATATCTTAGCCAACTATACATTGTGGCCAAAAGCGCTTCATAATGCATCAGTAACTTTCTTATCAATCACAAAAGGCAGGTACCAGGAACAAGGAGACAAAAGAGTCGGGTACAAACAAAGGGCAAAAATAGGGAGGTAAGATTAGCGAAGAGGAACAAAAACAGGGAGTTACTGACCAGTTCCCAGAGCAAACCATTCTACCTACAGTAGGTACAAATATATAATTTATCACTATCTTACTTTATAACCTAAGCCAGCATGGAGGGTGCGCCTCTGATTGAACCACATTCCGGGTTCTGGTCAAGAATACCCAGAGGCCTACGTAATTAGCCTTTGTTAACTTTCCTTAGCATAACGTTGACCAGGCCTTGTTTTCCTGGTCCTAACACTTTTAAAAAGCCCTTTTTCAAAAGATCGCCCGGCCACCATTATGCAATTGAAGCACGGGAAATTCAAATCCCAGCTTCATTTGCAATTTCGATCTAATTTACATCCCTCTTTCGAAAGAAGGGTATAGCTTAGACATATAACAACAAAAATATATAGCATAAAACTTAAAAAACAACAAATAGTCTGGTAGCACTTTAAAGACTGACAAAACACGTAGATGGTATCATGAGCTTTCATGGCCACAGCCCACTTCTTCAGATGACAAGAATGTTGGATGTCCAGGACCAAAATAAACAGGGGAGATGGGAGAGAAGGTGGAAGAGGAAATATGGGAGGGTGGATAAGAAGAGGCAATGGGTAAAAAATATCAAGGGGAAAGCCGAGCTGGAATGTAATAGGAAAAACAAATAGTCTATAAGTACCTAAGACTGGATAGTCAAAAGAGGCAGATAAAGACCATTAATTAGCAAACAATAAATAGTCTGGGAAAATAAAGCAATTCAATAGCATGAAACAGAAAGTACAAAGGCAAGAAAGACAATAGATTAATTAAAAAGAAAAAGCTTGCCCAACAATGTTCACCCACACTCTGGTTGGTAAAGGCCAACCAAAGGTGTGAACTCCCTATCCTCCATTGCTCTACTTTAACCACCATTCTTCTCCATTTTTTATGGGTTATACTCAGCTGTTTCAAGCTTTCCAAAGGTGTTTTAAGGCTCAGCCATGCACTAAACACAAACAGACTTCCTCCTCTAAGGACAGTCACCCACGCACAAAAAAGTCATTCAAGATCGGTATGGGCTTATCAAGGTTTCATAATATCATATAAATGTATAGCTGGAAGGGACAACAGGACATAGATGCTGGAACTAGGGGTGCTGCTGCCAGGGCCATCCCTAGGAGGGCACAGAGCCTGGGACACACACACCTCTTGCCGCAAGCCCCCTCCCCACAAGCCCTGTCCCTGCCATGCTTCCTGCTACCATGGAAATACAGAGAGCAGCAGGGTGGAGCAGTGTAGACTAACAGGATGCTCCAGCTCCTGCTGCTGCAGCAGGTGTGAGGGGTGGGAAGTGATTCCCACTGCCACCCTGCATCAGGCTCCCAGCTAATCCCCTGGGTCCCATCTATAGGATGCTTGAGGTGGCCACTGCAGGGTCCCCCCAAACACAGGGCATGGGACAGCCACCTTCAACACTCCTATGAATGGGATGGCTCTGGCTGCTGCACCCTCTGGCTTCAAGAGATTTCCATCAAATATAGGGTTACAGTTTGGTTCAATGGCTCTCAGCATCAGAGGTGAAAGTAGATGGTGTGCCCAGGTGCGCAGCTCCAGCAAGAGCTGGCTGAGCTGCAGCAAAAGCCAGCAGGGAACTATTTAGAGCTGGCAGGGACCGGGTCACAGTATCATAGAAGCATAGAACTGGAAGAGACCTCAGAAGGTAGTCAAGTCCAGCCCCCTGCTCTAGGCAGGACCAATTCCAACAAAATCAACCTGGCCAGGGCTTTGTCAAGCCGAGACTTAAACACCTCTAGGGATGGAGACTCCACTACTTCCCTAGGTAACCCATTCCAGTGCTTCACCACTCTTCATCCTAGTGAAATAGTTTTTCCTAATATCCAACCTGGACCTCTCCCACCACAACTTGAGACCATTGCTCCTTGTTCTGCCATCTGTCACTACTGAGAACAGCCTCTCTCCATCCTCTTTGGAACCTCCCTTCAGGAAGTTGAAGGCTGCTATCAAATCCCCCCTCACTCTTCGCTTCTGCAGACCCAAGTCCCTCAGCCTCTCCTCATAAGTCATATGCTAGGAGAGTACTTGTAAGAAATTTTAAATTATTTTCATGGCTACTCAGCACACACCCCTCGAGAAGTTCCTTCAGCCTTTACAAACATCAAGAAGACTTAGATAACATGAGCAGTAGTGTATGGGGGCTAAATCCTGGATCTGAGGCTGACAGAATTGCATGAGAGTCTGATCAGAAGCTGGCTCTATGCCTGCTTTGCCATTCTCTGGGATGTCCATGTGTCCTTGGTAACTGTTAACAGTAGTGAGGGCTGGCATCCCTTTTATGATGGTTATATAACCTTTCCCCTCCTCTTATATGGTCCTCTGCAATTTCACTGCTGTTTCTTAGGAAAGGGAGGGTGCAAGCTGCCAGTATGGGAAAAGTGTTAGTACTTGTACTTTGTCCCAGAGGAGTCGCCCTATTCATGTGTTTCAGCAAATGGGGAGTCCAGTGGTACCTCAAAGACTAACAGTTGTATTTGGGAATAAGCTTTCATAGGCTGGAGCTCAGTTTGTACAGACTTAAGTAGGGCATCGCGGGATGCTCTCCCCTGGACCCCGCCACCCCTGGCCTGACAGTGGCACGCCTCTGTCAGCCCTGGAGCAGTAACCGCTGATGTAAGCAATGCAGTGTCTCCATAGCTACTGCATCAGCCAAAACACACCCATTTAAATGCATGCTCTATACAGGACTATGGGAGACGCGCCTTATAATTTTTGCCTGCTTGGGGGTGGCAGTGCTGACACTGGACTGTGCAGGGGAGGCCAAGGGAAGCCCACGTGGTGGCTGGGCAGGGAGGAGGGAAGGCGTGTGGGACCCCTTGGGAAGCAGAGGCAGAAGCGCGGCACAGGCGGGGACAAAGGGAGCTCCTCCTCCCAGCAGCCAGCCTGTGGGACCCCGGCCAGAGGATGCTGTGAGCCCAGCCCTGTCACAGAGGAGCCGGGCGGCCCTAGCCTGCGAGCGGCCCGCTGGCCCCTCAGGCCTGTAACACAAGGAGATGGGGCCTCGGGTCTCTCACCAGGCAACGGCGCCGGTGGAACTCACTGCCACAGGACGTCACTGGCTGTGCGAGGCCGGCAGCGCCCCGGGCCGGGCCCCCGGCAGCTGCCCCGCCAGCCGGGCGCGCGCGGCCCAACCGCCGTGAGGGGGCGAGCCCAGCCTTGGCGCCAGGGGCACTCCCCCCTCCCCCGTTCCGTTGGCCATGCGCGTGCCATGGCGGGCTCCGCCCCCTCGCGCGCGGCTCCAGCCGCTCCTGCTTTGCCAAACCGCAGTCGCCAGACATCCCTGCGCTAGGGGAGGGGCTGCCGAGCGCGGCGCGTGACGGGCAGGTCGCTCGGCCAGTCCTAGCGCTCCGCTCCAGCAGCCGGCCAATCGGCGCCGGGGAGGCGTTGCCCGGCGGCCGGTGCCGGAGCAGGGAGCGGCGCGCAACGTTGCCGGTGCTGCTGTTGCTGCGCGGCCGAGCGACCCCCCCATTGTGTGCGCCGCCGCCATGTCGTCGCCCTCGTCGGCCGGGGAGCAGTACGAGGAGGAGGAGGACGGCGCCTACGAGAGCCAGGCCAAGCGCCTCAAGCCCAGCGCCGCCGCCGAGGAGGGCGAGATCGAGTACGGCGGCGCCGAGGAGGGCGAGGGCCGCCGGGAGAAAGCGCCGGGCCCCCGCGGCGGGGGCTTCTCGGGCGGGGTGAGACGGGGCAGGGCGCCCGCTGCGGGGACGGGCGGGGCGGGCTCTGGGGGAGCTCCCGGGGGGGCGGGGGGAGCCCCCGGGGGGGGCGGGCTCTGGGGGAGCCCCCGGGGGGGGCGGGGCGGGCCCTGGGGGGGCCCCCGGGGGGGGGGGGGGGCGGGGTTCCCGAGAGGAGGGGTTGGCTATTGCTCCGTTCCTGCTGGATGATGCAGAAAAGAAGTTGGCGGGAGCAGCGGGGGGGCTGGGGGGGCCAGGGAAGAACGGCTCTCTGCGCCCCTGGCCTTTGGGGGGGGTGGCCATCCCTGGAGGTGTGGCAGGGAAATGCTGTTTGCCCCTTCTCCATGGTGAGAGACAGGAGGAGCTGCTGATTTTTCCCATCTGGGGGGGAGGGGTGATGCTCGCTATCTTACCTTTTCCCTCCGCCCTAGGGGAAGGAGGCCAGGCCTAGCTGTAGTCCTGAAGGGGTAGAGAAGATGGTCTGGTTCTGTGTTTCATGGTGAGCCATGCTGCCATTTGAGGTATAGCCATCACAGCCCTCCTGCCTTCTCATTGATGGCTGTAGCTATGAAACCTGGAAGGAGAGAGAAGGGTTTTTTATCTTGCTGTCTTGCATTTTGTCTGGCAAGTTTAGCAACATACCCATAGATTTAGAAGAAAACAAACAACTAATCCTTCTACAATGCAAATGTCTGAGCGAGTATGGGGTTCATTATTTTTCCATTTTACCTGGCTCCGATGATTGTTGTGTGTGCCTATTTGTAGCCAAATAGTGAAATGGTGTCTTTTCCACATATCTGCACTGGATTTCTTAACTATCCAGTTTGTTTGTGTGAATTTTTTTCTGTGTCAACCTTCATCCTTGGAAAAAGGATCAGATGAGATGATCATTACTGTTCAGTAGAAAACGTTGAAGTTCAGGAAGCCTTTGAATGTTGGTTTGTGTTTAAAAAAAAATTGTTCTGCACCAGAATATAGGAGTTTGGTGTTGTAACGCTAGTAGGGTTGGGTTTTTAGGGGGTGATGAGAGAGAGTTGGCATTGTGAAAGATTCTCTGCTGGTAGTGTCTCTTCATCCAGTGAACTTTCTGATGGCGACAGCACTAAATCAATTAGGAGAAAAAAATCCAAAAGTAAACTGCGTTATTGGTACACCATTGAAAATTAGCTTTTGAGTGCTGTAATTGACTTAGCAAAGCAAGCTTTAATGCACAACTAGATGGTATTTCTGTGTTTGGATGTAACGTAACTTTAGAACACTGCATCTGAGAAGTCCAAAATGTTAGTAAGTTCCATCCGTGGACAGATTCCATATTGATTTTGATGAAAGCTGGAAAAACCTGAAGTTGGAACTGGGGGGTCAGATGGCACCCAGGCATCTGGTTCGTACACTCATCAGTTTCATCCATTTGTGTAATCGTCTAGAGATCAAAGAATTGATTGATGGGAGCTGTTAACACTTTCCAACATAATATCTCATTTCAGCTCTGCCCTTTCAGTACTATTTAAAAATGTTGATACCCTTAAAGTTTTTTGCCTGACAGATAAAAAGTAGTATGGGTGTGAGAGAATGTTATGGACAGTGAGGTGGCGCACAGAGCCCTTGCCATGTGGGCAGTGGAGAACACAGGTATGGAAAGGATGTGGCTGAAGGACTGCACCGGATGATATATTGAACCTGTGACATCACGGAAGAGAGGTTGCAGAGTCTCTGAAATGGTGATGGGAGGGCTGTATGCCTTATCTTGTAGAAGGTAATAGAAGAATGCAAGTAGTTCCTGGTTTGTGCAGTGTGCTTAGCATACACATGCAACGGTGTGCAAACCTGTAGTGTGTAAACAGGGGAAAAAGTTGCTTGCCTTACGATTTTGCTATATTTATGAAGGAAAGAAAAAAGAGGTGGTGTTGAGAAGAGAACCAGTGGTGTAGGAAATGTAGCTGCCCCCCTGGAAGCCTCCTGCTTGTTGTGCAGGTTATGGGGGGGAAGAAGAGGGAGGGCTGATGTCTGGGTGTCCCTCCTCCCCCCACTCCTGTACCCCATCTCCACACAGAGAGAAGGGTGATGGCGGGGGGGGAGCTTGGCAATGCAAATCTCCATCACTCTTACACACTGCTTGTGTCTGTGATTCTCACAAACACACACTGTCCTTCACTCTCATCTTCCGACCCAACACATACATGGGAGGTTGTTGTTACTACTTTTACTGCTTGCAAAGTGGGTTATTTTTGCTTTGTGACTGGTCTGTGCATTTCATAATTTTCATTTCTCTTACGCTTAAATTTAATTTTTTGAGTAGTAAGTTCTAAAATGCCCAACCTGTCGTGCCTGGAGTAATTATCCCTATGTTAAATGCTGCTCTTGGAAGTGACTGGCATGTCCTTACAGCCCCTGAGAAAGACAGAGCGGTGGGGGGGAGAGGCGATTGTCTCCACGCTGTCCTTGCCTGCAGACACCACTCCTGCGGCTCCCAGTGATCAGTAATGGGGAACCATGGCCAGTAGAAGCTGTGGGCTCAGTGCCGGTAGACGAGGGGCAGCACGTGGCACCATGGAGCCATTGCTGTGCATGCCAGCTGCTTTCAGGACTGGTGCAGGGCCAGGGCAGGGGTAAGTCTGCCTTAACCCCACTGCTCCACCACCCGGAAGCTGTCTGTTACATGGTTCCTAGCCAGAGCCTGCATCCTGAACTCCTGTGGCAGCCTTGAACCTCCTCCTGCACCTAACCTCCTGTCCCAAATGAGTTCCCTGCACCCAAAAGCCTTCCTTAAGCTTGCACCCTGCAGCCCCTCCTGAACCGCAATTCTCCGCCCTAGGCTAAGCCCAGATCCCCTCCCACACTCCAAACTCCTTGGCCCAAGACCAGAGCCTGCAGCCTAAAGCCCTACCCCAGCCTGGTGAGAGTGAGTGAGGATGGGAAAGGAGGGGGGATGGAGTGAGCAGGGTGAGGTCTCGGATAAGGGGTGGGGCAGGGCCTCAAAGAAGGGGAAGGAAGGAAGTGGGGCAAAAGTATTTAGGTTTGAGGTAGCTCTTACATTGGACTTGCATTGAAAAAGTGATCTTGTGGTTAAAAAGGTTGGAGACGACTAATCTAGTCGCTTTGAGCTTAAAAAAAGGGGGGGCAAAGATGTGTACGAGGAAGAAGAGACGAATGATGAGGTAAAAAAACTTTGTGAGTTTGTGAGACTACTGAAAGGGAAAATACGTGGGGGAGAGAAAAAGTGCAAACCAGCGAGACCAACTGAAAGACAAAAAATGGAATAGAAATTAATAGCAAAATGTGAAGATTTATAGAAAATCTGAATTGGGGATGTAAGAGTTTAACCGTTTCAGTGGTTAACCAATAAGAACTGCTGTTTCCATTACAATTAAACTCTCAACCAATGTGCACCAGCTGCCTCCCCACGCTGTGATCTCTGCAGTATCAGAACCTGCAGTGTGGGGCAGCAGCCGACTCCCTGGCTGTGCTGTGGGCTATACGCTATAAACCTTATATTGCAGGGTGCGCGCTGGCTGCTGGCCATGCTCTGGAGGAGCCGACTGTGCTGCGGGCTCTGCAGTATAAGCTTTATGCTTGCAGAGCCCATGGTGTGTGTAACTGCTAGGATTTTTAACAGTTACTAGGAGTGTTAAATCCCATTTAATTATTTAACCGGTTAAATGTTAAGTGTGCCCAGTTAACTGATTGAACGGGAGCCAGACAGCGGGAGGGGCTGATCTGCCCACTCTCGTCACATTAGAGTGGCCCCTGCACTGCCATGGGCAGGGGCTTCTCTAGCCCAGCTGCTTTTACCCCCCCAGCCTGCTCCCCCAGAGCCATGTCCACCACCTGCCTTTTAAGCCCCACTCTCTCCACCCCACCCCCTTGCTTCGGAAACAGATGACAGCATGGGAGGTTGGGAGGGCAGTTGGCTCCATGGGAGTCATTGCCCTCCTTCTCCCCCATGTAACTGCTGAAAATATAAATAAACATCCTGAGTGCTAATGTGTTCTCAGTAGTGACAGATGGCAGAACAAGGAGCCAGGGTCTCAAGTTGCAGAGGTCTCGGTTGGATATTAGGAAAAACTATTTTATTTAGACAATGGGGAAGCTCTGGGATGGGTTCCCTAGGGAGATGGTGGAATTTCCATCCCTAGAGGTTTGTAAATTCCGGCTTGACAACCCTGGCTGGGATGAAATAGTTGCCGTTGGCCCTGCTTTGAGCTGGGCTCATGACTCCTTGAGGTCTCTTTCAACCCTGTGATTCTGACTGATGTTTGTTCTGGAAATTAAAAGCTTCTTGACTTAATTCTCAATTTCAGGTGTATTTACTGCTGAGTAAAGTTGGTAGTACTAATTAATTTAGTCTGCTGTTCTTGGTGCAGGAAAAGATTGTCATGCCAGCGGCCTGGGTGGAACTGCTGGGAAGCAAAGGAGTTGGTGCAGAGATACCTCAGTGTAAAAAGGGAATGTTCATATTGATAACAAGCTCTACACTAACCTGAAAGGCGTGGTTTTTGATGGTGTCAATCTACATATGCTATAAATAACTGCCTTTTTATGTTGCTTAGCTGCCTTTGCTGATGCTGATATCAGTGGGTCAGGATACAGTGACCACTAGAGCAGTGGAAATACAATTCATGGCCATGTCCTGAATAGCTACAGCGTACAGCACTGACAGTGATGACTGCTTTTTCAGACCATTTGTTTCTTTTCTTGGATTGAGGATTATTTAAGGGGGAGGTCTTTTACAACAGCTCAGCTATCTTTCTTCTGCTATATATTTTAGAGAGTGATTCTGTCTGTACAAGGACTCCTAAACAGTAAGAGTTAGGACTACCAAATTTGGTATTGAGCTGATTTTTTATCATAACTTAAAGCAAGGTCAAGGTTTGGTTGTGCCAGGACAATGGGATGTGCCTGGAATGGGACTGCTTTTCATAAAACCAAACAGAAAAGAGACAGAATCACCAAGCAGATGAAAGGGGCTGGCTGGGGACCTGACTCCTGCACCCTCCTAGTCCTGTGCTCTGAGTCCCACTCATCTCCCCAACCTTGATTACTACACTAGGCCCCTGTCAGCCCCTCACCACCCCAATACTGCCTCTTTCATTCTCAAAAACCCCAGTCCACTGCCCTGAGCCCCCTACAGCCTCAAACAATGCCTTTTTTAAGAAATCCAAAATAAAAATTAACTTCCTAAAAATAACTGCTTTTTAAAAAAAAAAAATACAATCATTTAAATAAAGCATATTTTTTTAATTAAAACATAATTGAGTTATGTGGCTTCCTGACTTAGGGCTGAACTATATAGTTTATATACTTCTGCAACTACAGTAGACTTCCGATAATCCGGAACCTATGGGACCTAGGTGGTGCCAGATTATCAGATATGCCGGACTGTCAGGAGGTACTCTAAGCTGGTTTTTATATATATATATATATATATATATATATATATATATATATATATATATATATATATATATATATATATATATATATATATATAATGTGTGTGTGTGTATATATATATATGTGTGTGTTCTTAACCCTTTTTATTGTACATACTGTATACAGTATACTGTAACGTTTTAGTTTTTTTAAGCCTTTTTTACCCTTTTTGCTCAGTTCAGCTTCTGCCGCTGTTACCTTGTGACTCATTTTTTGCCGAAGCTCACTCACTAGGCTCTTGCCATTTTGATGCCGGACTATCAGGAGTGCTGGACTATTGGATGCTGGACTATTAGAGTTTTACTGTATATTGATTTAATTAAAGCAGCACATCCCTAGTGTGGACATCATTACTAGAATGACCATAATGGGTCAGACTAGTGGTCTGTCTAGCTCAGTGACCTATTTTCCAAAAGTGGCTGATATCCACTGAAACATTTGTTAAATAAGTTAATTATTGAGTGATCCAGCCCCTGTCATCCAGTTCAGCTTCTGGCAGTTTTGTAGACTCATAGGCTTTAAGCCCAATACAGACAATCATGATCATCTAGTCTGGCCACAGAACCTCATTCATCCACTCCTGTAATAGACCTATAAACTCTGACTGAGTTACTGAAATCCTCAAATCATGTGCTTAAGCAGGAGTGGGGAACCTCAGGCCTGTGGGCCGGATGTGGTCCCTGGCTTGCCTTGATCTGGCTCCCAAGGCTCAGACCCAGGCCCCGCACTGGGGACCCTGTGCTGGCTCTCCAGCCTCCCCACTGCTTTACCGGTGGGGCTGGAGCGCACAAAATCTAGTAGATTGCCCCCCCCCAGGCTCTGGTGTGTGAGGAGAATGTGAGGAGTGTCTTTCTCCTCAGTCAGGGGCCATATCAGTGAGGGGTTTGATTTTAGGGTTGGGGTGAGAAACCCCTAACTGATTTTTTTTTCTCTGAATCAGTGGCCCTCGACCCAAAAAAGATTCCCTACCCCGTGTTAGTTTTCAAGTTACAGAGAATCCACCATTTACTCTAGTTTCAACTTGCAAGTGACCCATGTCTCATGGTGCAGAGGAAGCAAAACACTCCCAGAGTCTCTGCCAATATGACCTGGGAGAAGATTCCTTCCTGACCCCAAATATGGTGGTCATTTGGACCGTAGGCATGTTGTTAAGAACCAACTATTAGATACTTGAGAAGGAATTTTCTGTAGTAACCCAGAGCCCTCACTGTCTGTCTCATTACTTACTGTTGAAAGTTATTTACTATTAGCAGTCACAGTGGCTACATGCCATTGTGCTATCATACCATCCCCTTCATAAACTTGTCAAACTTGGTCTTGAAACCAGTTAGGTTTTTTGTCCCAGATGCTCTCTTTGGAAGATTGTTCTAGAACTTCACTCCTCTGATGGCTAGAAAACTTGGCCTAATTTCAAGTCTAAACTTGGTGGTGGACAGTTTATATCCATTTATTTTTATGTCAGAATTGGCGCTTAACTTCCATTACTTCTCTCCCTCCCTAGCATTTATCCCTTTGATGTATTTATAGAAGGTGATGATATCTCCCCCTTAACCTTTCTTTGGATAAGCTAAACAAACCAAGCTCTGAGTCTTCTCATGAGGTGGGTTTTCTATGCTTCTGATCATCCTACTAGCCCTTCTCTACACTTGTTCCTGTTTGAATTCATTTTCCTTAAACATGATATGAGACACATGAATTGCACACGGTATTCCAGATTAGGGATGTTAAAATGTGGGTATTTAACTAATTGAGTAGTTGATAGAATTTTTATCAACTAATTGATAGGCAGTCCGGCTCAGTTCCAGCTCACAGCGGGTGCGGGACCAAACCTCACTGCGGCTCTGCAATTTAAAAAGGCAGTAGGAACCGTGCAGCCTGCTCCCTGGCTCCTACTGCATTTTAAATTGCAGCATCACAGCAGGGTTTTGTCCTGCACTCAGAACTGAACTCAACTGGCAGCAACTCCTGTGTGCAGGGGTCTCATTGGGGATTTGGGACTCCCCTGCACATGGGGACTACTGCTGTGAAGCAGCCCCTGCCCACAGCTGGGTTGCCGTAGACATAAGTCGGATCCGCGTAACCCGGGGACTACCTGTATTCAGTTTCATCCCCTTTTTTACTCATTGCAGTTTTCACGGTCCTCCAGATCATCTTACATAATATTCCAGTCTTCTGTATTGTCAGTACTTCCTAGTTTTTTTTCTATCTGCAAATTTTATTAGTATGCTCCCGCTTCTTCTGCCAAGACTATTAAAAGCCAGCTTCCCATGTGCACCCTTCCCCCCTGCACCCTGCTGCCTCTGATACAGAGTCAGTGGGGGTGGGTGCCTGCAACCATGCAGATTAACTAATGAGCCCAAGCTTATTGGTTAACCATGTACACAAGTGCACGTTAACATCTGTAGTCAAATTAATGGGCCTGTGGAGTTCCAGAACACTTTTCCCCCTTCCTTAAAAATTGATACTTTATTGGTAATTCTCCAGTCATAGGATATGACACACCCCCCCCTCCAAGGTTATGGATTAAATTAAAAATCCTTGCTATGAAGAATCCTATGGCACCTTAAAGACTAACAGATTTTGTGGAGGATGGGGGAGTGTGCGCATGTGGGTGTGTTCACTAGCATATCAAAAGGAAGGAGTGCGGCCTGGTCTACACTAGGAGTCTAGGTTGAACTTAGCTGCATTAAGTTGATTTTCTAAACAGCAAGTCCACACCACCAAACCCGTTCCAGACTTTAAGGGCTATTAAAGTCGATTTTTGCGCGACTCACAAGGAGTTACCACAGAATTCAAGCTTGCGTTGTTGAATTGGCAGTTGTGCAGACACAGTGCTTTGAAAGTCAGTGTTCTTGGCCTTCCGGAGGTGTCCTGCAGTGCTCCTCAGTGACTGCTTTAGCCATGACTTTAATTTCTTCTCTCCAGATGAACAGGAAAAGCCCTGGGCAGACAGCACACCTTATCATCAGTTCCCAGGGTCGCAGGCAAGCATCAGAAGCCTATCTTTGGCTGCCCTTGAGTCAAGCATCAACACTTATACTTGAAATATACAAAGAAAATCTCCTTAAATCAAACTCTCAAATTCTTGTGGCATTTTTCTTTCTTTGCCTATTTGTAATTTCAAAGTTACTGTTGATGGAAATATATTAAAATCGGCTTGTGTGTACAGTGAAATGAACATTAACTGACATTTACTATTAATCTAATCCTTCCAAGTTTAAAGCATAATCTTCAGCAGGAGCCATATCATGTCTGAGGGGTAGCCATGTTAATCTGTAACTTTAAAAACAAGTAGTGCTGTGGCACCGTAGACTAACAAAATATATAGTATCATGAGCAAAACCCACTCAAACTCATCTGAAGTGGGTTTTGTCTATGAGAATTCACAATACTATTTATATATTTGTTAGTCTCTTAAGGTGCTACGTAATTTAATATGAATGCTGTAATAGTGGAATGAAAGTGCCTTATACCAGTTTAGCTTATACCAGTTTAGCTTATTTCCCTTCCTGTATGGGCAAACTGCATCCACATGGTTAGTGGTTTGTATCAATATGGTTTTTGGTTGTTACTGTTTGCTTGTGTAGACCAGTCCAAAGCCTCTGTTGCTGCCTGTGCTCTCTTAAAATACTCATTACCTGTAAATCTGTTTTTAGATATTTATCACTGCAACCTAGACAGCCCTAAAACTAAATGCATGAGCATCCTTAGGATTCTTCTTTACTTAGTATTTTTTGTGCTTAACGTCCAGAACAACAATTGAGGAAGGGGAGTGTATGGTGCCAAAACTGTAGTCTGTAGATCACTTGCAGCCCAGTGACTTACCTGGAAAGTGGGAAACAAGGAGTCAGCCAACCTGCTTTTGCCATTGCAGAAAGAGGAAATGGATGGTGCCCTCCGTGATGGAAATGCAAGTAGATTTGCTACCAACCATCAGGAGAGGACAGAACAAAGAAAAGAGAAAGGGAAAATAGAAACTACTGTCTTTCCTCAGCTCTCCATCTTCTTTAAATATCTGCAGCTGAAAGCATAATAAACTCCTGTTTAATTCTGTAACTGTAGCTTTAGACCTCAAAGATAATTCAGGAAATATGTTGTGATTTATGCAAATATAGTTGGTGCTCTTCTCTTGCCGCCGCCGCCACCACCACTCACCTTCAAAGAACACTTGTTGCAGTTTAAAACAATATAATCTTGCAAGTATCTACAACAATCTGCTACTAAAACTAAGATTTCAAAAACAATGAGTCCTTTGGCACCTTAGAGACTAACAGATTTATTAGGGCATATGCTTTTGTGAGTAAAACCCACTTCATCAGATTAGTTGGAGTGGAAATTAGAGGCAGGATTTTACTCCAGAATGAATGCTACACAACCAGAAAATTTACTTTTCAAGTTTACCACCTCCAGGAAATATCCTTCCCCTCAAACAGTCCTGAATCCCTCTGCCCTGCAAAGTCATTCCAGGAAAATTACTGGCACCAGGCTGCAAAGAAGTCATACAAGTAACTGCTTTTTGGGGGAGGTCTAGGTTGGATATTAGTAAAAACTATTTTACTAGGAGAGTGGTGAAGCACTGGAATGGGTTACCTGGGGGACGGGGGGTAGACTCTCCATCCCTAGAGGTTTTTAAGTCCCAGCTTGACAGAGCCCTGGCTGGGATGAGTTAGGATCAGTCCAGCTTTGGGTAGGGGGTTGGAGTCAATGACTTCTTGAGGTTCTTCCAGCCCTATGATTCCTATGTACAGGCAGTCCCTGGGTTACGTACAAGATAGGGACTGTAGGTTTGTTCTTAAGTTGAATCTGTATGTAAGTCGGAACTGGCGTCCAGATTCAGCCGCTGCTGAAACTGATCAGTTTCAACAGCGGCTGAATCTGGACGCCAGTTCTGACTTACATACAGATTCAACTTAAGAACCCCAGGCATCCCCAAGTCAGCTGCTGCTGAAACTGATCAGCGGCTGATTCCAGGAAGCCCGGCTGATTCCGCTGCTTTGCTTCCTCTCCCTGGTCTGCTGGAGACCAGGGAGAGGAAGGGCCCCGTTCGTAACTGCGGATCCCACGTAAGTCGGATCCGCGTAACTCGGGGACTGCCTGTATACCCCTGCCTCCATAATTTCCACTCCCAACTCATCTGATGAAGTGGGTTTTACCCAGGAAAACTTATGCCCTAATAAATCTGTTAGTCTCTAAGGTGCCACAGGATTTCTTGTTGTTTTTGAAATCTTAGTTTTAGTAGCAGATTGTTGTAGATACTTAGTTTCAAAGTAATTTATTCACTGGCTAATTTAAAGTTTGCGAATTCTGGGGTTGCTTATAACAATTTCAGTGCCAAAGCCATTTTCAGATTGTAACTGCAGATACTGAGGACAGTAATCTTGGCAATAACAGCTCAGAATCATTTATTCAGAACTCTGGCAGTAGAGACACATTACAGATCTTGCTTTTGCAAGAAACTCATGTTCAATGTAGTTAGTGCACACCTGAGTACAAATAAGTATATAAACCACTGCAAACCCATGTCTGTTTAAATCAATTTCCATGAATTTGCAAGCTCAATAAAAGATTGTAGGAAAGGAAAAGAAGAACTGCTTGAACTGTAAGAAAGACAGTCTTAGAAGCCAATTTACATAACGTTTAAGTGCTTATATCCTGAGGGGAGGGGTGAAGACCCCAGGTGAAGTTGTCTACTCTGTAGTTGGAAGACATTATACTTCTGCATGGATATATTTCCATAAAATAGAGCTGGTTACAGTTACACTGGTTAACTTCATATGGCACTAATCTGCAATGTGGCAGGAGTTGATCACCATAGCTGTTTGTCACAACTTATTTAGTATGCCTTCAATATCTAACTTTTCCTGCTGACTTTGTATCTTTTAGTGTCAGGTTCCCTCCTTTATTAATCTTTTCTGTTTTTAGGTGGAAATTTACCATGCTTGTTCTTACCTCAGAGATGCACAGGGAAAGATTAACTAAAAATTACCACTTCGAATATTGCTGTGCATAAACATAATAATTGTTCTTAAAGGAAAGTTGACTGTGTTTGTGCTAATGATTTGCCATATATAGTTCTTAGTGCAGGCCATTTTGTGGGGGAGGAGGGTGATAGTGAAGGAATTAGTTGAGTAATGAAATTCTTTGATAGCATAATTTTCAGATCTTAAAGCTATGTCCTCAAGACCCTGAATCTTTTCACGTAGTTTATCACAGAGGGGATATGCAAATACCCAGTAGGATCAAAACCAGGATATAAAATATATAATACCTTGGGGGGGCGGGAGGTTAAGTGCCAGCTCCCTAGGTATAGTTCTGATTGTGCAGGTGTAACCCTCAGTGATTAGAGAAGGTCATAATTACATAAAATACAGAACCTGTATTCAGTTTGGTTTTTTTCCTTTGTAAAGTGAGAAAATGTTGTTGAAACTCAGTTCAAGAGAGAAGAACTCTGGATGTAAAGAGCAGTTACAAATCTTGCTTTTATAAGAAACACATGCGCAATGCAGTTACTGTACAACTAATTATATAAACAGCGATACAACCACATCTGTGTTAAACATGCAGTCAGTTTCCGTGAATTTGTATGTTCAAAGTGTAAACCTTTGTTGAAAATGTTGGTTCACATTACAGTAATGGATCCCTTTGTCCTCTCTGTGCATCACCAACTAAAATTGGCTTTAACTAGATTGGAAGACTATGAAAAAATCATTCAGCCTTTACTGTGCTCGTATGGATACGCTGTCCTGAACTGTTGAGGAAAATAGTATCTCAGAGCAGAAATCTTTGTAAAATTATGGTTCGCTTCCTAGTATAGAAAAGGTCTTATTAATGTAGGAGACCAAATTTGGAAACTCCCGTCTTGGTTAATTTTTAAGAGAATCTCAATATGCAGCTCAGC
Organism: Pelodiscus sinensis; assembly: GCF_052426305.1. Taxonomy (NCBI): domain Eukaryota; kingdom Metazoa; phylum Chordata; order Testudines; family Trionychidae; genus Pelodiscus; species Pelodiscus sinensis. The sequence goes on along the minus strand of NC_143054.1, from coordinate 201,799,885 downwards.
AACATGCTTGCTGAGAGAGAAAGAGAGACAGACTTGTTAGATCTTGTGGATGGAGGCACTTTTGCTGGGTGGGAAGTCAGGTATTTACTTATACTTAGTTAACAATAGCTATGTTTCAAATTCTGGTATAAATTGGAAATGTTTTTGTGCTTTTGTTAGGATGTGGGTGGAAGTCATCACAAAGTTTCCGTTTCTCCTGTCGTGCATGTCCGAGGACTTTGTGAATCAGTTGTAGAAGCGGATCTTGTGGAGGCTCTTGAAAAATTTGGAACCATATGGTATGTTGACCAAAATAAAACCATGTCTCTGGTGGCTCAAGGCAGGTTGGGAGCTTTGGTGGTAGGATTGCTTTTGAGAACAAAGCTAAATGCTCTGATAAACTGATTGTGAAATTCCTAATCTCAAATTGGCCATTCATATCAATAATTAAGTCACTAGCACAGGAAAACTGAATTTCTTGACAATGTCTCTAACTGCAGACACGGTGCTTTCTGTATACAAGAAGACCAATAAAATAAAATCTTGTTATTTTATGTTCAACTTTTCATGTCTGCAGTCAGGCTTTCAATTTTTAACTATAAGAATAATTATGGTAGAATTATAGGTTTCTCCCACTCTTATACAGTGTCGAAGATTTGAGCTATTTTTGCAGGTTTTTTTTCTCTTGACTGACCTTTTTAAACTGTAGTTAGTAAAACATTTTGGTTTCGAAGTAAAATCTTCAGCTACCCATAGTTCTAGCAGGGTTATTATATCCTTCATATCAGCTAATTGTGAACATGACAAGCTTTACTTAGACTAATGTTTAACTCTATATTTTGAAAATACTGCTTGTGCTGGTTTAATTTTTTGTGCAGACATACTTTATGGATACATGACTTGGTTTAGGGAATAGAATGAAAGTAACTGATTTATGAAAGGAGACCGGACATCTTGCACTAGGGAATTTTTTTTAAATTAACATTGTTTCGTTTGACAAGTGATCTTAAGAAAAAGTATACTAGGAGAACTTATTCTGGTGTTTGTCTACTGCCCAGTTATGTCATGATGATGCCATTTAAACGCCAGGCTTTGGTGGAGTTTGAAAATATAGAAAGTGCCAAGAAGTGTGTGACATTTGCAGCAGATGAGCCAGTATATATAGCTGGACAGCAAGCTTTTTTCAACTACTCTACAAGCAAAAGGATCACTCGGCCAGGGAACACGGATGATCCATCAGGCGGAAATAAAGTTCTTCTACTATCGATTCAAAATCCTCTCTACCCAATTACAGTGGTATGTTTCTTAAACATTTTTTTAAAACCCTTTCAATTTTGCTTTCAGTGTATATATACTTTTTATTGTGATATATATATTTTCATGTGAGCCAAAGAATTATGGGTGTTTGTTTATGCTTTTTAATATGCAGTCAGTTTTGCTGTAATCTTCATTGCAACAGAGAATTCAGGTTGAGGATGTACATCAGACTTCTTCAGAGATGCAGTTAGTGCTTCGGATGCACGAGGGTACAGTTTATAAGACACTGGATGTATAGCCAAACCTGGTAATACTTGCAGAAAGTAAAACAATTTAGCTTACAGGTTTGACTGATTAGTGCCAAATATTCTTGACTCTTCTTTTAATTTTTTTTCATGGTTAACCTTGCCCTTTTCCTCTGAAACTAGCCTCTGCTTGCTTGTGCACTCATAAAATGCAGTACATTTTTAATAATATTTGCTCAAGGCCACTATATTAATATTTGCTCAGGGCAACTACCAGAGCAAGTTAGTATGAGCAGAAAACAGTCCAACATAACTCTCTCAATCATAAATATTTCTAACGGCTTAAAACTGAATGGCATTCCACTTGTTATAGAAATACTTTCAGGGTGTCCTTTAAAAAGTATGTAGAAATTTAGTATTTCAAAATCCAGACCACTGAATCTTTTAGACATTGCAAAACACCTGTGAAGATGAGCACAGCTGCTATTCAATGTCTTTGAAGACTTGTTTTTCTCAGCTCTACACTTAACCCTATTGGGCAATCTTCTGAAAACGTAGGAACAGCCACAGTGGGTCATACTAAGGATCCCTCTAGCCCAGTGTCTTCTGACAGCAGCTAATTTCATCTGCTTCAGAAGGAATGAACAGAACAGGAAATTGAGTGATCCATCAATGATTACTAAAACTTAACTTGCAAGTTAAAACTACTTAGACAATCAGATTCTAAAAAAATCCCAGTTTCTTTTTATTCCCATTATAGGACATGAAGACCAGGAATCTTGACCATGGGTGTTGCTTCACTGCTTAACTGCCTTATTTCTAGCCATAGATTGATCTACTAGATTAGAAGCCAAGGCAATAAATTATCTGGGTTTTGTCATATGTCTCAGTATGTTGCCACATAATGTAGCCCTCTTTACTTTTGATACTTCGACATATTGCACTCTCCTGGGTGCAAGATCTCATGCAGAGTGTAGTGAAAATTCCGGATGCCCATTAATTTGTGTCTTTCCCCTTTCCGGAGATGAAACTGAAGTTCTTTTCACTACTATCAAAGATTGGGGATGAAAATGCAGCTTTTATAAAATATGAATTAAACTATGAAGGACAACATGCTTTAGCACTACAAAAACACAATTCTTGCAGTCCAAAGGCTTTCTCTGCATCCAATGATAGGGCAGAAGAGCCACTTGCTGATACTTTGGTTTGGGTAAATATATTTATTAGTTATGTATTCATCATGCCTAAGAGCCCTACTCATGGATCAGAACTCCAGACTGATTGTGTTAAGTGCTGTACAAACAGAACAAAAATATGGTCCGTGTCCCAAAGAGCTTATGACCCAGTATAAAACGAGTCTACAGAAAGGTGAGTTACAAGGAAACAATCTGTGTTGATTAGCATAACATCCCGGCACACCAGCAACCTATCCATGGTCAAGATTTTATGAGCATCACAACAGAGGAGAGTTTTGAAGGAAACTAATGAGTTAATTTTGCAGTTTATACGGAATTCCTCCTGGATGTTAGGAGCAGCATGCGAGAAATCATGGAGATGCTTGTTTTGAAAATTTAACAAGAGGGGCCAATCAGTGATAGAAGTTAATATCTAAACAGAAAATTAGGCTATAAAGGGCCTTGAAAGTGAAGATCAAGCAACTTCTATTTGATGTAATGGAGGAGGAAGAGTCAATGGAGGGATGTGAAAGCAGGTGATACAATCAAAACAGTGACTAAAAAAATCTTTGCAACGGTATTCTGAATAGATGGCCGAAGAGCTAGGTTGCATTGGTCAACCAGAGAAAAGGAAGTTGCAGCTGTCAAGATGAGATCTTGGGATGAAAATTATAGCTATGTGGGTAGATAAGGCAGGCCATGTCTTAGAGAGAGAGTGCATAAAGAACTGGCATGATTGATACAGGCTGAATGTGAGGAGCTAGAGGTCTGTGTTGAACATGAAGCTCAGGTGACAGGCCTGAGTGGCAAGCCATGATGGTGGTGGTGTCCACAGTGACTGAGAGAGGAGGTAGTGGAGAGCATTTGGGGGTGGGATTGAGATCAGTATTAGCCATGTTGGGATGAGTCAGGCTGCGTAAAAATTATAGTTTGCACGAAAGAAAGGAAGGAACTGAGGGGAGAGAGATCTGAGTCATGAATCTGTTTGCCAATGATATTATACAGAAATATGCTGTAGAGAAAGGAGCTCTCCTCCTTCTGTGGCTTGAGCTACATCCTACAGCATGGACTAATACTTATTTGAGAACTACTTAAGGAAGCACTCTCATCAACCTTGTATTGGCCAACCTTTTTACACAGCATGCCTCTGTGTGTGACACCCTCTATAGATTAAATACAAGGATTCCAAATTTCATTTTGATCTAACAGCTCGTGATGCCCAAGTAATAATCCTGTATGTCCATGAGGGTTCACAACCCCCAGTTTGAGAACCCCTGCTTGAGAGATTCTGTATTCTAGAAAATGTGTGTTTTCAATCTTCGTTTGAAGGAGTCGACTGCTCTTGATTGTGATACAGCAACATAAGGAAAAACATCTTTTAAGATTAACATTCCTTTTTATATATATTTAAAATAGCTATAATTTGATAAATAACTGGGTTTATTCATCCTTCTTTGAGATTTAAATGTAGATATAGTAAAAATTACTCCATGAACACACACACATACCTTGACGTCCCTTTTGAACCTTCATGAAAATGTCAAACTTGAAATATCTCACTAAAATAACTTTTCTTCTACATTTATAGGATGTCTTGTATACTGTGTGCAACCCTGTTGGGAAAGTACAACGTATTGTTATATTCAAGAGAAATGGAATACAAGCAATGGTTGAATATCCTTTTTATTGATACTGATTTTTTTTGTTCTCTGCTACAAATGAGACTTAAGCATGCATATTATGAGTGAGATTTTATGTTAATCTTGAGTTCTACAGATTTGACAGTTATTTGGTTGAAGATGCTTTGTCATTTTCAGTTTATGTAGCAAATGAATCGGCACCAAAATATTACCACTTTTAGATCACTTCTTTTCATTGTTTTTAGATACTGTGCTAAAAGTGACCCTTGTGATGAATGTGACAGGCTAATCATTTTAGTGCATTTGGAAACATGTTGTGTTAAGTCCGTTCCTCATTACGAAGATGCTGCAGGCTATCTCTGGTCTACTCTGCTGCGGAATCTAGGCCATCTGGCATAGCAGGCCACTGAACACAGGTGCTAGGAGTCAGGGCATTGGGACACCCTGACACAAGCCATCATCTGGAGTCTCTGTAGGCATTTGATATGCTCCTGTGCTAGTCTCCAGAGAACAAAATCTCAAAATACGTAAATATGATTTTTTTCATCTATCGAGTCTAGCATATTGTAAGGACACTAGTCCTGCAGGCTGTATCTCCACAGCACGGCAATGAAGATAAAGCACAATTCTCTTTAATCTCACGCCACAAATACAGTGTCTTATCAAAAATGTCCGTTGCTTGTCCATCTACAAACAGAATATTTAACTAACATGTTGTTTAACACAAGTCTTTCTCAAACTTCTTTTCCTTGGTTCAGTGATAGAATTTCTTTTGGAAATAACTACTCAAGTCTCTCCCTTTCTAGATCCTCGTCCCTTCCATGCTAGGGTGATAGTTCAAGTCTGTCCTGACCTAACCTTCCACCCCTGGTTTTAGTAGTAGTATGGGGAGACATCAATTCTGACCTTCTTGTTCAAGGATTTAGTTTGAACTTTGTCCTTGCTTATCATGGCACAGTCATGCACCAAATTTGTTGGTAACTTCATGCTTGTCTGCACAAACATTTAGTTTGTAGAAAGCTGGGATGTGAATGTAATAGCTTGTCACAGTGTCTATGAACCCAGCTGACGTGCATTAACAAATGGTGGAGGTGCATAAGCAGGGTTCACACGCAATAGTGTGCAGCAAGATACATTTACATCATAGGTTGCCATGAACTCAGTGTTCATGTAGACAAGCTCTTACAATCAGTTGAATGGCCACTTCTGTTTCATTGTAAGCTGTAGGGTGCCCATTATTTCGAAGCAGGATAAGCTCTTAGCACAGGAGAGACCTGTGAATAAACTAGGGCTTTCCCTGAACCTGCATAGACTGTAAGCAGAATGAGTTTGTTCTTGAATCATCAGACAGCTCAACCTGGACTGCATACACTTCAAAGGAAGGTAGCACAGGCTGCAGCTGAGAACTTGGACTGCCAGTGCTTTTCAGCAGTTTAGTGTGCTTGTTTAAATGTGTCATTGATTGCTAACCAAGTAACTGCAGGCTGCTTTAAAATGTGGATTGCACCATTATTTTGGAAAAACAAAGAAAATCCTTAACAATATTGACGTTTGAATCAGTTCTCTGTGCTCAGAAGGCTAAAGCGGCACTCAATGGAGCAGATATATATGCAGGATGCTGTACACTAAAAATTGAATATGCAAGGGTAATGCTCTGATCTTCTCTATTAACTGTTTTACTGATGAAGTGCATAAGTTCAAGACTTACCCTGTGTTTAAATTTTAACAGCCAACTCGACTTAATGTCATTAGAAACGACAATGATAGTTGGGACTACACTAAACCATATCTGGGCAGACGAGGTAGGTTTTTTATATGTTATAGATGTGTTTGCTTATACTAATGACACTACTTTATACATGGTTAGTTTGTGTAATGCAACAGTCATTTCCATCAAGCTGTTGCTGATGAAAGTTTGTCTTGCAAAGGCCAACATGTAATCCAGGAAAATGTAACATTGAACATTAGTGCCCCCTACTGGTGTACAATGAGCTATTTAGTTCAACAAGGAGCCCACACATGCAAGCATGTTCGCAGCATAAGGACTTGCATTTCTCCAAGCAGCTCTCTCTCTTTGGAGGAGAGGAAACTGATTCCTTACAAACTACAAACTTGCACACTGCTTCTCTATGGAAAGGACTTTTCCCCCTTTGTTGGACAAGGCATTAAGAAGGATAGAGGACTCCAGCAGGCTGACTCTACACTTCATCATGCACTGCATCGGCATCAGCAAAAAGCCCTCTGAAAAAACTCAGACTTGCAATTCACCTTGTCTGCATACTGCATGCACCACCACCACAAGTTTTTAAAGGAGGACACTTAAAGTACTTCAGATTTGCATGGGATGAATATCATGATAGACTGTACCCATTCTGTTCAAGTTTATGTATATTGGTGGTCTTTCCCTTAATTACAATTGCAACATTTAAGAACCTCCGTAAAATGATGAATCCCAGACTTCCTGTTGATCTCGTCTACATTGTTGTAATACTTATCTTATTCCTTCGTGTATTTAAGATAACTGTAGTTAGTCTTTACGGTGTAATTGTCTCATAGTAAGTAAACTGAAGGATTACATTTATCTGTAGTTAACTGGGATTAATAGTACAATATTAAACAAGTCCCCTTGAGTTAATTAAATTTAAGTATTTGAAGCAAGGAAGTGCACACTTGATGCACATGTATCTTGTCTCTTAGGTTCCTAAGTGTGAAAATTAGTCAGAACTTACTGCTTAATAGTGAAAATATGACTCAATGTAAAAGACAAATTGCTATGTAGCCTGACTTCTGTAAAGTATTTAAAATATTTTCTGTTTGTAACTGTTCAGTGCAGTGTTCAGTGACTTGTATTCAATAATAGTTTTTCTATAATGTAATCTTTAGAAATCTAGGAGTACGTAACATGAAGGTGGAAACATAACATGTCTAACCAAGGTAGAGTATCTTCAAAGTCTTAAATATGGAAAGAAGGGCTTTGACTTGTATCTGATGAGGTGCACTCTCAAACTTATATTTTTGTAGAAATGTTGGGTGTTACCAATAGTGGTTTGGCTTGTAAAACTGTTGTATAATTAAAATGCAGGTTTTGGATTTTCAAAATGAAGTTCTTGTAAAAAGTTAACAAGGGAGCTACTGTATTGGTTGATGTTAGAATTTCAATATTTGAACCATAATTCAGAAACTCGCTTGTAAGTAGTCAGGAAGTATTAAAGAAAATGAAAATTGAGAAAAAATGTTTAGAAGCTGACAGCAAAGAAACTGAAAGGAATGAAAAAACTACAAAATTAAGTGGATTGTCAGTTTCTTAACCATTGCAATTTGTATTCTGGCTGATGTTTATGGCATCTAGTTTCAAATTGGATAATCTTTATGTAATTAATTAGGTTACAAACAGACACTACTGTATGGACTAAGGGCTCCTCCAGCAAATAACAGTGGGGGATGAGAAGCTTCTCACCAGCATAACTTCTGCCTAAAAACTGGCAAATCTGTTCTTGCCCTTTTTTAAACAGTTCAGTGGCTTGAATATCTTTGTCCTCTACATGTTGACACTACATCCCTTCCTGCTGTGTAAGAGGGGAAGATCTGTACTATCCTTCAGTCCTTTTGTAGCATTATTTTCCTCTTTCTGTAACACACATCGCTCAATCCAGACACTAGATAGGGGAGTGCATAAATAGATGAACTATACCTCCCTGAGCAGTTTTTATCCAGTGAAGCAGGCATGTAGAACAATTACTTACCATAATCAGTAATTTTGTTAAAGTAACCCTGGCAATTCCCACTACTACTTCTCCATACTTCATGTAATGTGCTAACTGTTCAGCATGCACTTTGCAGGCTTTTCACCTTCCCAAAGTTCTGATCTTTGAACTTGATCAACCCAGACTGCAAGATTCTGGCATCAGCAAATAAGATCTTATCCCCAGGAAACTTCATTCTGTGGCTTGGCTTACCACTGTACTCCCCAGCTAAGTCCTCAAGAGACAGCATTTATTTCAGGGCTGGGCAGAATACGGCCCCAGGGCTGGATCTGGCCTGCGGACCACCCTGCCAGGAACTTCAAGCACACACAGCTACACAGCTGCTGCAGTTTAAAACACAGTCCCTGGGTCTCCCTGCTCCACAGGCAGAGGGAGGCTTTGTGCGATCTCCCAGGCCTGTCCTCAGCTCCTGTTGACCAGACACAGCTGGCCAATAGGAAATGACCTCAGCTAATCTGTCAGCTTCGATTGACTGGAAACAGCCAGCAAATCGGAGCTGAGAGATTGGCTTGAGAGACTGGGGCAGTGCAGGCCTCTTTCCCCCATGCAAAGTTGAGAGCCACATGGAGAGAGCAGACTATACTTTCAGGCAGGGAGCCCAGCCTGCCTTGGGGGTGCTGCAGCCTGCTCACCAGGAGACACATAAACTCCTCCCAGACAGCGCCTGCGTCTGGCCCTCCAACCCTTCCTGCCTCAACTCCCTTCCCCAGGTCACCATCCAAACCCTCTGCACCCCTATCCCAGGTGACCGTTCCCTCCCAGACACTGTACCCCCCTCGTAAGCCCCTCCTCCGGGCCAGAACCCTTTCCTGCACCCACACTCCCTCCCTCACCCTACACTTCAATCCCTGATCCAGGTCCCAACTCCCCTCCTCCACCCAAACACCCTCTGACTCCACAGTGTCTCTTGCGCCCCTGTCCCTTACCCCACGCACCCTTCTGCACCCAACCTAGACCCCTCATACCCTCCACAGAAAAGTGTAGTCCTTGACCACTTTCCAAAACCTTGGAGTGCCCCCCACCAAACATTATTGCCCACCCTGATTTATTTCTTGGTTCTCTTGTAGGGTGAAGTACCCCCAGTCTCTTCCGAAACTCTCAGAAGATCTAGACAATTGTTTCAAAGCTAGCTTGCTTGCCTTTCAGTTTCTTCTACAGTTCCATCTAAACAGCATTGAGGCCATTGTTGAAATCCTGGTCCCACTGAAGTCAATGAGCGTTTTGACTGTTTTCAGTGGAGCCAGGATTCCGCTTCATGTCCATTCATTTTATGGGACAGAGCATTTTCCTGCTTCTGTTATTAAAAATACCCTTTCTGGTTATGAATGGTCACAAGTTCTTTTTTTTCCTCCAAAAGCATTCTTCCCCTGTGCAGGCTTCCTAAGGAATCCCTGCAGCTATGAGAGGAATATGTTCTTGGATTGCATGTATGTTGTCATCGGGTAGCTGTGTGAGGAACTGGCTGAGGAGAGGCCTCTTCTCCTTCTGGTCATTAGAGGACTGACCTTTTTTGCATGTGCCATTTGCTATGAAACCAGTGCTTCATAGGCATTCCCTCTATTAAAGTTAGAACGTTAACAGCTAGCCCTGGGACCAGTTAAACTCTCTGGCTCAAGAACTATCCTCAACATTTTAGGTGGAAACTGTAGTAGGGTCACCAGTGTAGTAGATTAGGATTTCCTGTCATGGTTTCCCTGCTCCGTAAGTGATGAGAGCCAGAAGGCTGCGTCCGTGTGTGCTCAGTGATGTGTGTCATGTTGACCTGTGCAATTAGTCAGCACGGCAGACCATGAGGCTGTCTGCACTGTAGCCTTCTTGCGGAAAAGCTGATGCAAATGAAGCATGGCATGGAATATCGCCACGCTTCATTTGAGTAATTAATTAGCAGCCGCTTTTGCGCAAAAAGGAGCTGTGTAGACCGCTCCTTTTTGTGCAAAAAACCCTCTTGTGCAAGAGCCATTCTTCCTCAGGCTCTTGTGCAAGAGGGGGGTTTTGTGCAAAAAGAAGCTGTCTATACAGCTCCTTTTTGCACAAAAGCCTCTTGCTCAAAAGCGGCTGCTAATTAGTTATGCAAATGAAGCATGGCAATTTGCCACGCCGCATTTCATTTGCATAAGCTTTTCCGCAAGAAGGCTACAGTGTAGATGTAGCCCGAGAGAGCTCCCAAAGGCCTCAAATCAGATAAGGATCGAAGGTGCCAAATCAGGTTTATTGTTCAGCGAAGTACAGTAATAGTTGTCAGCAGACTCATAGGTACCCATAACAATGGTCTCAGCTCAGTCAGTGGGAGGTCAAACAAGATACACATCCCTTCTGACATGTCAGGTTACTACCCTCTGATGCTACTTAGATACCACCCTGCACCTCGTGGTTCAATTAGAACAGTGGTTCTCAAATTTTTTTGTTTCCGGAGCCCTTTACATGTGTAAAAATGTATGCGGAGCTCCAGCGATCCACTGATTGTGTGTGTTGTACCTATCGATGTTTCCAGTTTGTCGACCTCGCGGAGCCCCTGGAGATGTCTCAAGGAGCCCTGTGGCTCCGCAGAGCACAGTTTGAGAAACACTGAATTAGGACATCTCTGTCCACCATGCCATCATTTTAGATCCTTTCTTGAATCTGGGTCGGTATCTGTGGTGGGTATGGGCAGCAAGGTCTTTTTAACGAGCTGACGGTACCATCCTTTTGGCATGTGCTTTCAACTTATGACCAGTACCAGTTACTGTTCTACATCTGGACCTATTGCCAATTAGTGTTTTGCACACTCAGTCCTCTTTGTGCCAAGTTCTGTGCGCAGGGGCCTGCCTCTTGCTTGCAGCTTAGCTTTGTTTTATATTAGTCAGGTTTTGTCCATTTTTAGGCCTCAGGCCCCAAACCAGGCCTGTGCTACATGGGCTTTTGTTTCAGGCCCTCCATCTTACTACAAAAACCGCATAATTTCTCATCTCCCATTGTATGCTGTCATAGAGTTTAAGCTTAGCTTAGCGGTTCAAATTACTTGGGGGAAAATGTTTGTTGTAGTGGGTTGGAGAGTCAATTTCCATCAATCATATTCAAGTATTATAATAATTATAGCAAACTTAAACATTCACCACATCTTTGAATACAACACTTCCAGAACAAAATGCAGTGAGTAATGCTCTTTACAATGAACTCCTGCTTACCAAAAGAGAACTTTGGAGTTCACATTTTTTCAGTATGCAGCAGTCAGTAACTAGAAATGACCCTTTTGAAAGTGGTTCACTGTTTCCATCCAGTAATGTTGATCCCTTGCTTAACTTTGCATTGTTATATAAAACAGGTTTGCTCAAAGGACTGTCCATTGTTGAAGTGAATTATTCTGACATTTTACAGCAATTGAACTATAACCTGTGATGCAGCTTGAATAATGTTAATGTACAATCCTTTCAGCACTCCAAGTCAGTAGGTGTTCGTGTAAATATAGAGTACACATATGTAATGCTCTCTGTTTACTGATTGTGAAACCATGTAATACAGGTTGTTGTTGGCTTATGCTGAAACTTCTTGAAAGAAGCCCACTTTGAAAATGTGTTGCTGTTGAAGCTAATAGTAGGATTCAGGTACTGTCTTTCAAAAGTACTGTATTTAAAACTTGTTTTTAGACATGCATAGGTAAATCCTACTCTGACAGGTTACCTGTAGTATTGCGAAATGGCAGTTTAGGAAAATGTTCAAGTATTCCCATAAATTTAGTGTCTGTACTTTCTCTTTGCCCCCCCAAAAAAACAAACCTCAAGTGGAATTTGCTATGCAGATAATGTCGTCTTAATTTTGGTGTGTTCTGATGACAGCTTATGTTTAAAAACTGATTTGAATGCGTAATTTTTTTAAGTTAACCTTCAATCAAATTACTTTTTCCCCCCTTATTAAATGAAACTAATATCTTAATTTGAGAGCTAGCTATACCTGTTGGTTTTTTAAAACTGCTTTTTCCCTGTATATTAGACAGAGGGAAGGGCCGCCAGAGGCAAGCCATTTTGGGAGAACACCCTTCATCATTTAGACATGATGGCTATGGTAAGTTCTGTAGGGTTGCAGGTGGTTCGTGGCTTTTCATTTTGTTTTTTCTGTGGTGGAATGTTAGATATGTATAGGTGACACTTGAAATACTATCTGCATAATCTGAGGCTTCTCTAAGCTTCTGCAGTTTGTCAGTATTGCTGTTGCACGGGTGCTAATGTCAATCCATGATGCTTATGAAACCTGTATTGTTTTGTTGCTTTTGATTTGGGTTTTTTTTTCTTCCCAGTTCAAATGTATTCCTTTGGATAATATCCTCTAAATTGCCACCACCCTGGACTATGATGATCTTCACCAAGATTATTGCAGTGCAGTTTAATAAGTGATATCTATATAAATGTTTGTTACATGAAATGGTTGCAGGAAAATGTTTGTCACTTTTTCAAACTTGGCATTCAAAGCAGTTAGTTTTTGTTTCCCTTCTAATCAGGGGCAGATGACCGTTTTGTGGGGCCCCGGGCAGCATAATTCCGCAGGGCCCCCCCTTTGCCACGGTGCATGTACAGTGACGCCGTGCACATGCACAGCGGCGCCATGGCGCATGCACAGGGCTCTTTGAAGCGCGGGGTCCGGGGCGGCCGCCCCGTTCGCCCTGCCCTATATCCGCCCCTGCTTCTAATAATCCATCTTGTTCTTATTTGTCTGCAGTTGGTAGTATGTTATTAATACTTGGGGTAAGGGGGAAAGAGCTTTGGCATTCTTGCTGATGCTGTTAAAAAATTCAGTCAGCAAATGACCTCCATTCTATAAGGGAATTAACTATTCTGTATGCAAGCTTATGTGGTCAAGCTTCATCATCTTTAGTGGTCTGAAGGCAGAGATCTTGATAGGATTTCAGCAAGTTAAGCTTTTATTTATTTTTTGGTCATCTTAATTCCCAGAAGTCATTGTGGTTTTGTATTGATTTTTCCTTTGCAGCTGTATTGTACAGTACATTATAGGTTAATTTTATTTTCTTCCATTGACCTTCAAGCCTTGAATTCCCACTAATTGCATTTGCTCTTCACTGGTAGGGTGTGACAAGAAGGGACATAAATATGGCCACCCAACTTAGCTGAGTCCCCTTTTTCCTCTTGAAGAAAATTCCCACTCTTGGAAAATAAAGTCCCTTTTATGCTAAGTTCATATGTGATTTTTGGACCTTTTGTTCCTTTGATTGCTGCTCTTGGGCTATGTCTAAACTACAATACTCTTCTGAAAAAGGAATGTAAATGAGCCCGATCGAAAATTCAAATGAAGCGCAGATTTACAAATCTTGTGCTTCATTTGCATAATCATGCGAGGGCGCTTTTTTTGAAAAAGAAACTGCACTCAAGATGGGGTTCTTTTGGGTGGAAAAACCCCTTTTTCAAAAGAACCCGTACGCCTCATTTTTTTTCCCAGGAGAAAAACCCTTTTTTGAAAGTGCAAGATTTGTAAATCCGTGCTTCATTTGAATTTTCGATTTGGCTCTTTACATTCCTCTTTCGGAAGAGGAATGTAGTTTAGACATGCCCTTGGTGGGCCACGCTACAAGGTAGACTCCTTGTATCACATCTGCTGCCTGGGATAAAACTAAACTGTTCAGACTTAGGTCACATTTACATTACAAGCTTTTTATAAAGCCACAATAGTACATTGCTTGTGTGCAGGCAAACTTGTGTCTTTGCATTGCTACACTTACTCACTAGAAGTGCTTGTGGCATTGCACAATGCAACGCACCATGGGTTGGTATTCCATTGTGCAGCTCACCGCCCTCTAGCATGCTGACTTTCAGAACTTTTAGCAATGCATGGTGGGGAGAAATATGTCAGCTGGTATGACATGGAGTAAGGGCTCAACTTCCCAGCCTGCAACTCTCTCATGATGTCATCTGTCCCTGATTTTTCACAACTTTTTTCAAAAAAATCCCATGAATCTGTGGCCCTCCTCGCTGTCCACCATATTGGACAGAAGCATGGAGCCTGCGGAACTCAGCACTTTGTCAGGAGCACTGCAAGCACAGGATTCACAATTCCCTAGTATTTGCAGAGCCACAAGAAGAATCTGAAATCGGCAGAGAACAGGACAGGTGCACAGAAGACAAGTTGCTGTGGAACATAGCAAGAGCCAGTTCAACATGGTTGGCATTACGGAGCAGCTGCAGATGATGAGATGTGCCCAGAAGCAACAAGAAACAGCCACTGACTGGTGGGGGTCGCATGATGATGCAGTTTTGGGATGAAGCAATGGTTGTAGGGCCTTTGAATGCACAAAGCTGTATTCTTCTTTGGGTAGTGTCCCCGTGGATGCTCCACTGTAGAGTCAGGCCCCGTCCTGGCGCCGTAGCTCAGAGATTTTCAGCAGCCATAGTCAGCCAGATCGCGCATGTGCAATGCGCATCTTGCGCCGTTCATGCCTTTTGCCTCATGCACGCTATCCAGCTCCCACCAGTTCCTCTCAACTGCCCGTGGGTCGCAGATAGAGCTCTCCTCGTCTCATTGCCTAGTCAGAAAATGAAAAAAAAATTGTATATATTAGTAGTTATTAGCTGTAGTCGTTAGTAGTTCTAGTTGTAGTTTTCAAAAAAACCCTTCCGTTCTTTCTCTGGCCTTAAGCTGCTCAAAAAGAGGAAAGAATCAAATGGAGACAAGACATCTTCTAACAATGCCGGGACTCCCTGGTTTCAAAAAATGTGACTTTTGCTGTGAGGCAACGCCAGCCTCTGATGGCCATTCCTCATGCATTTGATGCCTGGGCGAGGCTCATACGCCTCAAAGGTGTGCCCATTGCTCAAAACTAACAGCCAGAGTGAGGCACGACAGAGAAATGCATCTACGCATGATTCTCCTATGACAAGGCGCTCCAGCCCTCAGACGCCTCGCCCCTTCGATTTTGGATACTTCATCGTCCCAGAAGCATAGGGTGTCCTCTCCTGGAATGGCTCCGCTTAAAAAGAAAAGGGTCTTGCCGGTGCATTCCTTGCCTCCAGCCCCATTAGCCCAGTGAGCATGGGGGAGAAGCACAGCACGTCCTGCATCGCCTCCTCACACTCACGGGTGGCTCTGGCTGCAAAGCCAAAGAAAACGTTGGATACAGCACCGACAGTACTGAGGCCTATGATGGCACTGACACCCAAGCCGTCAGCAGCAGTCACGGCAATGGTGCAATCGGCGCCCCCCCAGACCACCGGTGCCGCAGCAGGACATGGCACCAGAAGTGCCAAGAAAACCCCACAGCACTAAGAGCCTGCTGCAGAATTGGGTAGGCACAGGAGCCCTACTCCTCTGTCGCACTTTCCAACCTTTTTCCCTGGCACCATCCCTATCTCCACCGGCACCAAGATCACCGGTACCGCACATTGGTGCTCCTGTGAAGTTTGGGCATTCTCATTCCCAGCACTACAGATCACCACCACCACCATACATATCGGCACTGTATATGGAAGCTCAGCACCGCAACAGACACATCTCAATCTCGCCACCCCGTTCCTCTAAGGCCTCTGTATGCTACATTCATTCACTTCTGTGATCACCTCATACAGAATATGGAAGACACTACGCACACATGTACTCCTCTAGACACTCCTCACCTGGCCACTACTATTACAGTCACAGGGAACGCACTTCACACCCCTGCTCCAGAAGGTGTTTCCCTTGCTACTGCAGATCTCTTATGCCCGTGCACTCCAATGCCCGTAACTGAGAGTGAGCACTCCTTGGCTCTGCTGCCATCACACATGCTGCCCCCTCAATTGCAACAATTGGAGCCAGAGGAGGGGCAATTGTCGAACACTGACAAGGAGCAGCCCGACACTTCGATGGACAAGCCTGTGATTCCGGGGGACGTGTCTCCCCCGACAACACCAAACAGTTTCAAGAACTGTTTAAAAGGATAGCGGCAAGTCAAGAAGTTCAATTGGCCGAGGTGAAGGATAAACAATATCGTCTCCTAAAAAATCTTCAGCCTACACAGCATGCCAAAATAGTGCTCCCAGTCGATGATGCTATTATGGAGGATGCGGAAGGCATTTGGCAAACTCCCGCCTCTGCTCCCCCTACGAGTAAAAGAGCAGACAAGAAATATTTGAAACCATCAAAGGGATTGGACTTCTTATTCAACCAGCCTCTATTATTCAACCAAACTCTCTAGTGGTGGATGCCGCCCAACAGTGCTCAAGAGCCCCCCAGTATAAAGGCACTGTTTCCAACAAGGACAACAAAAGGCTGGACCTTTTCGGAAGGAAAGTATACTCCTCGGCCACCCTTTTGCTGCACATTGCCAGTTATGCAGCATTATTGTTGAATCATGATTTCCACAGTTATACTAAGCTGACAGTGCTAATGGACCACCTCCCTGAGTCAAAGCACCCGATCTTCAAATCCATAGTGCAGAAAGGCTACGTGTCAGATAGGACAGGCCTCCAAATTGCCCTACGTGTAGCTGACACTGCTGGCAGATCCATGGCAATGGCAATAGCAATGAAAAGATCTTTATGGCTGGCTACAGTCTGCGAGAGTCCCTAGAGAGTTGCAAAGCAAAGTGGAGGAACCTCCCCTTGGACAAACAGAAGCTTTTCGCACAAAAGACAAATGAGGTCCTCCACTCTGGTAAGGACGCCCATACTGCCCTCAGAATGCTGGGAATGTACACGCCCCCATATCGTCAAAAGCCCTACTACCTATACCAAAGGCACTATGATTTCAACAGGCTGCAGCAACATCAATGCGGGGTCGATCCATCCAGATTGAGACAACAGCTGCAAAGAAGACATGCACAAACTAACCGTGCCCCAGCTCAACCTGTGAGCAAGCAGCAGGTTTGACTCTTTCGTCGAGGGCTCCCTGTTGCACACAGTGGTCACTCTGCAACACCCTGTTGCACACAGTGGTCACTCTGCAACACCCTGTTGCACACAGTGGTCACTCTGCAACACCCAGTCTCTCACAGTGGTCACTCTGCAACACCCAGTCTCTCACAGTGGTCACCCTGCAACACCCAGTCTCTCACAGTGGTCACCCTGTAACACTTTTCACCATCACCTGAAGCCGTATTACCATCAGTGGACAACTATAACCTCCAGTCGTTGGGTTCTGGAGATTGTCATCTGGCTTTGCGATACCATTCCTGTCTCTACCTCCCACTACCCCCACCCACTCCATCTCACTTCGGGGACCCCTCTCATGAGACCGTGCTCAAACAAGAGGTCTACCGCCTCCTATCTATCGGGGCAGTAGAGTGAGTACAGGATGAGTTCAGGGAAAAGGATTTTTATTTTTGATACTTCCTCACACAGAAGATGTCGGGAGGCTGGAGACCCATACTTGACCTTTGGAACCTAAATTGGCACTTAAGAAAACAATGTTTCAAAATGATGACTCTTGCTGGCTTTAGACCACAGAGACTGGTTCACAGCCGTCAACCTCCAGGATGTGTACTTCCACATTACTATTCATCCGGCACATAGACAATTCCTTCGCTTTATAATAGGTGAAGAACATTTTCAGTATCTGGTGCTGCCCTTCAGCCTCTCATGGGCACCCAGGATATTCTCAAAGACCCTGGCAATCATAGCAGCATATTTATGATGCCAGGGTGTTATAATCTTTTCCCACCTTGATGACTGCCTTATAAAAGGGCATTCCTTTGCCAAAGCACAACACATGTTGACGATAGCCAGACAGACTCATTTCCTAGGACTAATCGTCAATGAACAAAAATCCATATCTGTTTCAGTCCAGAGCCTAGAATTTATAGGGGCGTGATGCATACTTACAGTAATACATGCATACTTGCCAACTCAAAGATTCCAAATGATCTGGGATCTCATTTCCACACTCGTTACCAGCCTGACAGTTACAGTACTCACCTGCCTACAGTTAATGGGCCATATGGCAGCTTCAACCTACGTAGTCTATCATGCCAGTTTTCATTTCTGCTGCCTACAACATTGGTTGGCGTCGGTGTACAGCCCCACAAGACACAAAGTCACCAAGATGGTGTCTCCTCCTTCCAAAGTTTGCACGTCCCTCCACTGGTG